>NW_026057580.1:113201931-113251050 GCF_023721935.1 Panthera uncia | reverse complement strand
GAGGTAGGGTGGTAGGTAGGTGTAATATTTAAGGATATATGGTCCCTGATTATTTTTCTTCCTTCTAGAGTCGACACACATTTCTTTTCTTTTTTCCCCCTTCCCCCCTTTTTAAGTGTTTATTTATTTATTTTTGAGAGAGAGGGAGAGAGAGAAAGAGAGAGAGAGAGAGAGAGAGAGAGAGAGAGAGAGAGAGAATCCCAAGCAGGCTCCACACTGTTAGCAAAGGCCAACATGTGGCTTAATCTCATGAACCAGGAGATCATGACCTCAGCCTAAATCACGAGTTGGATGCTCAATGACTGAGCACCCCCCCCAGGTGCCCCAAACACGCATTTCTTCTCTTAAAGCTCGGTGTTAGGTGTGTGACTTCATGGCTTTTTCTTTCATGGCTTTCTCCTAAGAGGGATTTGTTTTCATTTTTGTTTGTTAGTTTGTTTTTGGAGGGAGAGAGATCTATTTTCAAATAATCAAAGGTTCAAATTATCACTCTGGGTTTCTACAGATTCGAAATAAGCATTTTCTGTGTCATCTAATAGATTCTTTTAAAGACATGAATAAAATAAACTTATTCTCATGATGAGCACTGACTAATGCATAAAGTAATTGAATCACTACATTGTACATCTGAAACTAAATAATGCTGTATGTTAGTTACACTGGAACACAAAACAAAACAAAAGAAAACTTATTCTGTTCCAGATTGGCTACTACCTTACTGCAACCTTGAGCCAATCAATTTATTTTTCTGTGCTTAGTTGGTGCATTCCTAGTAACTGACATTGGGCTGTAGGCCACGCAAAAGGCACACCTATTTCTTTTTGGTTCTGAATGAGTCTGGCCCTCGTGTTCACACAAAAGAAATCATGGATTAGAAACACAACACAGGTGAGATATACTGAGCATCTAGGGCCTAGAGGTAGAAAGTAGTTTAGTGCAAATAAAACATTCCTACAGCTTTTCCCCACCACTATTCTCAATATTCTTTATCTGAAATTTTTATGTATTTCCTTTAAGAAGTCCTGATATTTCACAGAGTCTGGGAAACACTTACAGTTCTGAAATGAATCATGTTTACAAGCATAGAAGTTAGCAGAAACGGTCTGAACAGCCCTAAACAATCTCTATAGCTAGGCTTTTGGAATAAATTTTGCTGGATTGTGCCCCCCAAAGTAAAAATTTCCATACTCTTCTCTATGTAAGAGTAAGTTAGACAAAAGCTATCTCTCTCTTTTTTTTTTTTTTTTGAGATATTTTTAATTTTTGAGAGAGAGAGAGCACAAACTGATGAGGGGCAGAGTCAGGCTTTGTGCTGACAGCAGAGAGCCCTATGTGGGGCTCAAACTCATGAACTGTGAGATCATGATCTGAGCTGACGTGGGACACTCAACTGACTGAGCCACCCAGGTGCCCCAAGACAAAAAATATCTTAACAATAAAAGTGATGAAAAAGAGAGAAAGAAAGAAAGAAAGAAAGAAAGAAAGAAAGAAAGAAAGGCAGCATAGGGCAGATGAGTAAAGTGGGGAGGGGGTGGGGCAGAGAGGAAGACAGGGGAGATGAGGGGAGAACATCCAAAGACCATCAGATTCTTTTAGAAAGTAGAAATATGTGAGGGATGAAGAGAGGGAAACCAGAAACAAATTGCAGAATAAAATGGCCAACATTTTTTTAGGGCCTGGCAATGGATAAATGCCAAAAAAGGATTTAAAGATGTTTTTGTCCTTATCAGGTTATTTTGTTTTTCTTGAAGTGGCCTCATTGCTGCAAAATATCTTCTCTCCACATTGTAAACAAAATCTCTTTGGCAGCAATAAGTTTTCCACTGAATTTTGGGAAGAGAGAAAACGCAGTGAGAGAGAGGTATCATAGGAAATGGGTTCAGGACAGTTTGCATGCTTTGTACTTTTTCCTAGGGTTGTATCAACTAGGAAAACATTTCTATAGGAAGGAGATATGAAACAAAATGGACTATTGTTCAGGATTCATCTGATCGCCATACATGCCTGAGGAGAGTGTGTTAACTCTGTGCCCCACCCTCTCCATGAATGCGATAAAGCATATGCATGAGTTGTAAAAACTAATGTAACTCTGTTGGAAAACTCCATGTATATGTATTTTGACTGTTTATAATATTTATCATAACTAGTAATAGAACATTTAAAGAAACGACACTTGGAAATGCTTTTTGTAAAGCTTACAATATAAAACGTAATTTAATTTGGTTTAATGGGTGTAGGACCAGGTGACCTGTGTATCTAGGGAAGGGCATGCATGGACCCAGGGAACCCCAGGCCTCACCTGTGCATACAGGACTCACATCCACCTGCAGTAAATCATTTACCACACAGCTCCCTGGTAGCGAAGGCCATCAATTCCCATTTGTCCCCTTCCTCTCCTGTTGGATCCTAATGAGCAGCAAAATGGTCCCGGGCCCTGGGTGGGAGGGACGTGGGGAGCATGGCTCCGACCCTCACTGGCTAATTAGCATGGGGCTAATTGACCTTTCACCTCAATTGTGTTCCTCAGCCTTCAGCAACAAGAGAAGGGGCCTTTCATTATCTCTATGTGGCATAATATCTTTGATTCTGATGAAAACCAGTCATAAGAAATGTGAGATAAATTCAAAGCATAAATCACAAAATATCCATCTTCTACAAATCTCTCTAAAAAAATGAAAGCTCAGGTTGAAGGAACAGTTTTTATTCTCGTCCAATTAATATAAATTGGCATTTAGTGTTCACTGAAGGGGACTGAGGGAACTGGAGTTCAAGAGAAGCAAACCTGTGGGAACGATTCCTTTCTGGTTATTCTGACTCTCCTCTGAACATCTCTGGGCTCGCACTGCTTCATCCATGTTGTTGCCTTGTTAGCTGTGACCATGGTTGACAAAATATTTCTCAACCATTACATCTAAAAATATCTTTAACTTCCTAAATAATTGCCGTTTTGTCTTTCTCTGACACAGAAAATACTTTTATTAAAAACTTGTACAGAAACATGTTTGTGAAAAGTTATTATCAGAAGACGCAACTAAAAAGCATTCTGAATTTTTAACGGCAAAAGAAAGGGAAATCTGAATTGTTTAAAAAAGTGTTTCTTTTTTATTGAGATAATTTATGTCAGATCATCTAAGAAGGACCTTTTTCGTGTCAAAACAATTTTTAAAATGAAAATATGATAACAACATTGACTATTAAATTAGGAAATCTTTTATCTGATAATTCTTGGCTGACCATATTATTGCTTTTCTGAAGGAAAAAAAATGTGTGTGGTTAAAAATGCAGATGAAAATCAGAGATTTTTCAGCCTTTAAAATGTAAAGTTGGTACACAATAGGACAGCCTTCCTGTTGAAATCATTTAGGCATTTTTGTAGGATGAAAATAGAGCTTAGAAGACTAGAGAGAAGCTAACATGACTAATTGGTAGAGTATGCCCATGAGTGTGGATTGGTCAGTATGCCGACCGGTGTGGATTGGTCAGTATGCCGACCAGTGTGGATTGGTCAGTATGCCCATGAGCGTGGATTGGTCAGTATGCCCATGAGTGTGGATTGGTCAGTGTGCTCACCAGTGTGGATTGGTCAGTATGCCGACTAGTGTGGATTGGTCAGTATGCCCATGAGTGTGGAGTGGTTAGTATGCCGACCAGTGTGGATTGGTCAGTGTGCCCATGAGCGTGGATTGGTCAGTATGCCCATGAGTGTGGATTGGTCAGTATGCCCATGAGTGTGGATTGGTCAGTATGCCCACGAGCGTGGATTGGTCAGTATGCCCATGAGCGTGGATTGGTCAGTATGCCGACCAGTGTGGATTGGTCAGTGTGCCCATGAGCGTGGATTGGTCAGTATGCCCACGAGCGTGGATTGGTCAGTATGCCCACGAGCGTGGATTGGTCAGTATGCCCACGAGTGGGGATTGGTCAGTATGCCCACGAGTGTGGATTGGTCAGTATGCCGACTAGTGGGGATTGGTCAGTATGCCCACGAGTGGGGATTGGTCAGTATGCCCACGAGTGTGGATTGGTCAGTATGCCCGTACAAATAAACCTGCAGGACGTTGTGTCCAACATGCCTGCCCATTTCCTGACTTCAGAGAGGTGGAGAAGCAGAATATTTGAATAGTTCAAGCAGACTATTTGCAAAAGCACTGGGTTTACAGCCAGAAAACATGGCCTACAGAGCTGGCTCCTTCATTTCCCAATTATGTGTCTAATTTGGGTGAGTCACTCAAGCCATGCGTAAGTTTCCTCACCTCCGAAGTGGCTGCCACACTTGACGCGTGCTTCACAAGGTCACCGAGTCATTCAACAAACCCAGGTGGGGCTGGTCTCTGTAGTAGCCAGCTCAGCATTAGAGAGATGCAGTGTCTTTTCTTGAGGCCGGCACTGCTTGGTGACGGAGAGAAACACATAGGAAAGTAGGTGCAATACAGAGTGGTCAGTGCTGTCTTCTCGGGGGCTTGGGACCCCAAGGAGCGCCGAGTTGCCTGCTGCTACTGGCCTTCTGGGGCATAGACTAACTGTTGCCAGGTGACCTTCACTCCAGTTCTTTACCCGCTTTGACGGACTCCTGTGTAACTGGCACTGGTCCTTTCATCATTACCTTGTTAATCTTGTTTGTTTTTAATCAGATCCGCCCATACTCTCTTTTGCTTCCTCCTTTGACTCAGTTCCAGTGGGGCTGTCTTCTAAGGCTTCTGGGTGTCTGGCTTTCCTCCCAATCATTCCTTTGTATCTGAGGCTTGTCCATACAGCTTCCAAACCCTTTCTTCACGGTGGCCCCTGTGCTCTCGTCCTGCTCTGTCTGCCCCATACACCACCCGCTTCTCAGCAGCCACACTGGAGTTTAGGGGAGCCAGAGAAGGATAAGGGGGAATCCTCAGCCCGGGTTTCTACCTTGGCTTCACACTTAGGAGCTGGGTGACATTGAACCTGTTGTGAAGGCTCCCTTTCATCTTCTGTCAGGTATGATCGAATCGAACAGCCAGTAAAATAAAGAGCTTTATTTGTGCGGCCATACATCTGGATTTCCCAAAACATACTTGGGGATGGTAACAGCACCTCCCTCCGAGGACTCTGGGAACACTAAACAACTTACTGCATCAAAAACCTTGCAATGCAGTCTGGAGGCCATTTAGACCTCAAAGATATCGTGCACTTACTTATTTTACTTTAATTAATATAATCGTTATTGCTATAGCAGATGAAAGCACTTTGTTAATAGTGTGACATTTTTGACTTTTTGAAGCGCATAATTATTTATTTTAGAGATTGTCTGTCTAACCCTTCTCTGAGTGTTTGGGAAACATTCCAATAACGTTTCATTCCCCAGGAATTTTCTGGTTCGAATATACTTGTCTTTACATGGTCTCAAAGGTTAAGACTATTTTGAAAATCATTAGCGGGTTTTTCAAGTTTTGCTTACTTCCAGTGTTCTAAGGGGATCACCAGACTTCCAAATATTTGAATCCTAACTGCATGTCAGCAAAGCGACTCCTTTTTGGAAAAGGAAAAATACACCAACTCCTTGGATATTGTTGAATAACGGCCAACTGGGCGAGAGTTGGTCATTGGTTGCCAAACAATTCCCACAGATGTTTTATTAATACTGGGGTATCTCCAAATCAGAGGTCATGTAGAGAATGTCCAAGATATAGATGTCTCAGTCCCCGGTGGGACCACATCTCCACTTGACAGCATAATAGCAAGCCCAGCTGAACAAATTAACTACTTTGTTCATCAACACTAAACAACCTATGTCGCCTTTCTTGTTGAATTAATAAGTTATAACAAAACACAAATGAAATGTGTTTCCTGTTTGTGAGGCGATATTCTATTTATTGAGAAAACAGAGATGAGGTAGACATTGTTTTTGTCCTGAAGAAATTTAAAGCCATGCTGGAGAACTCTGCTGTCTTCCCACTGAAAATCTCGACCTCCTAAAGCTGAGGAATTTTTTGTATACTGCGAGAACTAGATGTTATTTTGGGCTTTAGAGTGGCTAGATCACTAAACTTTATCCCTCGAGTGTGTTATTAATGAGGTTTTGAACTGAACCAGCGTGATGGTGCAGTTACACCATCTGGCAAAGGGACTGCTTTCTGAGATCCACACTGCTTTTTATAACAAGTCAAAGAATTAAGCAATTATTGGTTTCAGAACCAAGGATGGAGACTGAGGGAAATACGTTCTATACATATCACTGTAACTACTGAAATCTGTTCGGGGTCTTCCTATCCCCTTTCCAGCTCTACCCTGAGCATTTGAAAAATCTGGATTTGAAAGGAAAATCTCAGTATTTGGATTTCTTCCGTATTTGTCAAATTTTAGCAGACTCTGAGAATTTACTGAGGTTCTTCATATGTTTTATGGCATCTGAGCATATAGTGAGATGTATATATATATGCATATATATACATATACATATATATGCATATACATAGTGATATATATACATATATGTGCACACACACACACACACACACAGTTCACAGGAAGCTGGAATGCTGCCAGAGCGATGGTCACATCTATAGCATCTGCTTATTCTATCTTCTGTGCCCATTTTCCAAGTTGGACTGTGTGAGTGGCACAGCCTAATAGGATTTGGAGGCTTTATGGATGTACAAGATAAGGGACAAATCCTGTTTAGTTTTCAAAATTCCTAAATGGTGATACGATACTAACAACTCTGTATTGACTCATTGCTGTGCATTGGGTCTGTTCTCCTTCTGTTTCCTCAAATCTTCAGAGTAGTCTTCAAAGTTGGTGATATTATTGCCAACAACAGATGTAGAAACTAGTGCTTAGGGAGGAAAAGCAATTTGCCAAAAATTATACAGCTAATAAATTGCATCTATTTGGCTTTAAATTACACGTTCTTTCTTCCATAGCCTTCTGGTTCCCCAGGGAGCACTTTAGGTATTGAGCTTATGACTATTTATATTTGTTCTTTCATTCTTGTTTCCTAGCCCGTCCCTCACCTTTTCCATTCACAGACATACTTTCTAAATCTGCTAGGTTCAAAGTGCTGTGTGAAGCATTCTGGTAAGTAAAACTATAAACATGACCCAGTTGCTGTTCTCAAGAATTTCTAAATTTAGTCTGAAGATCACAGACACAAGCGCGCGCATGCGCACATACACACACACACACACACACACACACACACACACACAAATACTGCCCAAGCTGTGACCACTGCTATAAGAAGAGCATGGCAGGCAAATTTCTGGCATTGAGATGAGGAAGAAAGGCATTACTTTTATCTGAGAGGATCACATAAGTCCTGAACTTAGAGGAATTCTATCCGACTGAATTCTTGAGCCTCCTTGAAAAGAACACACTAGAGATAAAAGCCTCAGAGGATGTTGGCATACTGATTCTCCGCTGTTTCTCCTTGTGGCAAAGCTCCTGCCCCACATGCCCACTCAAGTGTACTCCAGCTCTTGATGTTGGTTTATTTGAAATAACCCAGGCTAAAGGCCATGTACAGTTCCTAGAGTTCTAGCTGAACACGGCGGCCATGATGAATAGTGATAGAATGTCTGTTAGTCCAATTAGAATGGAAAATAGATACTGTCAGCTATTACTGCCTGATGAACAACCACAAAATCTCAGTGCCGTGCATTGATAAACATCTCCTTCAGGTCAGCTGGGGGCCTGCAGGGCCAGCCTGCATCCAGCTGGAAGGCTGTGCCCAAGCTGTGGGTACTGCTGCACTTGGGTGGAAACTACCCAAGGGTGCTCTATTGCTGGCCCCAGCAGTGGTGCAGATACATTTCAAGGCCCTGGTTCAGTCATGTTGGGCAAAGCCAATCATGCTACTGAGCCCAAATCAAGGACAGGAGGAGAGATCAGAGTGAATAGCTCTGATGAGAAACCTAATCTATCATGTATACAGTGAAGGAGAGGGAAAGGAGATAAAATCATAAGGCAGGTGGTCTAGAGAGGAGAAAAGTCTAAACGCACCTGAAGATGGTAATGAGCTGTCAGATTCTTTTTAACAGTTGCTGGTGAGACATCTTAAAAGATTATGTAGCATACCCCAGAAACTTGCACATAATGGATTACAGGGAGAGATGGGAGGTCAGGGAGCAATTGCAGAGCTCCTATGATGATGAAGGGCTAAAATGGGGAGATGACAATTAGGAAGTAAGGGAGCGGAAGATGTGAAGGGTATTTCTAAGTCCTTGCTGGATGTAAGGGAAGGGTGGAGGAGCTCAAGGTGGTGATTCTACCGAAGCCATTAGAAGACACAGGAGGATAATCAGAGCTGAAGGGGGGCAGGGAGGGCTTGACGCTAGATACCACGGGGGAGGGCGGTGCTTTGACAGAAATGGAGTAGTTACGTGGGGGCAGGCCAAGGGGGCAGAGATTGATGACCCAGTGACCACTGCTGAGTAGGAGCAGTCCTGACACACATTGCTGTGAGGACAGATGGCAGGGAGAGTGAGTGTGTCCCCATGGCAGTGGTTCAGAACCCAGGATGGGGAAGAGGTAGGAATGGGATTCAGGACCCGGGGTGGTCACCTGGTGACCTTCTGAGTCCACAACTGTGTGGCTGCAGGAAATGCTGACACATGGTGGGTGTCACTCTTAAACGTTTGCTGGTGCAATGGTGGAACACTGGAGGGGGCAGGGGGCCAGTTCTGATTGTTATTAGTATCACTGTATTTGCATGGGTGTCCTTTGAACATCGATTGCTATGATGAGAGAGTGACAGTGGGTAGTTTGTAGATAGTGAAATTTGGGGGTCTTCTCTGCAGACAGATGAGTGACTTTCTATCCAGTAGCTATTCTATTTTTTTTTAAGTTTATTTATTTATTTTGAGAGAGAGAGAGAGAGCGAGTGCACAGGGTAGGGACATACAGAGAGGGAGACAGAGAATCCCAAACAGGCTCTGCACTGTCAATGCAGAGCCAGATGCAGGGTTTAAACTCAGGAACCATGAGATCATGACCTGAGCCGAAATAAAAAATCAGACCCTTAACCCACTGAGCCACCCAGGTGCCCCCTCCATTAGGTATTCTGAGACCTGGCTTTGATCTCAGGTAGTCTAGTTTTTGTCCTAGTAAATTAGTTGACTTCTAACTTTAATTCTACTAAATTTTCAAGTCTCCTGTTCATACACATCAATATATTGACGCAGAACATTTTTGCAAATGGTCACTGATGGTAATTGTGAAATTGGCAGGAACAGTGGATGACTGCTGGGGTGGCCTGGGTCTGCCGTTCCCCTGCTTCCCCATCGCCGTGCTTATGTGTTTGCCGGTGACATGGGGGTGCGTGTGGAGTCTACCATAAACACAGTAATTTTAAATTGTAGAGAAAGATGCCCTGTAATTGACAATAACCAACTCTCTGAGCTTTTGTGAATGGAGACAAATGCAAGTATTTATATCTGATAGTTGGGAGGACACATCACTTCTGAAATAAGCCAGTTTTAAAAGAATACTGCTTTTCACTGTGCTGCTGTATGCAGTGCGGTTCCTTTTTGTCCTGCTACATTTCATATCGCTTTGGATATTACCCTAGTTTTCTATCGCCCTGTTCCCTTTATCCCCACATTTCGGTTTGTGGCCCCAGTACAGTGTTGTGTGTGTAACACACACACGCGTGAGTTCTGTCGCTCTGATGACAGGAGAAGTGTATCTAACGTGATCAGTCACACATGGCTGTTTTCTTAAGTTCCGTCATTTCGTGCAGCCTTGGACCTAAACAGATTTTAGAGTCTTTCGCGTACTCTGGGACGGAGGACAAGGTGAACCTTACTTGGCATTTTAAAGCTTGCATGTTCTGGTCTGTTTCTGCCTTGCTCCCACATAGAGCTGTGACCTGGACCAGCAGAGCATCGTTCATGTTGTGCTGAGACCCTGGAGAAAAGGCCCAGAAAGGGAAGGAGGCGACGGCCCACAAAACGCCCTGGAGGGCTCGAGGAGAGAGCCCGAGAGCTTGACCCGTGTGGACCTCAGCAGCTCGGTCCTCCCTGCGCACTCGGTGGGTCTGGCTGTGATCCTGAATAATGACCGTGAGGAGACCCTGCCAGCTGGAAGGCCAGGTAATTGTACAGACTCAGTCTGTGGCTAGTAGAGCACTTTGTGTAGCAGGTCTCCACAGAGAAGGGCCTCAACATGTGCATAGTTGGTTCATGGTAAGTTCTAGATTACTGGAGGGAGACATCGCTGGGAGGACGGTACTTGGCCATAAAATTTGAGATGAATACATTTAATAAATGCAATAAAACAGGGTTTTCAGGTTGAGAATGAAGATGAGGGATGGAGGAGACGTCAGGACCATGATAATAGCATTTTACTTTGTTTTTATTTATTTTGAGAAAGTAGGAGTGGGGTGGAAATGTGATGTATTGTGCTTGGGTCAGAATATGTGATGAAGGTCCTTCTCAACGTTTGCCTCCCTTTTCTATTTCTTATTTTCCTAAAATACATTTTGGTTTATTATGTTTCTGATGATGTAGAGAAATTTTAAAAAGCAGAAAGAGAAGTATAGAGGCAATTCTAGTCATTTGCAGGTGCCAAGGCAACCCATTACAAGGTCAATAACACCCTTTGTGTGAAAGGGTGTTCCTTCTGTCTACGTAGCAACCCATTTCAAAAGGGCTTTTATTTAGCAAGGATGGCAATTCCTTTGTTATTTTGACAATATTAACGTGTCTCCCTTAGTCCTCTGTTTTCCAATCTAAATAGTCAAAGGTATATCGGGATTATTTTTGACTATGTGTGACAGGAAACACAAAACGATAACTGATTTTATAAGGTATATGTGCATTTCTCTCTCACGTACAATGAGTGAGGACATAGGCAGTTCGAGGCCGTTGCGGATTTCACAGTGTCAGAGAGTTCAGGAACTAGCAAGGTGGAGGCCTAAAATAATATGAAATGTCTCCTGCTAATTTCACTAAGTAAAATTTAACAAAGTTTAAAAAATCATAGATGAGATTATAAAAAGAAAACATTTCCGAGGACAAGTGAAAAAGTAGACATAGCAGTTATCTTTGTATAGAGGAATGGAGAAACCCAGAATTTAGGTGCATGAGCTGATACCCTGGTGGCCTTCAGGAGGTTGTTCAGGGGAGGAAGGCTGTCCTTTACATACACTGAGCACTTAGCAGAATGAAAAAATATATATATGTGGAGGAAACTGAGATACATCTAAACCTTTGCAGTTCCTGTGTGATCCAGAATGGGAAGTTAATATAAGTATCAGACTCAGATTTATGGTGTGCGTGATGTTTCAAGCAGAGCACACATAAAAGCATTCCGGAGAAGGGCATATGGCATCCATGTCCGAGGGAAACACGCCCTGTTAAAGGGAGACACATCATCAAACATTACAAGTCAAACAGTGGAATAATCTGTCTTGACTGGAAGTAAGCATATACTGTATGGTATATATGATTGGTTTCCCCTAAAACTTGAGAAAATAAAACAACAATTTGAAACAGAACACAAAACACATACATGTTATGTTAATTAAAGCATACAAAAAATAGAAACCTAAATCAGAAAACAAACATGATAGAAAAATATAGCTATTAAATAAAACATAATTTTAGCTACTGGAATTAAACAAAAATCCTCAGTGGATGGGTTAAAACAGCAAGTTAGTCAATGCCAAAGAGAGAATTTGTGAACTGCAAGATAGATATGAGGGAATTTTCCATAATGTGGTATAGATTAAAAGGTAAAACAATGCTTTTCAGAGACTAGGGGTTTAGAACGAGATGGCTAAACATATTTCTGATAGAAATTTCATTATAGGAGAATACAGAATGGAAGAGAGACAGTTTAATAAGAGAATGACTGAGAATCCTGATTCAAGAGTACACGGTCCCAGGCATGATAAAACAAAACAAAGCAAAAACAAACAAACAGACAAAAAAAGCCTCCACTCAGTTGGTCTTAATCAAGATAAACAAAAATAAATTCACTTTACAAAGAAAGTAAAAGACTAGGGGCACCTGGTGGCTCAGTCGGTTAAGCATCTGACTGGCTCAGGTAATGATCTCACATCCATAGGTTCGTGCCCTGCGTTGGGCTCTGTGCTGACAGCTCAGAGCCTGGAGCCTGCTTCAGATTCTGTGTCTCTCTGTCTGACCCTCTCCTGCTCACACTCTGTCTCTGTCTCTCTCTCAAAAATAAATAAACATTTAAAAAAATTTAAAGTAAATATAGTAAAAGAGCAAGGAAAAAGAGATCTTAAAATCAAATGAAGAAAATAGATTACTTGCAATGCAGTAATAATTTGAATCGATCCTGGCAGAAATAATGGAAGAAAAATGACAGTGGAGTCATATCAAATGACTGAGGAGGATATACTTGTTAACTTAGAATTCTAAACCTAAAATACCTTACAAAATTATTGCTTAAAAGTGAGAAGCAAATAAAGACGCTTTCAGACAAACACTGAGAGTATTTGTACTCAGTCTGAAAGAATGTTATTCACAACAAGGAGGGGTGGTTTGAACCCAGGGTGACCAAAAGAGATATAAGATACGATGCTCAGAAAATACAAGGGTAAATATGGATCAGTCTAAATAAACATTGATATAAAAAATAATATTGATTAGTTTGATGGGTACAAAAACAGGAGGAACCGAAGTAGTAGATAAAATGACATTTAGGAGAAAACAGTGATCAATTAACATGGAAATACATTCAAGACCTCATTAATGATCAGAGAAATTAATATTCCAACAATATTGTATTGCTGCAGCCTACCTGATGGGCCAATATTTAAAAGTTTGACGATACCAAGTATTGGTTAGGATTTAGGGCAGAAAGTGCTTTGGTACATGATGATAAGGATGTTAATTGATTCAGCCATCATAGAGAGCAATGCACAGCTTCACAGTCATTAATGGATTTCCAGATATGCATTTTCTAGAACTCAGAGTAGTGAGGAGACACCCATGTAGATGACCATCATGGGACCCCTGAAGTTTGTGAATAAAGAGAAATGACATAGCTGGGGCATCCGGTTGGCTCAGTCGGTGAAACGTCCGACTCTTGGTTCTGGCTCAGGTCGTTATCTGAGTGCAGAGCCTGCTTGGGATTCTTCCCTCTCTCTCTCTGCCCCTCCCCTGCTCATGCATGAGCCACAGGTGTATGCTCTCTCTTTCTCAAAAAAAAAAAAAAAAAAAAAATTTAAAAATTAAAAAAAAAAAAGAAATGACATAGCTGTCTTTAAATAGGAGGATGGATAAATAATTAATGCTGTATTCTTATAATGGGTTGTAAATTGCAAATAATGTTCAGTAAGATACAGTTGATGCAAAATTTCAAAACATAAGGTCCAAAACATTTACATCTATTGTTTAGTAGGGTAACCAAATAATGTACTTTGCCCAAGCAGGATATATTTGAGAGTTAAAATATACATTAAATATAATTAAACTATATATTTATATACCTTTGAAATATTTATTTATGGGTCAACAAATTGGATTCATTATGTTAGCAAAAAAATGAACTGGTTATTTAGTATGATGTTCAAAAATAATTTTTTTCAAAAATTAAAAAGATCGTGTTCTTTAGAGCAAGATCAAACCTTTATATTTATCATCTGAACATTAATAATATTAGTAGAATAATTATCCTTTGTACTTATTCACACATTTCGATCAGTTTAATGTATCTGACTATACCATCTCATCAGTGGTATGTACCTAAAGACTAAAGCAAATCTTATGGTTTCTTCTTATTATAAAATTGCTTTTAGTCTTCTTAAGTTTTATTTAATGATGAATAAACTTGGCATTATTGTCACCTTCAATTTATGTCTTTCTAGACCATAATCCTTTTAGCTAAGAAAATATTCTTTTACCATAGGGATTTAGATACCAGTAGGCTCTCAGAAAATTCTACAAAATGTTTAACATCCACTTCATATTTTTAATTGAAATGTGTAATTCTTTCAACCCAAATAAGAGATTAAATAAGCTTTTATTAATGTATGCAATATTGAAAACGCCAACACCACCATAGTTGGAGCCTTCCGATTATTGTATGCTCCATGACGAGACTGTTTAGTTAGACTTCCCACATCAACCTCCATCGGTTACATCTGACTTCTCTCTGATCCTCTTGTTCTCATTAGCCCACTGACTGGTGGCCTGTTACCTGTGTGCATTTTGCAGGGCTGGGGACTGGCCAATGTACCACTTGTGGATGCACCAGGTAAATGGCAGGGGTGGCATCCTTATGGGATTCTCCCCTCCCCCTGCCCCGGCCCCAGACCAGGAATGAGCTCTGCTGGAACCCTGCATGCTGTGCGTGAGGGGCACGTGCTAGTTTTGTAGAATCTGGAAAGGATAGGGAAAGGAGAGATGGGTTGTCCCAGGTCAACTTTAAGACTTAACTCTGTGTTAAAATTGAACTACAAAAATTCATCCCTTCATCTTCAGACCTGGGAAGATTCATCTCCTTTTCAGAAGTCTTATACCTTCTACTGCTTTCAATTATATACAGGTTCTCAGCATATACTCCTTCTCATTGAAGACGGGACGTCCATCTAGTTCATTATAGTTTCCCCGAACATCTCCTGGAAGACTGATGACAAATGTTTACTAAATTATTTAAAGTTGTCAATGTAGTAAGGCATACATCATAATTTCTGTATATTTAACTTTTAGAATTAATGCTTTATTTAATTATTTGACAACACTTTTTAAAATACCTTGGTAATTTCAGTATTCATATGAATTTAGTCTCTTGATTGGGATTCTTTGGAACAACTGTGGGCAAACCATGCACTTACATGATTATTTTTCTTTGCTAAAAAAGACAGTGTAGAGTTTCTAGAATAATGATTCACTCCAGTGTGCAGAAGAGTCACCTGTGGATGCTCATTCCCTGCTATTCTAGAACTAATTCTAATTCAGGTGGGTGGGAGAAAGGCCCAGAAACCTGGGCTGACCACACTTGGAGAAACTATGCCTGATAGCAGAGGTTTTCCAACTTTACAACTGTGGGTCCTGCCTAGTGGCCTCAACTAGGTGGGAGGAAGGAGGCAGGTCGGGGGAAGACAGTGGACAAACCAAGCCAACCCATGGCAGCCAAGCACAGTCTCTTATTTATCAGTTTCACATATAACCCATCTATAGCATGTTTCATTTTGGGAAAAGAAAATCCCTTGTTACAACGTGTTTGAAAAACTCTGCCTCAAAGAAAGAAATTTAAGAGAAATAAACCAACTTTGTTCTTGTTTCTAGGGTGTTCAAATCAGAGAAGGAAGAATTTAGGTGCTGGCTGAACTCAGGAGGGTTTTAAAGGGTGACTAGCTGGGCGGTAGCCACACAAGTAGCTGAAACAAATCTGAACTTCTGGAAACCCTGGAAGGTGTTTTTTAGGTATTTAAAGATGGCAAAAGATAATGGATTAATATGAGAGACAATGTCATGTTCTACATTAATAACCAAAGCAATCATATGATCTGTACTTAGAATCTAGGACATGTTATATTGTGGTTTATAAGTGGGACTCAAGGAACTCAAATGGATCATCCAAGTGTCCCTTAGAGGAGTGGTTCTCAAGACATAGCACTCAGCAGAGTCCCGTGAGGGCTGCGCCAGCCCAGTCAGTGTGGCGTCAAGGCTGAGAATCTGCATTTCTCTGCACTCCGGTTCCTGCTCAAAGTGTGGCTCCAGAAGCCATGCTTTGAGTAGCAATATCCTTTTTTTTTTTTTTAATTAACATATCCTGGTTGCTTTCCTTAAATTTTCACTTTAAAGACAACACCAAAATCAAAACCTTTGAACGTATACTTTCAACCTCAAAGAATCAAAGAACAGCTATAATTCTAAAATAGCACCAATATAGCCAATATTATTCTTGTGAATATTAATGAGCTATATTGAAACAAGGTAAAATGTAAACACTTTGCTTTGTACTTAATTTGAAGTGTTGCCCCTAAAATCAGTTACAGAAGTTTATTCTGAAAGACATGACTATGAAGGTTGCAGACTCAAATGCTGATAATGGTTTCAAAACTAAATTTATAGAATACCCAGAGAATAGGTTGCATTGTAGACGTGTACACAGTTTTAAAATACTCATTAGCAACAGTCTTTTAGAGACATATACTGTTTTCATATAAATTGGGAGTTTTTTTTTTTTTTTAATTTTGTAAAATGTTTATTTATTTTGAGAGACAGAGAGAGACAGAACATGAGCAGGGGAGGGGCAGTGAGAGAGGGAGAGACAGAATCCGAAGCAGGCCCCAGGCTCCAAGCTGTCATCACAGAGCCCAATGGGGGGCTCGAACTCACGAACTGTGAGATCATGACCTGAGCCGAAGTTGGCCGCTTAACTGACTGAGCCACCCAGGCACCAAATTGGGCGTTTTAAAACCATCTCCCTTTAGTGCTTTCAATTGTCACATGGCAATAGACCAAAGACCCAAATAATTTCAAATGATCGCAGACACTATTTTGGCAAGAATTCTCATGTGTCAGTACTTTTAATGTGGTGTACATCAAATTATAGTAAAAAGAGGACTGT
Organism: Panthera uncia; assembly: GCF_023721935.1. NCBI lineage: Eukaryota > Metazoa > Chordata > Mammalia > Carnivora > Felidae > Panthera > Panthera uncia. The sequence goes on along the minus strand of NW_026057580.1, from coordinate 113,234,532 downwards.
AAACAAGATGCAGCCCCTCTATTTTCATGAACATCATCACAACAGATTACAGCAAACCCAGTTTATATTCCACCATCAAGGGTGGTTCTCCCATTAGTTCACTTTGTGACGGGTCATTAGGAATATCCTCAAATCCAAGAGTCTCATCATGACCCCTCAAAATACCCCGTGAAAGGTTTGAGCTTGGAGGAAATGGAAGACGCTGAACCTGATGCACTGCCTTGAATCCCACTTGTAATTTGAGGGGAGCAAACAGACCCTGGATTTTTCTCAGTGTGGAAAAATTCATTTTATCTTGGTTGAGCTGGAGTTTTTTTGTCTGATAATTCAAGAGGATGACTAGGCAAAAGTTCATTTTTCACACAAGGAAGACCTTTTTGAAGAAGAGAATGGCTTTCAAAAGGTCCACTTGCTGAAAGTTCAGCAACTGGAATGCTGTCCTTTAGCTGAGATCAAAGTCCTCTGGCATTCATGTTCAATTTGCTCAGTGAACAGCCTCTCAGCCCCGTTACCCTCAGCCGGCCCCACTGCTCACTTCTGTTTCCTGAGTAACAATACGCTAAATAAGAAATTATATTGCTTCAAATATTGTGAATGTATAGAATACATTAATTTGTAAACATTTGATTAAGAACATTGAGTAAGCTACTTCTGAGCTCCAAGGTACCCATGCATGAACTAAGTTCTCATGTAACATCTTTTTTTCCTTAATGAGGAGCCATTCATCACCTCCTGACAATCAGATAATATGAAGCTGTTGGGCCTAGAGAAAAAATTACAATATTCTCTAATATTTGTCATTAATTTACAGTTAATTGACTACATAGCAAAAAGTCAGTGAATCTCCACCTTGTGCCAGGCATACTTCTAGGTGGAAGGATGTAGTAGGAAATAGAATCAGAAGAAATGCCTACCTGGTTGGATCTCATTCTACTTGGGGAGCAGGTAATACACAAAGAAACAAATAACTAGTAGTTATATGTCCTCTGGAGAAAAATTTACCAGAGTAAAGGGAGTAGAGAGTGTTAGAAAGGGTGCTCTCTTGTATAAGGTACTAAGAAGGCCTTTCTGATGAAGTGACATTTCAGGAGAGCATCCACAGAGGGATCTCAGGCAGAAGGAGAGCCAGGTATGGATCCAAGGCTTGGAATGCAAGGAAGCCACCAAGACAGGGGCAGAAGGAGTGTAACAAAAAGAAGAAGGGAAGTCATAAGGGGGTCAAGATGGGGGCAAGTTGCATACAGGGTGGTAGATCTTAAGTTTCACCCTGATGAGAAGGGAGCCGCTGGAAGAGTTCTGAGCCATGCAGTAGAGTGAGATCTGATTTAGGGAATTGGCTAAGTCAGCTGCCTTTTGAATTGGCTGCTTGTGAATCCTATAAATATGCTAATTCCAGTAACATCAGGAAGTAGTGGTAATAATAATGGTCAACATCTCTGAGTGCTTGCTGTGAACCTGGCACTGTACTAAGCATTTTTTCCCATGAATGTCTTGTTTAATTCTTTAGAAGCCCCACCAGGTAGGCAATATTATTATCCTCATTATAGAGAGCTAATAGCATCAGACTATTTGAAGAATGGATTCAGACAAGGCAAGATTTTACCAAGGATTGTCTTACTCCAGAGCTTGTGTTTGAAGTATCCAGTAGCCTATACTCCTCAAAATATAGATATCAGGAAGAAAGAATGAGTTTCTGCATTTGCTCTAGACATTTTGATTATAAACAGTAGACACAGTCTGACAATAAGTCATTTTGAAGAATCATGTTAAATTAATTATAGTCAAGTAATCAAAATTTTGCTATGTTTCTGAGATACTGTTCTTACTTTTTTTTCTAAATTTGGAGAGAGAATAAGAGAGCGAGGGAGAGAGAGAGAGAGAGAGAGAGGGGGAGAAAAGCATGAGTGGGGGAGGGGCAGAAGAAGAGAGGGAGAATCTCTATGTTGTCAGTGCAAAGCCCAACTCTTGGCTCGATCTCACGAACCACAAGATCATGACCTAAGCCAAAATCAAGATTGGATGCTCAACCAACTGAGCCACCGCCACGCCCTTCAAGTAGTCAAATTTTAAAACTCAATTTTTATATCACATGGTGTACCATTTTTTTCTTTTTCTTTTTTAACGTTTTTTTTTTTTTGACAAAAAGAGAGGGAGAGAGAGAAAGAATGAGAGAAGGAGGGTGGCAGAGAGAGAATCCAAAGCAGGCTTCACACTGTCAGTGTGGAGCCTGATGCAAGGATAGAACGCACAAAGCACAAGATCATGACCTGAGCCAAAATCAAGAGTCAGATGCTTAACTGACTGAGCTACCCAGGCGCACCTCCTTTTTTTCCCTTTTTAAAAATAAAACACTTGCTAATTTTATCCAATTCTTTCAAGTCTTTTTGCCTCAGCTTACTAAGAAAGCATTTCATTAGTAATGAAGAACATTTTACTATAAAATAAGCATATATCTTCTTACTAAATGAAAGATGACTTTTGAAATATAACTCAAAGACATTTTATAGAAAAAAAAATTAAAGATAGACAAATATGGGAAAAAAAAAACTTAAGTATAAATGGCCTTCACCAATCCTTTCAACATTATACTGGAAGTTCTAGCCATAAAATAAGACAAGAAAAGGAAATAAAAGGCAACCAGTTGGGAAGAAGACATAAAACTGTCTTTGTTTACAGATGACATGATTGTCTATGTAGAAAATCTGAAAGAAAGAAACAAAGAAACCAACAGACACTTCCTAGAACTAATATCAAGGTTGCAGGATACAAAATTAATATGCAAAAGTTAATTGCTTTCCTACAGACCAGCAATGAACAAGTGGAATTAAAATGCAGTAACATTTACATTAGCATCCCTCAAAATGAAACACTTAGATATAAACCTAACAAAATATGTACAGCATCTATAATTAGGAAAATCACACAGCTCTTTTGAAGGAAATCAGAGAACTAAAAAATACAGAGACATTTCATGGTCAAGGAAAAGAAGATTCAGTATTGCCAAGATGTTAGCTTCCCAACTTGATCTTCACAAGTCCAATCAAAATGCCAGCAAGTTATTTTGTGGATATTGATTAACCGATCCTAAAGTTATATGGAGAGGCCAGAATAGCCAACACAATATTGAAGAAGAACAGACAGAGGATTGAGGCTGCTCCTTGTTATGACATGCTATAAAGCTATAATAATCAAGACAGTATAGTATTGGTGGGAGAATAGACAAATAGATCAATGGGATAAAATGGAAATCCTAGACACAATCCCACATAAATATGGTCAGCTGATCTCTAAGAAATGAGAAAAGGCGATAGGATGGAGAACAGATAATCTTTTGAACAAATGGTGCTGGAATAACTGGACACCCATGTCTTGAAAAAAATCTAGATACAGGTCTTATACTTTTCACAAAAATTAACTCAAAATGGATCTTAGAGCTACATGTAAAACATAAAACTATAAAAACCTTGGACTATAGCATGGGAGAAAACCTAGATGACCTTGAATATGGTGATGACTTTTTAGATACAGCACCAAAGGCATGATCTTTGAAATAAATAAATGATAAGCTGAACTTCGTTAAAATGAATAATTTCTCCTCTGTGAAAGACAATGTCAAGAGAATAAGAAGACGAGCCACAGATTGGGAGAAAATATTTGCAAAAGTCGCATTTGATTGACTGTTATCCAAAATATACAGAGAATTCTTAAAACCGGCAATAAAATGAACAAACCAAGTAAAAAATAGGCAAAAGATGTGAACGGACACCTCACCAAAGAATTTACATAGATGGCAAATAAGCATAAGAAAAGATATTCAATATCATATGTCATTAGGAAATTACAGTTTGAAATGATGACATACCATTACACACTCATCAGAATAGCCTAAATCCAAAACTCTTGAGAACACCAAATTCTGATGAGGGAACAGACCAACACCGACTGCCATTCATCGCCGGTGGAAGTGAAATGGTATGGCCATTTTGAAGGCAGTTTCTTACAAAATTAAACACACTCTTACCATACAACATAGCTAAAACTTGCTGTTTACCCAACTGAATTGAAAATGTATGTCTGTGCAATGAACTGCATGCAGACTTTTATAGCAGCTTTATTTATAATTGCCCAAACATGGAAGCAACCATGATCCTTCCAAAGGTGAACAGATGAAACATGGTCCATCCAGAGATAATAATATTCAGGGCTAAAAAGAAATGAGCTATCAAGCCGTGAAAAGACAGGGAGGAAATTTAAGTGCATAGTACCAGGTAAAAGAAGCCCATCTGAGAAGCCTACATACTAGGTGATTGCAATTATATGACATTCTGGAAAGCTAAAGATACAGTGAAGATCTGTGTCTATACAGATTGCCAGGGATTGGGGAGAGGGAAGGACAGACACTCAGAACACAGGATATTTTAGGACATAGAAACTACTTTGTATAATACTATAATGGTGGATGTATGTCCGTATACATTTGTCAAAACCCATAGAATATACAACACCAAAAGGAGCCCTAGTGAACTGAACTGTGGATTTGGAGTGATAATGGTGTGTCAGTGTAGGATCCCGACTAAAACAAATGTGGCTACTCTGCTGTGGAGTATTCGTAGTGGAACAAGTTGTGTGTGTGTGTTGGGGAGGGGTGTCTATGAGAACTCTGTACTTTTTGCTCAGTTTCACTGTCAATCTAAAACTACTCTAAGTAATAAAGTCTATTAAAAAATAAATGTAATTGCTTTTAAGGCTTGAGCTCTGGATACTCACTGTAGATATATCATGATTATCAGAGAATATGTTCTTATCAGCATTTTTTTTTAGCCAGTGGTTGAATGTAGTGTAAGACAAACATTATTTACAGGATTATAAGTTAGTTAACATCTGCCAAATACAAATCAGTCATGGAGGCCTACTAATGAAATAGAGTGATAAACTTCAGATTTAATTCTCATTTGATCCAAAATCAAATCTCAAGTACTTGAAAATACGCATAAGACATGCTAATGACTTTAAGCCCGAGAGTGTGGATTTCTTGGTGCATCAAACAGCTTTAAGGAGAGTCTCTTGTGTAAACCTTCCCGGAAACAACAAAATTTTGGCAGTCATATGAGAGCAACTTAAGGTTGCTATCCTGTAAAATTATAGAAAATACATTACGATTTTGCCAAGAACTTATTTTTTTCTCCAACATAGACATTTTTGCTATAACATGCTCTCTCAATATTATAAGTGAAAACATGGAAAATGATACTGCACAGTAGCGGGAATTTTGCCAGCATGACATATTTTGGGTGGGTTTTTGAGGTGTGTGTGGGGAGGATCGTCCTATATTCCTTTCCAAGAAGTCTGAACACTGTTCCAAAAGCAGAATGAGTTGTTGCTTCCTGTTGATTGTGCTTTCTATCTACTGTAGTGTGTTTACTTGTCATGGTTTTGTTCACCACTTTGAGAGTGTGCTCATCAAAAGCGAGTAAGTCTCATACACTTCGTACTTCCATTGGCTGGAACATGGATGGTGGTACATATATTGTCATATGGCCATGAAGTATTATTCAACATATAAAATATAGCCCTTACAACTCTTGAACCCATTTATCACGCCTGGTGGGTAAAATGGTTAATAATTGCGTGTGGAGAGCAGGGTGCAATGTGCCATGGGGTTAGCAGAGTACTGGAAATACTTGTTACCCGGAAGCAGTCACAACTTGGTAAAGGGGTGGCTAGGGATAACTGAGCCCTCCATACAGAGCAGTCAGTTCCTGCATTTGTCATCAGCTCACCTTCTGAGTACTTTTTATTAATCTCATATGGTAAAGAACACAGGAGCCATCTTAGTCATTCCTAAGTGTGCAGCTCAGTAGAGTTGAGCATAGTTACACTGTTGTGTAACCCATCTCCAGAACTTTCCCATATTGTGGAACTGAAACCCTACATACCCTCGAAATAACTCCCTAATCCCTCCTCCCCACAGCCTCTGGCAGCCAGCCTTCTACTTTCTATTTCTTATGAATTTGACTACTCTAGACACCTCGTATGAGTGAAGCCATACAGTGGTCGTCTTTTTGTGACTGGCTCACTTCACTTAGCATGATGTCTCCAGGGCCCATCCATGTTGTAGCATGTGTCAGAACTTTGGAGAACTTCGTATGTATAATAAACCAGCAACAGGAGATACAGGGGTTAATGAGAAGAACCAGACCCTCAAGTAGCTCACAGTTTAGAAGATGTATGTATACAATTTAAGTGGAGTGAGTTCTGAACAAAAAAGGCAAATCAAAGCAGTATGGTGCTTTGGAGGATGGGCTCTGAGAGTCCGGAAGGACTTGTCTGTGGCTGGCAGAGGATGGGGGCTTTGGAGGAGGTGGTGAGGGGCTGGTCACACTCAGAGGGGGACGAGCTTGTGGAGTGTCCTGCCAGTGATGACCATGGCTGGTGACCATGACCTACAACAGGTTCGGAGGACTGATGACGTTGGAAAGGTGGTTGGGGGTTGGGGAGTAAGCTCCTGTTGTGGAGAGCTCTGGACGCCAAAACCTTCAGTGACCCAAATGGCCATGATAACCTTTTTGTCACATCCCTCCTATCTTCTGGAGTTTAAGAAGGTCTCCCCACGTCTTGCATTTTCTTTCCTAAGTACTTGGAAATGGAGAAGAGTTGGGTAGTCAGGTAGAGCTGGATGGAGCACCCGTGTGTCCTCTGTGTGACAGAGAATCTGAGAGGGAAAGCCCAGAGCCGAATGAGTGAGCAATTCACGCCATCCATGACTCACCGGCTGAGTGGGGAGTGGGCTCCCTGCAGGAAGAAAGGAGAGAAACCAAGGCTGGCCTTTCCACCCCGTGCTTCTGGTGTAGCCTAACACATGACTCTGTTAGAAGTGTTTTGTCCTTTGCGATGGTTGTAAAACACAAGCAATTAAAAATGAACTCCAGGGGGTCGTGGTGGGAGATGACAGGGGTGCTCGCCAGGGACCTCAGAGGTATCGATTCTTCTGATGTCACCTCTGCAAGGGAATATTTTGATTAAAAAGGAAAGGGAGACGTCGTGCCCTGGACTAAATGGGGCTGACGTGACTGCGCGCTCTAAAGGCCCCACCGTGGGTAGTGCGGTCATCTGTCTCCTATGGGTCTAATGCCCACAAAGTAAAGCATTTACATTTTTTGCTCTTTGAGCTCTGAGGTCCTTCGGAGGACCCTGGGCATGTGCCAAGACGGGAAGATTTGCACTTGACAGGAGAGTGGGAGCCGAGGCAGGATATTTATAGCCGGTGAGGTCCGTCTTGGGAATCGTTGAAGTGCTCTAATTAATGCAGACTGTGCCAAAAATGCGGGCAGGCTGCTGGATTCCATTTTCTTGATTTGTTACAAGGAAAATAAAGAGAAAAATTACAAATTAAGTGGTGGGAATTGGCTGCCTATAATAAACTCTTAAAACTTTCTGAATTTGTTCTGAATAAATGAAGACTAATGGAAATTCTGTGGATGTTTTGTTGAAGGTGTTATTCTGTACGAACGGTAGCTTCCAAGAGATTTACACGTAATTCAAGAACCTTTGTTTCAACCTAGTAATGAAAATAGGAATTAGCAAAATGTCCATTTTATAACAGAAATTGAAACACTCATTATAAGTGAAAACAAAACAAAACTATGAGAACTTTGTTTTTTAAATTTTTTCTAGGTAATTCCATAGAATCAGGCCCAAACTCCTACACCTTCTTTTTTAAAAAAAAAATTTTTTTGTGTGTTTGTTTATTTTTGAGAGGGAGAGAGAGAGAGACAGAGACAGGGGGCGAGCCAAGGAGGGGAAGAGAGAGAGGGAGACACAGAAGCCAAAGCAGGCTCCAGGCTCTGAGCTGTCAGCACAGAGCCCGACATGGGGCTTGAACTCACAAATGGTGAGGTCATGACCTGAGCTGAAGTTGGACGCTTCACTGACTGAGCCACCCAGGGGCCCCCCAAACTCCTACACATTCTAAGTCTAATTGAGCTATAATTTATTACCCAAATGATACCGCTGAAGCTCTGTAATATCTAAAAATTTCTTCCTCGGTCCCCAGAGATGGAATTAAATTGACTACCTTTGGTGTTAGAAGTGTGTTATTGTACTCTGATTCTTTGGAAGTTAATGCTCTATTTTCTCTGTGTATGATAATTAAACTAATCAAAATGTTCAACCAATGGAATTGTAATTAGAAGGGAATCAAATGGTTAATTGTTTGTCTAGTGGATTAAATAAATATCCGTCAGGCCAGGGAATAGTTTTTATGTTCTGTTTCCCACAGTGCCTGTTACATGGTAGGCCCTTAATAAATATTGGTTGTTGCTGGCAAGTGCCATAGGAAAAGGTGACAGGCATTTATTTGTTCTAATCCTTGGGCCACAGCACCCCTGCGTGTGAAACGTCTGTGACACAGATGCTACGTTTAGTGGCGATGAGCCAGGCTGACCGAGCCACCTCCCAGCCCTGCTTCTTACCGCTTCCGTGCCTTCGACAGTTAACTTCCTGCCGCTCTCATTCTGGTCTGTAGACCAACAATAGCATCGTCACTCAGGACTCTGTCAGGAAGGCTCCATCCCAGACCTGCTGAATCACCAACTGTGCGTTTTTAAAAAGGGTCCTCAGGCAAATGGTGCGCATTAAAGTTTGAGAAGCCCCGGTTTTCTCAAGGTGCTAGGCCTTGGATTCCTCCTTTACACAGATAACGAAATGACCTGCCTCACACTGTTCATTCCAGCTACTTTGTGACCAGTGCTCAGAACAGAGCTTGGCAGAGCTTGGCCAGTGCTTGGCACATACAAAACGTGACTTAACCGTTGCCGGGTTTTGTTATCCTTTTGCTTTGCAGCTCACGTGATCAACAGCCCTGATGTTGGGCCCGGGCTCTAAAATCAGTGCAGGTATATAGATTCAGAGCTTCCTGATTTAAATCAGAAAAAAAACAGGAGCTACACCCCCATACCATCCTGCCTGCTCGCAAGACTGCGTTCTGTCTCTTCTGTGGTTTTGAAGTTGGGGTTTCATTTCACTTTAATTCATTAATTAAAATTTAATTTTAGATGCTGGTCACTTCCACCGTGTATTTGGGACTAGGTTAGCATAGTGGATGTTCTGGGATAATGAAGAATGACATCAGGAACAAAATTTCTTCTGGCTATTTTCCTAAAATTTTACATTGTCATCATCTTCCAACTCTAAATCACAGATGATGCTTTTTGGGTTTTTTTTTTGTTTGTTTGTTTTTGTTTTTGTTTTTGTTTTCTCATATTCTGTTAGATGATATACTACGTTGAGAGTATCTCATCAGAAAATAGGATTAATCTTTTAGTTTTCATGATCTGTGTTTAGTTATCGGGAACCAGTCGGACAGAAAGGAAGTTTCAATAAGGGGGAAAAATAAGATGCAGTGTTTTCTTTCTTTTTCTGTTGGGACTTGCTCAGAGAACCCTTTTGGCTGTGTCCAGTAATTTGAAGGAGCAGACTAGCTGGGGACTGGTCAGCTGAAGTGGACCACAGAGGACCTTTATCAATCTGGCCAATAGGTGACAGACAAGGGAAGTTTAAGAACACGTTACTGTTGGGTTGCTGTTTAAGCACAGGTTACTATGGCTCAGTCAGTTAAACCCCCGACTTCAGCTCAGGTCATGATCTCACGGGTCGTGGGTTTGAGCCCCATGTGGGGCTCTGTGCTGACAGCTCAGAGCCTGAAGCCTGCTTTGGATTCTGTGTCTCCCTCTCTCTCTCTCTGTCCCTCTCCTACTCACGCTCTGTCTCTTCTCTCTCTCAAAAATAAAATTTAAAAATAAATTTAAAAAACAGGACAGGTTACTATTGAGCTTAGCAATGCAGACAAAGATTATGTTTCCGTGAGCAAGAGAATGGCACACGTGGATTCAGATTTGATCACTGGGGTGCGTGTCTTCAGACTAGAATTGTTTGACAGAACAGCATTCTGGAAACTTGAGTGTTGCCACTATCTCTCTTCAGATGTTTGCACGAATCTAATGAATGGATCCTTATATGGATCTAAAAGTCTCCACCGTTACATAACTGCAAGCAAAAGATGGGTACACATCTTCATGATGTCCTGCCTTTCAAAGAGAAGACATTTCACTAACCTGCTGACCAACGAAGGCAAACAGTGTAATCTAGAGGGATGGCTTAGGCAAGCATGATTTGCCGGTCTTCACAGATTGCTGCTGTTTGCCATGCAATTTCTTTATTGTCACAAAGAATGGACAGACCCAGCTTCAATGAGTGATACTTCTATCTGGCAGTTATTTATAAAAGCTGCTGTTGTGTGGGTTTCTGATGCAATATAATCATTTTGATGATAAAGAGCCACCAGAACTCTTTGAGTTCTAGCTGATGGCTATGAAGTCACCTCTCTTTAAAAAAATCATTGAATCATTTGATGATATTCTTTTACTGCATTTACTCTTTCATGGTGACATCACTGAGATTTTGGTGGCGTTTCACGTATTTGAAAAATAAATACAATCTTGGGGGAAGATAGACCAAGAGGAGTAGGAATTAGAATTTTTCCACAGGTGGTGAGACAACATGCTTCAAATTGACCATGTAGGATTTTCTTTCATGAAATGAGAAAGATTACATCTATTATGGAGTATTTTATGTGTCCATAAATACTGCTAGTGGAGTTGCTGTATTTGAGGTATGTCAACTTAGTCTGGTAAAATAGAACCGTAGCTTTGAGTCCTTTGCTTAATCCACTCTCTTTATGTCCATAAGAAATATTATATCTCAATAAAATATAGCACATCTTCAGTGATAGGAATACTAGTAATTTTAGGGCTACTGTATGGTTGTACATTTGTGTCACTTTTTCCTTATTACAGAGAAACATATTAGAGCCTTATGTTGTCTTTCATTAACAGAACAATCCAGAATTTTTCAGACTTGTTATTTTCCCCAGAATCCCTTCAAATGATTTCCATAGTATCTTTTTCTTATGGACTTCATGGAAAATAAATTTTCTTGTTTGTATGAAGAAAAACAGGTTTTCTTTTTTAAGGTAGTTAATTTGAGAGGTTTGCTGCATACGGTAGGACTGTGGGCACCAGGGTGGCTCACACAGTTGGTACAAGCCCCATTGAGAAGTGAACTTCATGAGGCAGGATTTCATCTTGTTCTGGGCTGTCTGCAGTACCCAACACAGTGCTTGGAGCATAGTAGGTGCTTAATAAATATGTATTAAGTGAATAAAAACCTGTATTCATTCATTCTTTGATGGTCCTTTGAGATCGGAAAGTAGAAGTTCTAAGTTGCGGGAGAAGTTTGGATTCCTGAAGTAGGGTCCAGTGCTTCTGTCAGAGAAAACCAGATAGCTTAATCATTGCAGTCAATATTTCCAGATACTCAGACTTCCAAATTCTATGTGTATAGTTAAATCTCATTCCCAAATTCTCCACCTCACAAACACACACGCAAATGGTGCACTTTGCTCAGCACGAGGTTGCCATGACATCGTTTAGTGCCACCATCTTTCAGTCACGATATCCTGCACGTTGCTTCTTTTTCCCATACCTTAACATTCAACTTAATGACAGTCCTTTACACAGTCAGATAACAAGTTTTCTTCCCCCTTCACACAGCCTTGCTTCCATTGTAGTCCTTTTCAGATGTCATAGACTTTTCTCTTACCTCAAATTGTTAGGAAATTATTTTAGAACTTTACAGTCCCACAGGAAGATATGACATCTCTACCTTTTGGCTTGGCAATTCTACTTTTCAGAGTTTATCACAAAATCATATTAAGGATGTATACAAAGAATTGCCCATAAAGATGTTCAAACATAGCATTGTTTACATTGGCAATAAAAAAAAAAAAAAGAAAACAATCTAGAAGTCCAGCCATAGGGACTGAATAAATAAATGTTTGACAACCCAATAAAATGACATACTCTATAACAATTGAAGGTGATGTTGGGGAATAATATTTAATGGCATAGAAAGATGCTGTATGAAAAAAGTAGATTCCAGAACACTGAGTGGTGTGTGATCTTAGTCTAAAAAAATAGACAACTAAATATATGTTTCATGTGTGCATATGTAATATAGAAAAAAGATTAAAAAAGCAGATATAAGAGTTGATAGTGATTTTCTTACAATAGGATTATGGGTTATTTTTATTATTTTTTGTTTTGAAACTTGTTTTATTATAACTTTCGATAATAATATATATTACTTTGTAAGATAAGAGAAATTAGTGATAAAAGATAAAAGTGATTCAACTCCTAAGGTCTGTGAAATACTCTATGGCATGGTCTTGGAAATATGATTGCTCGGAGACTATAACTTAGCCCTCCTGTCCAGTGGACCCTGGAGTGATTACATTTCCCGAGGGTGTCTTAAATTACTTGGGGCTCACCTTTGAGCATTGGATTTAAAACATCTTGGTGGAGGCCCGGGAATCTATATTTTGGTGGCTTCACAGATGACTTTGATGAGCAACCAGTGTTGGGACGTCCTATGGTCGGTGTTTCCTATCTCAGACTATCACCCCACTCCCCTCCCCCCACCAACTCCTTTACAGGTAGAGCATCTAGATTGCTCCTCCAAGCCTATAAATTAATAGTAAGTTTATGGCCACTCAAATTTTGGTCTCTTGACATTGTGTTCCACTATAGGGAGCCAGGAATCCCTAGAGAATGACAGATTCAGACCTGAGACAGAAAATATGCAAGATGAACCCTGAATGCCTTATAGTGCTATCTTGCTCAGTAGCTTGTGTGGGTTATCAAAGATGGTTGGACTGCGTGAAGGACACCTGGGATAACAAAGATGTATTATCCAAAGATGGCATAATCCAAGATAAAAATAGTATGGAAAACAACTTATTAAAATCATTTTACTAAAAAAAATCAAAGGTATTAAAAAGCCTTGGCAATAACTAGAACACTAAAATTTTACTCGGAAAGTTGGTAATTAAAAGAAAAACAATAACGATTTCTCTAACTTCTATAAGAATTCTATTTGAAGGTAACCAAGGTCCCCTTAGTGGTTGGGGGAAACTTTTCTGTGCAGAATTGTTCCAGATAATAATTGAAGATGATACCAGAATCAGAATACTCACCATTTTGCAAGTCCTAACTCATTCTAGCAACAATTATAAAAAGGTCAAAGTGAGTGAGTAGATAGATATACCATGAAGGGATCAGGCTGGTGCCATGTGATCAGTCTTAGGGTCACTAAAGGTGGACAAACCATCAATTTGTCTTTTTATCATTTAATCCATTTTATCTGGCAGTGGTTATATTGTACTATTTTCTATAATTTTGTGTAAAAACTTCAAAGTACCGATTAAAGAAAGATCCCCTTTCAACATTGGAGTGTGTGCGTGCATGTACGTGTGTGTAATGAAGAAATGTTAGGGTGGGATGGCTGGATTAGATACAGTGCTGGTTCATGTCTTGTAGAGCAATAACCATAGTCTTTGGGGTTATCTGTTACACTGGGTAAGAATTATGGCCCGTGAATGGGACTCTGTTGCCCCCATACCAAACCTGTTTGTATGTGAGGGTCTTGTAGGCATCGGCACACAAGTAAGGTCAATTATCATTTCTTAGTAATGTGTTGTCATACCTTATGAAGTGAGAAATATTCTCAAATATCACTCTCTGAATATCCTTTGTTGCACTTTTTGTTCACTTATGTCATGGTAAGATGAGAACAAATTCTTAATTGAACTGCTGTCAATAACTGTGTTGCGGTGAAAAAGTAAGGAGGCTCCATAAAGTATTTGTTTCTGAATTCTGAGGGCCAGTGAAGACCGGATACTATTGGTAAAAGTTTAAACTCAGTAAACAAAGGCGTAGTCAACTAAACTGAAGGTGAGATACATAAATAAGAAAAATATCTTCATATATTCACAAACACAGAATAATGAAAGTACTAATAATATTCAAAACAAATAGCCGTAATTAAATTTCCCTCCTAAGTTTAATTGTTCTCATGTAATTAATTCTTGTTCTGTCGGATCTTGGATTAGTGGGTTGCTTTCATGAAGGACTTTGACTTCCAGACTGAAATGATCCTGGAATGATCCCGAAACACCTAATTCATTCCACTGGTACAGTGTAGAAGTTGTCAAGCTAATGCTGGCTCTGACGCCTGTAACTGAGAGTCCGTTCTTTAAAGTATCGGTAGTCGAAAGCACCTGGCACGGTCCTTTCCCTGAGGCCTGAGACCGTCCTTCTGTGATGAAGACACAGTTTAGGTCTGGGGTTTGTAGAGAGCTCTCAGGCAAGCCTCAGATGGAAGCACAAACGAACCAGTTTCCTAATAACAAAAGGCTGGCTGGATTTTGACAGTGACCAATAATATCAGAATGGGCAGAGCAACACTTCCCTTGGTGGTACGGTACATAACTCTTTCATAAGGGTTTGGTCAGGGGAAACCCTGAGCGTAAGACCCTTTAATGGGCAACAAAGGCTTTGACTAATCTCTGTGTGCCCCCCACCCCCCCGCCGCCCCCCACCGCCAAGCGTTCAGTTTATAGATTTGGCTGAGTAACATTTTATCCACGTAAACCAAACCTAGGGAAGGCTGAGTCTCCTCTGACTGGACAGCTCGTTCCCTAGCTCCTTCAGGGGGAGCGCGTTAAGAAATGAGAAATACACCAAATAAACCCGGTGGTTTCTAGCGTCTCTCTCCAGGTGCCCTCTGGGAAATTCAAAGACATTTTTTTTTTATTTTAATTAAAAATTTTTTAATATTTAAAAAAAAATTTTTAATGTTTATTTTTGAGAGAGAGAGGCACACACAGAATCCAAAACAGGCTCAACTCCGAGCCATCAGCACAGAGCCTGACATGGAGCTCGAACCCATGAACTGTGAGATCATGACCTGAGCCAAAGTTGGACGCCCAACCGACTGAGCCACCCAGGCGTTCCAATTTAAAGACATTTTTAAGTGCAAGGTATACACTGAAATTATTATTTTAAATTTTTATTTAAATTTTATTTTATTTTATTTTTTTTTTTTTTTTTTAATGTTTATTTTTGAGACAGAGAGAGACAGAGCATGAACGAGGGAGGGTCAGATAGAGGGAGACACAGAATCTGAAGCAGGCTCCAGGCTCTGAGCTGTCAGCACAGAGCCCGACGCGGGGCTCAAACTCACGGACTGTGAGATCATGACCTGAGCAGAAGTCGGCCGCTTAACCGACTGAGCCACCCAGGCGCCCCTAAATTTTTATTTAAATTTTAGATCTGATTTCTAGAAGACAAGATCAAAGAAATTATCAGAGGAGATTTGATCATTTGATTCTAATAAAGTCCTCGGCAAGAATTGAGAAACAATACTTGGCTATTTTTTTTTAAATAAAGTGACAATAAAATATTAAGAAAATATATGCAGGTGAAGTAAGGTGATCAAAAGGAACCAGTTCATTTACAAGTGAGGAAGCTTTGTCTTTTTAAAACTATCTGTCGAAGAGTATGATAAAATCAACCTAAAGCTGAGAATACTCTGGTAGGTTGTAGAATTGCTACTTGGAGAGATTGCATAGATGGACTAGGTGTTCTAACGTGAATTGTATTAACTCCATAGAGAAGAAGTCTAATCGTAATTTTGAATTAATATAATATTTGATGAAATAGGTTTTATGAGCTCCCTTCTTTGGCCCTTTTTAAATTATCTTATCAATAAGTCCATCAAAACTACGGAGACTTTTTACTTACTAATTTTAACACATTTCATAACTTCTTTAAGACTTAGCTTTTATGAATAAAAGAAAGTAAAATTCACTTTCCTCAAACTTCCTACAACTTGTTATATTTTCTATTTTCTCAAGTTTTGTCTTTGGCTCTATTCTTTCATATTCTGGAACAAACTGCCACTTTGTTTTAGTGGGGGGAAAACAACTCTCTTATTTTAAAACTAAAACAAAAACTCATTCCATCACCTTGGGGAGACAGTTGTATTTTTTTGTTGCCATTGCTTCTTGTACAGTGCCAACATGCAAGCTCATTATAACTTTTAGCCAAAATAACAACTTTTTGTTTTACATTTGGGATAACAGGAAAAAAAAAAAAAAAAAACTGAGAGGTAGCTAATTGAGAACTACCTGTCACAAGAATTTTAGCAGAGTAGCAAAGCTCATAGATACACATTACACAGTTTTCTATGGGTTTGACTCCTAAAAATAGCAAAAATAAAATTTTATTAATGTGTACTAAAGATCCAGCTGTTTTTAGCATACAGCAGATAGAACCAAAAATATAGAAACTTAAAAACTATGTTACTTATTGATGCTTTTGTATTCAATCTTAACAGATATTATCCAGCCATCAAAAAATTCTTCTTTAAATATCCTGATTTAATGTTAATCCAGAGTTTTAAGTTACATAAGGATCTAAGAACTTATATTTTGGCTGACGCACTACAAAACATCATTACTATAAAATATTTGCCAGACTTACAAGTCAACCTAGTGAAAAGAAATGCATACATGTATATTTTCATAAACTTAAATATCACACAAGTGTAATGTTAGATTAATTAATAAACCAATATGAGAAGTATAAGTTCAGATTAACTACTGTCTTTGTGGGAAATCAAACCCGTCTTTTATAAAATATAAAATAAAAATCTTATTACATATTTAACTCTGATATATCTGAGAAAAGATGCATAGCTTTTTGTTCTTCCTTAAATCCAATTTATTGAAACAGTTCAAGTGTCCAGAGATTCACCTTAATTATGTGAACTTGTATTCTTCAAATATTTCTTAGCTAGTAGTTCCCATAAGAAGAATTTTTTCCCCCTTAAAACTGAGAGTAAAGAGTAAGTTTCTTGTCCAAGATCCTGAAACTAAAAGATGTTGAAGCTAAGATTTGAACCAAGATCTTTGGTCAAAATTCCTTGGGGTGCCCGGGGGGCATCTGACTCTTGATTTCGGCTCAGGTCACGATCTCACTGTTTGTGTGTTTGAGTCACCTGTCACACTCTGTGCTGTGTCAACACAGAGCCTGCTTGGAATTCTCTCTCTCTCTCTGCCCTTCCCCCACTCATGCGCTCTCTCTTTCTCTCAGAATAAATAAACTTGAAAAATAAAAAAAAATCCATTCTCTTCGAATTGGATCAAAGTTTTTATTGGCAAATGCTTCGATTCCGCATGGTTTGCAAAGTCAACACTCATCCTATACACTCTTCAGTAAGACCAACCCCCTCATTAGAAGGCCTTCAGCAAATCTCTCCATTTTTGTAAAACATCTCAGTAATAGTTTCCAAAGTTAAGAGAAGTCTACTTTCCATGGCTTTACATTTGACTGAACAAATATACCATTTGACAGGAAATATGCAAAAGCCATAGAAAAACCACTTTTAATATGTTCGGAGTTAGTCAGTGAGAAACTTTATGATTTGCCTTTGTCAAGAAGTTATATAATCTTTTCTTTTCTTTTCTTTTCCATTTTTCTTCTTTTCAAACACAGTTTTGTGAACCGGGCTTCCCAGCTATTTTGGGCCTATTTCTAAAGCTTTTTTGTTTGTTTGTTTTTTGTTTTTTCTCCTGTCAAATTAGTTCCAGGTCATCAATGAACATGTTGTGTCACTCTGTGTGTGTACTTTAGCACAGTATAAGATTGAGCACACCCAGCCCTGGACCATATCTGGCTTCTTAGTCATTACCCTCTTGGGAATAGCATTGAAATGTGATCAGTGATCCATTCTAAAGGGCCTCCTGAACTTAAAAAGCACCCACATTGTACAATATAAACCTCTATCACCACTCAGCAACTGAACCAGACAAGACAGAATGCCAAATCCAGCAACATGGTTACTGCTCACAGCCTGGTTTTTGGGCTGCATCAGAAAATTGGGAGCCAAATATACCAGGCAAGTATTTCTAAAGAGCAACTGTTTTTCCTCAGTGTTGCTTTGATTTACAATAATTGGTCCAAAGGGAGCTATCTGGTTGTAATGTGTTTTTACTCAGCTGTTTGACAGTAGTTGCCCATAACTACAAATTATTGATACAATATATTCATGAATTATGTTCGCAGTCCTTGGTGATTGGAGGGAATCAATAATTCTTGGAAAGATGGAAACAAAACCTTACTCTAGGGAAAAATATCTGATTTGCATTAAATAATTAGCTCATCATCATTCTTTTTTCTGGAGAACTCAAATGTGGGATTTGAGACTAGTCAAAAACCTAAGCACCCTCCTTATAGACATAATGAGTTTACAGAAAAATAGGCATGTTAATTTTGCACATTAGAGATCTTTAGCAAACTTATTTGGATAAGTGTTTGAAAATGGTAGATGAAGATGGTCGATAATTTAGACAGTCTACGTACTATATAATGGAGACCTATTTAATATGTACCTCTTCTGATACTTCAGATCTATAGATAAATCACAATTTCACTGAAGACATTTTTTTCAGATAATCACCCCCTACTTAACCAAGTTTTATACCTCTATTCTTGTAGCATTAGTGTTTTTTTTAATGTTTAATTTGTAATAACATTAATTTTTCTTTCCATTAACTAGGGGAGCATCTTAAAGAGTTGCCATTGACAAGTCCTTGAATGTACTTTGATGGTTTCTTATTAACCCTTGGAAACTGGGACTGCTGTACAGCCACTTGGTTCTAAATGTAAAAATTTATATCCCCTCATGACCTTCCAGCAACAGCAGAATGTGATTTTGTAAGACATTAGCATAATGGAACCTTTTCAATAAAATGATAAATTGAGCCCATCTCAGAAAACAGAACACACACTTGGTAATTTATTGCAGTCATTGCCATGTGGAGGACCCCATTCATATTGTATGCTTTTAACTCTGATGAGAATGTCGCCTTTCCTCATATCCTGCACGTCTGCAGGATTCGCAGGGAAGAGAAATGATTTTTCTCAGGGAGCCAGCAGCACTTGGGGAATAGTCATCATTGCATGACATTATTATCTCTCTTGAACGTATCTAATTACTTCATTGTTTTTAAGTCTCTTTCATGTAAACAGAAGTTGATCGTTGTTCTCTGGTGTATTGGGGAGAGGCTGGCAAGGAGCGGGGAGCTTGTATGGGTTACTTTTGTCTACATGTGACTCAAGGTTTCTTCACAACCAGATAGCGAAGGCATTTGTAGATGTGAATCCTTTCTCTTAATTTACCGAAACATTGTGAATATATTACTAGAAAACATTTCTGCCTAAGTTAACAGTTGAAGGTTAAGAAAGGATTACATCTAGGAGACAACTCATTTGTATAAATATGCCTCATAAGTGGGAAATACCTACATGGATTTTACATAGGAGGGAACTAATGAGAAAAACTAAGAATACTTCATCAAAATTAACACATTTAAGTCTGCTATGGGAGGGCCATTTGGATCCTCTGCTTCCAGTAGGGACTGAACTTTCTCTTTTTGGTGCAAATAGGTAATGGTCATTAATGCCACGGAGAACTGCATTTTCATGGGAAAGGCAGCTTGCATCTGCTGGAGTCTATACCAGGAATGAGGAGTAACCATCCTATAACGAGATGATGTGGCCCAGTGTGTGTCCATTGTACATTTTGCTCTGAATGCAGGAAGGGTCAATGCTAAATTTAAAACTTGGTGGTAGTTTGTGTGTCCACCTAGGCCATCCTTCTCTTTTTATCTTATTTTAAAAATTCCTTTTGTAGCCTTTTAATTTGAAGGGTAGAGATCCATTTTAGAAATATCCAAGGGATATATTATAAGTGAATAAATAAATTATTTTAGAATGTGGGCTCTAAATTATATAAGCATTTGTGGGGTAAAAAGCTCCAGGAAATTCAGCTTCTTTTTTTATTCTTTCTCAAAAGAATTCTGCTTTACTGAAACTAGATAAAATATCACCATCTGAGTGAAAGAAAACCTGGTATATCTGTGTGGGAAAATTTGCTGGTGTCATTGGCGACATGCTGAATTTCAAGATCATTGCTGTCTGTAGAGCTGAATATGTATAGTGGTGCGTTTGATACTATCAGACACACGTTTTTATTACAGTGTAAGCATTTTCTTGATGAACTATTCATAGTTTAAAGCAAAGCATGCTACAATAGCTTGTACTGTCCTGAAATAGTTCTCACTTAGGATAAGGAAATAGTTGAAGTGATACCATATAAATCCTGGGTATCATTTTCATACTTTTTTTTTTTTAACCAAACCATGGCTTAGCAATGTAAGTAGGGATAAGAAATCGATATTACAACTTGTGCTAATATTCTCTAATCAATTCTTACTCCTTTGTCCACTACCTCTCTAATAAACTTATCTCCACAAAATGATCTCACCTTTACTTGAACTCACCATACGTCTGATTCAGTCACTTTATCTGGCGATTCGTTATGCCAGTTCTATAGACGTTTGAATTCAGTAATGAAAGTCTTAATGTATATTGGTTGCTTTTGGAATTTTAAATTATATTTTTAAATTTGGTGCAATTTGCTTACAATAAAATGATGACGCCATTCTAAATAATGTTGAACACCTCTTAACAAAGTCCAAATCCAGTTATGTTTTATTGCATAATTGATTAAAATAATGACGGTGATGATGGTGACAGTGATTTTCAGGGGATAGCAAAAGACATTTGATAAAATTGTAGCACAGGGGTAAGAGGGAGCAAAATAGTCAGTTAAGCTTTTTAACTTTAACATGCATGATCTACTTTAAGTTTCTTACATTGAAAGGACATTCAAGAAGTCAATACACAAAATTACCAGCTTTAGAGTAAGATTGTCCAAAGTCCCTGAGAGATACGGTGATCGGTGCACGTCTTAAAAATTTCTAGGGCAGCAATGCCTCCGCATCCTTCAAAATACCATTCTGGAGTTAACCTTTGAATTGGTTTATTTGATTGAAAGCTCATAATATGTGAGTCTTAAAGTATGATTAATTGAATGACACTTTAGTTAAGAAACCGCGCTTTTGAGTACTGATTTTATTTCCTGTTCTATTCTTATTTTTAATGGGACTCATCCTAGTCTTTAGTTTTTATCCTCCATTGACATTTGGACACAATTAA
The DNA here is from genome assembly GCF_023721935.1 of Panthera uncia. Classification (NCBI taxonomy): domain Eukaryota; kingdom Metazoa; phylum Chordata; class Mammalia; order Carnivora; family Felidae; genus Panthera; species Panthera uncia. The sequence continues at coordinate 113,213,512 of NW_026057580.1, read as the reverse complement.
CTCAACCACTCATTGACCTTCAGGGGCATGGCTCCTTTCCTGTGAATAAGAGAGTGACAGGGTCATGAATTTTCAAATTACATTACTGTTTGCGAGAGAGAGTATTCCCGCTTCCTCCGACTATTGTTTTTATTTTTGTTAATCTACTGGGGTGTGTTTTGCTCTTCTTCAGATTTCTGTTTTAACAGAAATAAATGGATTGCACCCCAACAGCTATGAGAGATATAGCAATTTCTCATTAATGCTTCCAAAGTTTTTGCAAAAGGTAAAATTCCTCTTAAAGTAAAAATGTTGCCGCCAACCCACAAGCAGATCACATATGGAAAGGAAAGGATGGAGTGTGAAGTCTTTGTGGATCTGTTTCATACCAGTTATTATGCTTTAAGTATCATGCACATAGAAGTATTCAAAAGTATCTGCTGAAAGAATTCATTTTATATGTCTATCAGTTATTCCATACTCAGCAGTTGACAAAAGCAAATATATTGTACTTTTCGATGTTTTTAACTTTTCTCGTAATTTTATTTTTCTCCTCTGGCAATTTACTAAGAACGGCTGGGAAGCCTGTAAAAACAAGCTTCACTGGCTTGGTTAGCAAAGCCATATTCCAATGCCATGAAAGAGACCAACTAGGATTAATTACACTAATTGGCAAATTGTTATACATTTCTTATCTTCCGCATGGGCGTGCTGTGAGGAATCCTTGTTGCAAACCACAAACTTGGCCTTAAGACCCCGTGAGGCCAGATTTGGAGAAGTAGTTCCCATGCTATGGACTTAGTAAAAGAAGCAGCAAAAACAGATTGCACCTAACATCCGGGAAGCCCAAGGTTTTGTTGTTTGCTTTTAGCTTTATAGTCTCAGGACTATATTGTGCTAAATTGTGTAGAATAGTGATTGGACCAAAATGGTAAATGTAATAGAACCCACAGGGAGACATAGGCAAGCCCTTTTTTATTGGTGGTCTCTCGCCCTAGGCCGTTTTCACCCTAATTAGATTTGCCGTGTGGGGTCCTCCTGAAAGGGCTGAAAACAGAATCCTCAAGTACCACGAACACATTCTTGGAATCTCTCATCCACTGGGATTGGGCAGTGAGGGTGGACATGGTTGAGGACAGCTCCTCAACTCCTAGGAAATAGAGATCCATTGCCATTGGGAGGCGGAGGAGACTGAGTTCTACTTCGTGCTGCTGGCTGCCCCTGGGCTTCCACGTCATCCTCTGAAAAGTGGTAAAAACAAGATTTCCATTGCATGGAAAATTTTGTCTAACATTCCTAATAGAAGACCATAAGGGAGGGGAAGGAAAAATAAGGTACAGAGAGGGAGACAAACCATACAAGACTCTTAAATACAGAAAACAAACAGGGTTGATGGGGGTTGGGGGTCGAGAGGATGGGAAGGTGGGTGATGGGCATTGAAGAGGGCACTTGTTGAGCTGAGCACTGGGTGTTGTATGTAAGTGATGAATTGTGGGAAACTATTCCTAAAGCCAAGACTACACTGTATGTGAGCTAACTTGACAATAAATTTAAAAAAATTATCTAAGACTCTTAAGTTTCACATAAGCTGCAAATATACAATAGCCATGGTGATATTCATATACTTGCATGTTTTAGCATGCTATCATAATTTGATTTCACAATGAAAACGTAGATCTTGTAGGTATTCATGCTCACAATATCTTATGCCAAAAATATTTGAAGAAATTTATAAAAGCACATGAAATATAAGAAAATAGAAACAAATTAGTTAGGAAAAATCTAAATGAAATAGAAAATGAAATGGGGGGGGCGGTTACCTTGCTGATCTGAGAGCCAGCATTTCCTGTTTGGTGAGGAAAGTTTGTCCTGCAAACTTAGCTTCCAATTTCTAGGAAACGAGAATGAGTTTGCCATAGAAAATTGTTAGTACTGAATATCAACTCCATAGTTTATTTATTATACCACTACTATCCAGCTGTTAACTTGAAATAGTAATTTAAGCATTTCCCTCTCTTAACTGTACTTTCAGAGAGGTATTTTGAGTCTTGTCGCAGCAACAGTGTGTTCACCCTGCACGTTCATTTTGTGTGTCATGGAAGGAAATTTCAACGATCCTGATCATCTCAATATTATAGTGAATTACCCCTTTCTCACAGGGTCGGGACAGTTGACAAAGGTGTCCTGGTGGGTTGCCATGAGCACAGAAGGCCAGCTGCGGGTTCTGCACACACTGGGGGCGTTTGCTTCTAGTCACCTCTTACCTGCTTTACTCCTCACACTACAGCTACTTTTCCAATGCTGTTCATGGAGTGGACATTTCAGAGCCGACATTTGTAAACAGTGGTAACTGGGTCTGCAATGGGCCGGAAACATCATTCTTATATGGTTACTAGTAGCACTCAAATAAGAATATGAGGCCTTTTTTTTTTTTTTTTTTTTTTTTTTTAGTTTCTTGTTGGCACATCCTTTCTTTGATTTTGTTTTTGTTTTTCTACAAACAACTGGAAACTCACCAGAATGTTCTGGGTCAGAACCAGAGTGGTTAGGAGCATAGAGCATGGACTTTGGAGTCAATCAGGTGTTGGGTTCTGGCTCAGTCATGGGGCCTCGTGGAAGATCCCTTAACTCTCAGAGTCTTTGTTCCTTGTCTATAAAATGGGAACAATAATATCTTCCTTACTTTTTTGTTGTAAGGATTAAGTATGTGAAATGCTTGTTCAAGGGCCTGATTAGAGTGATGGAGTTCATTCATCCTTACAAGTATTTATGGATTTCTTTTTTTTTATTTAAAAAAATTTTAATGTTTATTTATTTTTGAAACAGAGAAAGAACATGAACGGGGGAGGGTCAGAGAGAGGAAGACAGAGAGAGAGGGAGACACAGAATCCAAAATAGGCTCCAGGCTCCAAGCTGTCAGCACAGAACCCAACGCGGGGCTCGAACTCACGGACTGTGAGATCATGACTTGAGCTGAAGTCAGATGCTTAACCGACTGAGCCACCCAGGCGCCCCATTATGGATTTCTATATAGAGATAAAAGATGTGAACATGTATAAGCCACATGCAAATGTGTGCAAGTTGGCATATTTGACATTATTCATTTTGCTGATGAGGATACTGATAGGAGTTCCCCTAGAAGTCAGGTTTCCTACTTTTCATTCCAGTTTCCTGGGAACACATTGCACCCTCTTAGCCTGGGTACCATGGCTTGTGGGTTCCTGTGTCTCACACCATAAGGAACAGGACATCTGTAGGCCCTAAGCTGGGGTCACCTACTTTTCTCCCTACTTCGTAGCCAGTATCTGGATACAAGAGTTAATGGAATGTTCCTGCCCCTTACATTGTATTGGATACTTGACATTGAAAAAAATCACTTTTTAAAAAAATTTCTAAAAAATGTTTATTTATTTTTGAGAGAGAGATAGAGTGCAAGCGGGGAAGGGGCAGAGAGAGAGGGAGACATAGAATCCGAAGCAGGCTCCAGGCTCTGAACTGTCAGCACAGAGCCTGACACGGGGTTCGAACTCACGAACTGTGAGAGCATGACCTGAGCCGAGGTCAGACGCTTAACTAACTGAGCCACCCAGGTGCCACTAAAATCGCTTATTATAGGTTTGGAAATACCATCTGAGTTTACTGGATAGTTCACCTTCAGAGTGATACAAAATACCACCAACTCATCACCTTTTTAAATAGGTTTGTCACCCTTTGCTTATTGCTAAAATGTTCTTAGAAATGGAAAGTGAAGCTTTCCTTCTAGACCTCCTTCTGGTGATTGAGAGCTAAGGCTAAAACCAAATAAGTATTGCAGACCAACTCATTTCTTTATTCTAATCTTTCAGCTGCCTTTCCTATTGATGGGTAAAGCATTTTTCATTCCTAACAAAATGTTGTTCGGAAAAGCACTGATGCATTGCAAGCATTTAACAGACCACTAGAGATCATGTAAACAAAGAAACTTCCATAATACGAAGGAGAAAAGCATGAACTGATTATGTAAATCATGTTTCCTTTGTGGGTAGGTAGTTTTGTTGTTGTTACTGTTTGACTGACTTTTTTTTTTTTTTTTTTTTTTTTTTATGTTCTGGATCATGCCCAATGATTTGTGGAGATTTCTTTAGTGATTTAAAATGATTTTTATTGTCTAATAATCACATCCCCCCCACACACCCCCTCCCCCCACACACACACCAAGCATGCCTTTCCAAATCCTGGAGGGAAAGTTAGGAGATACTGAGAAACAACAAACTAGTCTGACCTCCGCAGACAGAATTCCTTGTAAATGTTGTCAAATAAAAATATAAATAAATCGCCATTTGACAAAGAGAGGCTTTGTTGGAAAGGATTATTGTCGGGGCTGGGGGTGGACTCTTGCACTCGGGACAGGGGGGACATTGAAGGGGCAGAACGTTCTGACCAGAAGGTCTGCAAGCCTCTCAAAGTTAGGGAAAAGAAGTTTTGTTTGTTGGTAAGTTTTAATAGAGAGGAGCAAACAAGGCTAGAAAGAACTCGTGTGGAAGCAGAGTGAAAGGGCACCACTACAAGAGAGTAGATCAGAGACTGTTGTCCCTTGCGGCCACCCTGTGCTCAGGAGGGGCTGTCTCCTAGCTGAAACTGAAAGTGGACCCAAGTTGAGGGGCTCGGAGGAAGGAGAGAAACTTAACCGAAGTTTGGATACCAAGCATTGTGTTCTGACTGGTCAGCGGGGACAAGCAGTTTAGCTCATCATCTGTGAAGCAAAGAATAGGAGTTTGGAGGGTCCATGTCTGTCCTTAAGGTGGGGGACATCTGAGACTTTTACGGGGAAGGGTCGTTCCTTGCAATAAGCTATTTTCCAAAACACAAAAGGGTAAAAATTCCTTTAGTCTTCACTGTTTTCAGGAGCACAGAGCTCAGATAAAATTTAATATCATCACAGGGCACCTTGGTGGCTTAGTTGGTTAAACGTGTTTCTGCTCAGATCCTGATCTTGGGGTTCTTGGGACCCAGCCCCACACCGGGTCCGGACTGATGGCGTGGAGCCTGCTTGAGATTCTCTCTCTCCCTCTCTCTCTCTGCCCCTCCCCTGCTCGCATGGTCTCTTTCTCTCTCTCTCTCTCTCAAAAGAAATAAATAACTTTAAAAAATTCAACATCATCAACATGCATTTTTATGCGTGCTATTCATGGATAGTTATGTCATTTGTCCAAGATGTCAAAATGAGGGGGGCCTGTCATGCTCATTTATAGTACGAGTCCAAACCACATACACATTCAGACAGTGTTGAGCATTGCTATCAGGTAAGAATATTAATTGACTAAAAAAAATCAGGCAACCTAATAGTTACGCAGCTGGGAATACAATCTGATTCCCAACTTACCCCTAATAGTAGAACTTGTAAAAGCATCTTGGAGGGGAGGATTTAGCAGTAAGTTTTGGTATTTCATATTTTAAAACTTAGTCGAATGTCAAATATCCCTTAAGCCTCTGATTCAACTATTTTTCTTGTGTATCACAAGAATAACAAACCAATCCTTTCATACAGTTTTGTATGAAGCCCTATTTTATTGACTAAACACTGGTAAAAATGTAACTGCTGCAACAGAATCCCTAAACAATGTCCCCACAATGCTTAGTTGCACTTGAACTGTAGGGAGAGTGATATCACTTACCTCAGCCACCAGCTGCTTTACCGATGAGGAAGCTGAGGTCTGGGTTGGTTGTGATAAGGTGACCATGTCCACACCGCTTGACGGCCATGGTGCCATTAATGCAAAGGACAGCTTTTCAGCAGCGGCTTGTCAATATGTTACATCGTATGATAAGTGATTCTTGAATTTAATTTAAAAATGTGACTCATGCTTTTTTCCCCATGGCAAATCCTTCCAATGAATCAAATGAATCAAGCCTTTCAATGAGTCAAATGAACTCATTGATTCAAAATTCAAAATCCTAGACCTGGCTGATAAGGCACACTGGGACCCAGCTGCCACTGTCTCTAGATCCCGTCCCCCACCCCTGCCCTCAGTCAGTGCAGATGCAGTCAAGCCCCAGACTGACCACGTCAGTCCCAGGAAGATGCCAAGGACACTTTACTGCCCTGTTCTCAGCATCCCTGTCATGTCCTAGAAGTACAATCTCTGCTCCCCTTCTCCAACCCAGGTATTAGGTCCAGCATTATCATTTCTGGTTGCATCTTGTGGTTTTCCGTCATGGAATTGATTATAATTACATATTTATTTTTGTAACTAAATCTGTAGTGTCTATAAGCCCAAGTCTGTTTTGTTTATCAGTACATGTATCTGGCAAATAGTATTTGATTAAACATAAAATAAGTATTTATTGAATATATAAATAAATGAATGTATTCAGTGCAGTGGCTGCCAAAAGCAGTGGAACAATCATATTTTCAATTATTGAAATTGACCATCTTTGTCCCTTCAGTGGAGAATAGTTGTTTTCCTATCAAATACCAGATTTTTAATGGTTGTATAGTATTCTGTTGTTTATATGGATATAATGTAACTCATTGAACCCATCTCATACAGATGACCATTCGTTCTTATTCAAGTTTCTGCTTTTATAAGACTACTTCAGAAAGCATCCTGTCCATGCATATGTATGCTCTTGACTCATGATATTCTTAGGATAAGCTTTTTGAGATGGATCGGAAACAATGGATCGGTTTTTATTTTATGTATTGTCAGTCAAATACAGTATTTAAAGTAATTATAAGAATAAGTGCATACCTTTTACCTTAAAAATCAGTTTAGGGGCGCCTGGGTGGCTCAGTCGGTTAAGCGGCCGACTTCGGCTCAGGTCATGATCTCGCGGTCCGTGAGTTCCAGCCCCGCATCGGGCTCTGTGCTGACCGCTCAGAGCCTGGAACCTGTTTCAGATTCTGTGTCTCCCTCTCTCTGACCCTCCCCTGTTCATGCTCTGTCTCTCTCTGTCTCAAAAATATTAATAAATGTTAAAAAAAATTAAAAAAAAATCAGTTTATATTTTTTCTAAATATCACATTCATGTATTAGCTAAAACCAGTGAATAACTATTTTCACTAGATTTGGAAGACATTTCCAAAACATTTTTCTTTAGAGAGTTAATACTGGAGTAGTAGGTACACCTCTTTTTGTAGTATCTATGTAAGTATCTGTATACCTAGCAATGATTATAATACTCCATCTAAGGTTTTCCGTTAGAAGTCTCCCTGTGTTATTGAATTATTTTATTGCTACATCAATATTTTGTAAGGAAATCTAGTTGTTCATTAGTGCTTGTGGTGATATTTTTGTAGAAGAAATAAAGCCATTTTTGTGCTGGTGTTTCACCTCTTACTTACTTATTTATCATGATTTTTGTTTTTGATCCACTTGTAGGTTTTTAAACGTAAGCTCTGACTCTGATCTCTTTGTTCATGAGCTGTAAATTCTACAATCTGTGTTGATTAACGTCCTCCACAGACCGTGGTTTACAACCCACATTTTGCACAGACACCGGCATTAAACAGGCCCTGTGATGTAAACATGCGTGATAGGTCTTGTTGGGATTTTTTTTCTCTCATGATTATGGTGGCCCCTGATCACTGACAGACTTGTCAAAGCCACTATGATCTTCAGCCCTCGAATAAAGTCACAGCAGAGAGGGGAAAAAAAAATCACACAAAACCTTTTGCTAATATTAAAATGCTTAAAGTGACTGGTTTAATCTCAACCTGGAGGCAGATCAATGACTTCATACCCAACTACTGCTCTATTATATGCCTGTGTACAGGAAAGTGAAAGAAAAGGCAATTAATCCACCAGTTCTGAGGGAAAGGGTCACTTTTCCCTGACGTCCGATGCACCATTCAATAAGTTATGCTGTATTTAGTGAGGACAGCGGGCAGGAACCACGGGGGCCGGGCAGTGAGCGGCAGGATCTGTCTCATTGCTGCCCCCTTCCAAAGCAAGGCAGTGGCTGCAGAGGAAAGGAACAGTGGCCAGGCGGGGGGCGGGGGCAGGGGCGGGGGGCAATACAGGAACGCGTGTAGTTCTGCAAAAAGGCTGTGACTCACGGTCAGAAATATGCCAGCAAAGGATGGAGAACTCGCTGAGCTAAATCCATGAGTAGCCTCTCATCCACCCCTCGTTCTTCTTAACCCTGAGATCAGTCCCCTCTCCCCTTTTTGTGGGAGTGATAATTTATTCTGAAGCCAAATTGGAAATGCATTTCCAAGGGCCATGAAGATAACCTGCCTGGGAGGCAGAGGGGTGTGAATGTAGCCAAGGTGAAAAAGTTCCTTCCCGTGGAGCTCTGTGTGACAGGTGGGGACGTCATGGTATCACTACCAAGATGATATGACAGCCTCATCCCAACCATGCTCGTTATAGTGGTGGGACCAGTGAAACTCTAGAACAGGGGCCACTTTGTGCAAAGGAGTGCTTTTTTCCTCCTGTCTTCTCTGGGACAGATTGCCTTGTTTGAGTTAATTTTTTCTGTCTCGGGATGGATTTAATCACTTGGGACAATGGCTAACGTGATGAAGTTAGGTTTTCTGATTCATGAGTGAACAGGTGATGCCTTAATTTCACAATACAAAAACCTTGGCATGTTTTATATTAATTGATTGAATGGGTTTGCCACATGAGAGTAATTTTTCCAGGATCAGACTATGTGCAGGACTGTTATTTTCCCAAATGACCTAAAATAGTGGTATTCAATTGCTCCGGGTATAGATCCAGAAGGCAGTTGTTATTTTCTGCTCTGTCTTTCCAGGATTAACTTCTATGCCGTATCACTCTCTTGCTGTTCTAGGCATAAATAAAAAGCATTTCCTCATCTTCAAAGACTTTGGGGAGTTAGGGAAAATGAAACACCACTGCTAAATTTTTCTCAAGGATTTCTTCCCTATTTAAAAAGTATGTTTGTCTCTTAAGACACAGCTATCCCTTCTTTGAAATCCATTTATAATACAAGGATTCTTTAGAACGGCGGGGCAACAAATTAGATTTTCCCATAAAAAAATAAGTTCTCTCCATAAACAATGAGAGATGTTAATATTTCAATGGGGATTTATTGTAAGAAAAACTGCATAGAGAATGAAGTGGAGGGTCGGTGTCTGTATCTGTTAATGATCCCTTACACTCCAAAGTATTCTATTTGGAAGCTTACAGTAGAGGGAGGGAGGGAGGGAGGAAGGGGAAATATTTATTTGATTTTTTCCAAAAGAGTGCATTTCCCCTTCTTTGTTGAGAAAACTGATAAACTGTCTATGGAATTTTTCCACCATCTATAACACTCCTATAGTACAGAAATGGTCAATCTGCTGATTTTGAATCACATGGAGAAGGCAGGTGTCTGAATCCACTATTTTATTTTCAAATATTTTTATGGGAGGGAAAGAAACCCGGAAAGCTACAATAGTGACTTAAAGTTATTTTCAGGTGGACATGCATAGAATTTGTATAAAGTACTGCTTCAAAGAGCCACAAAAACCTCCTTATTCACTGTGAATTGGTTTGCAGTGCAAGATAGGAGCAGTGAATTAACAGGAGGAGTTTCTCGAGTTTCTCGTGGAGTGCAATGGACTTGGCATGATAGCAAAGTAAGGACGTGATTCTCTACAGGCTGTCATTAGATTTCTGTGACCCTCCTCTATTATCAACAGCTGTGTAGATTCCTATCTTCAAGCTATTTACACTGTTCTCTATTAAAATATGATAAAATTAAAGTTGAAGTCAGTAGACCAGTCCTAGGGGATATGTTGTTCAGCCTAACAGTCCCTGATGAGCATTATTAAAATTGTAATAATAACAAGCACTAAATGGAAGTGGAGCATTTTAGGATGTTGGTTATCAGCCAAGTGCCTTTCTCTTAGCTCTTTCCCTGGCTCCTACCAAGAAGAGTCTGGCTCCCAGCTGGCTTCCAACAGTCTTTCATGACTTTGTCCATCTTCTAAAATTCTTGCAGAGTCAGAGTGTCAAAACTGATGAAGCATCCTCTGCAGAGAGAGAGAGAGGACAGTAGAATAACCCACTTCAGAAAGGGTGTCCTCCTTCCCACTTGATTCAGGAGAGTTTTCTGAGCAACTTGGGGAATTGGAATCCACCAAATGCACGAGAGCACATCCTAGTCTGTAGATGGTTGCTGTTGTCAAAGCTACTTCTAGGCTTACATGCAACAGACACATCTATAGTTGATTCATGTATTTATTGGCCAATGGTAAAATAATTCATTGCTTAACTAAGATATATACATGTGCATGTATATATACTCAATAAAAACTAATAACCTTGCTATTCAAAATCATATGTATTTATACTTTACGTTGCATGACAGTAATAGATTGTAAGACTTGTTTAGTCACATAGGCTATGAAAAGGGTACACATTCATGAATATTTCCTTCAAGAAAAGTAATATTTATTGAGTGCCTGTCCTGTGCCAGTATTGTACTAGGTGCTTGCATATAATAGTAGATGCAGCAGACAGGGTCCCTGATACACAGAGCTGACCACTGGGCGAGATAGTCCATAAACAAGTAACCAAATTAACTCATCATATCATTTGAGCTGGCAATTAGTGCCATAACTAAAGGCAAAATAGGTTGGAAGGCTAGAGAGTGAAGTGCAAGTGGTTTAGATGAAGAGTGGTCTCTCTAAGCAGAGCCCTGAATGGATGGAGGGAACCGATACGTAATACTGAGAGGAATTGCGCAGGGAAGAGGGAATACAAAGTGCAAAGGCCGAGTGAAGGTATTGAATTTGGAGTATGTGAGGCATAGAAAGAAAGTTAATGTGGCTGGATGGGGGTACAAGGTGATGAAGTTGGAGAGAGGCTAGACAGGATTATGCAAGATCTGGAAGGTATGTGTATGGTATATGGATGCGAAACCATCAGAAGAAAGTGAGCTGAGGAGTTGCAGGATCTAATTTATGTTTCTGAACAACCGCTGTAGCCTCTTGTAGAAAAAATGGCTTGGGCAGCAGAAACGGAAGGAGTGGAAGCAATTATGAGGATTCAGGTAAGAGATGGTGTTTGCTTGGACTGGAGTTGAACAGCTTTGGAGGTGGTCCAATTCTGGAGACATTTGGAAGAAAGCACCTGTGGTATCTGTCAGTGGATCAGATGTGGAGTGTGATGGAAATAGAGGAACTTGTGATAATTCATAGACATTTGTCTGGAACATCTGGGTAATGGAGGTGTTCTTTATTAAGTTGGGGAAGATGGGACAGAAGCAGGCTTAACTGATGAGTAATCGTAAGTTCTAATTTGGATATATTGTTTTGAGATGCCGATGAGGGCAGATGAGCTCTGGAGGCAATTTGGTGTACAAATCTGGATTTCGATTTTGACTCTTTGCTCACTTGGTACATTTGGAAGTCAAAGTTTAAATATTTAAAGCCATGGGATTGAAGAAGATCACCTAGCAAGTGAGTATAGATAGAAAGAAGAGGCCCATGAACTGGATCATCGTGTCTTCCAACATTTGCAGGTCAGGAAAGGATCCGGCATAGAACATGGCAAGGAAGCAGCTCGGGGTGGTGCATGTAGGACCCCACTGCCTGGTTTATGTTATTGGAGGATCCACTCTTTTTTTTTTTTTTTAAATTTTTTTTTCAACGTTTTTTATTTATTTT
>NW_026057580.1:112940219-113201831 GCF_023721935.1 Panthera uncia | reverse complement strand
AGCGGGGGAGGGGCAGAGAGAGAGGGAGACACAGAATCGGAAACAGGCTCCAGGCTCTGAGCCATCAGCCCAGAGCCTGACGCGGGGCTCGAACTCACGGACCGCGAGATCGTGACCTGGCTGAAGTCAGACGCTTAACCGACTGCGCCACCCAGGCGCCCCAGAGGATCCACTCTTGGTGACTGTACCTGACTCTATAAAATGTAGGAATATTTGAAAAATCAGAACAATATAAGATTGGAGTCCTATTTCGAGAAGACCGAAATCGATGTTTGTAAACGATATGTGAAATACAATATTGGGCTCTCCTAGGCATTTAACTAGAGCTAATTTTCATGTTTTCACCTCATTAAAAGGATTTTCATAAGCTTTGATAAGCTCTTTGAAGATATTTATAGCTTCAATCAGTTCACATATTTATCAGGCATTCAGTTCAAACCATTTAGCTGTCTTTCAACAAAGTGAGAGATCAATGGACTAAAAAAAAAAAAAAAAAAAGTTTCCCCTGAATTTGTTGTTTTCCGTTCTAATGAATCATAGCTTCCTTCAAGCGTCAAATTTTTAATGAAAATTTACATTTATACAGAGAATTTGTTTCGTGGACATTATTACCAATACTTATTATTTATGAGGAGGTAAAGGACAGTCTCCAGCCCCCATTGGTACATGTGCATGACCAGGTATACTATTAGGGGATAATTTATGCTTTAGATTACAAATGTGATGCTTTAAATTTCTATTTCCAACAAAATGTATTTTACAGAATGAATTCCACTATCCTTCTGATGAGTCTTATAAATAATTTGATTTGCATGTAGTGATTTTTTTGTGGGTCAGTTGAATTGTCTACCAAAAAACATACCTTCTTAAATAAAGATGAAAGACATCTGTTTTATTATGTGGCCAACCCCTCTTGCACTGAAATTTTTCTTTATGTGGATCTCCTTGAATGATCTGAGTAGTAAGGGTTCCACAACTTAAATTGGGAGACTCCTATGGTCACTAATATATTGGACTTTGCACCTTTAGAGTCCAATTTGGGGAAATAGCCCCAACAATAAGACATTGAAGTTAATCAAATTACTAAGTATTTTCTTTTCCTAAATGGAGCTGCTTAACGCAACAACAATAACAACAACAACAACAGCAACTGTTCCGCCCATTTGTCTGGACTTCAGTGAGGCATCCTGTCCCCTTGATGTGTCCGTGCTACAGACTTCTGTATACATGCACAATCTCAGTCTTTAGGGCTTTCTCTATGGATATAAGAGACTGTGATGATATTCTCACCATATTGTACTAAGTAGTTAATTTCATTTTGGCTTTTATGTATCACTTTGGGATTGGGAAAAAGAATGGTAGAAATCCAATTTCGTTTTCTTTTCCAAGCATGTCTTCCCAGTTAAAGAACAAGAAGAGAGTAAGGTAAGTTGATGTAAAATCTGCCTGTCGTTCTTTCCGACTTAATGTATAGAGGTCAAGTACAAAGTGAAAATCAGCACTATAATTTCATAATTTGGGACTCACATATTTGAGATATTTCTAAAGTGAAACAGAAATGCTTGTGGGTTTTGGATTTATTGATCATTTACAGAGTTTCTTACATTATAACTATAATGGGATATGTTTGGGGTTTTGAAAAACCGTGATTTTCAGGAACTGGGTTCTAATGGATATAGGAAGGGTTAGAAAAAAAAAGACTTAGTTATTCCAGATAATGAAAACCAAGAGAACATATTCAGTGGTTTGCTTTGTTGCATTAAGAAGGGAAAAAAAAAACAACATATTTTCAAAACGTTGGGTAGCTAAAAATGAAGAAACTAGTCATTGACTTGAAGAGGGTGGAAGTCAAGGGAACATCGCAGTGTAGAGCGATCATGCTGGCTACTTAAATATGTATATATGTAGGTCATATGTCCATTCCATACATATATTGTGATAATTAAGCTAAATGCGGATAAATATCTTCTTTATTTCTTCACTCCCCTTCCCCTGCCTGGGCAGGAAAGCCTCTGGGCGAACAATGCAAGCAGCCAGTCCTGTCTGGCCTTTTATCAGGGCAGCAGGAGAATGAGCAGCCTCTGTTCTCCCCTTGGGATTTCCTCCTGAGCAGTGGCTCATGTCAGTGAGGGAAGGAGGTAACTTGACCCAGTGGCCCTGCTGCTAATGACTGTTTTCATCATTTGCAGTGCTTCTCCCCATTAGGATGCCCTCATGGAAAGGTCTGGCTCTTTCCCTGACACCAGGCACCTGGAAAGGGCTCAGTGCAGCTTGGAAGGAGACTTCTCGCCCCCCTTGGTGTGCTGGGTGTCCCTCTCTGTCTGTCCCCCTTCCCTCCCACCCATGTTGTTAGAAACACGCACAAATAGGAAAACAAAAAACAAAACAAAACAAAACAAAAAACCAAAAACATGTGCACCACAGAGTTTTAATTACAAGGAAGGTATTTCAGGAGACAATATTGTGTGGTTGTTTCCTAGATTAGCATAGAAGGTTCGGTGTGGTTTTAAAGAATTTTGCATGGAAGCTCGAGAGAAGTCGTTGCAGGGTCTCTCATGTTTCTTCATCCATTTATTCACCCAATAGGCATTTAGTGAGCTGTGCCGTGGGGTGTGGCCATGAACAAGGTGGACAGATTGCCACCCTCGTGGCACCTCTATTCACAGGATGTTCGTGTCGAAGGATGATAAGGGATCATCAGATGGCAGGTGCAGAGCCACGTGTCAGACTGAGATCTGTTGTCAGTGGCGTCCCCTCTTCTTCATGTCATTATCATCAGATAGAGCAGTATTTCATTGTGTGTATCAAGAAGACTTGAAGCCAAGACAACCACTTTGGAAGGTTTATTAATTCTAAATTTTGTAAAATGCTTCAGGTATTTTATTCACCCAGTATGCGCTTAATGAGCGGCTGTCGTTTGTCACATACGTGCTTGGACACTGGAGATAAGAAGATGAGTAAGACTTTTCACTGTCAACAAGGAGAGTGGAGTTTAGAAGGAGTCAGGCTTGGGACAGGGTTGTAAGTGATGGGTTAGAAATCCGCAGAGCCTGCAACAGGGTCTTAGGAAGCAGGGGGAACCATTTCTAAAGGTAAAAAACACAGCACCTAAAATGCTATCACTATCTGCTGTGGTTAAATATTTTCTTTCTTGAATAACACGGGCTGTAAGATCACGTTTGTTTAATCTAGTAGCTACCAACCCTAAACACTGCTCAGATTTGTTCTTTTTCTTTAAAGCAATATCTTCTCATTAGCCAGATTTCGACTTTACACTTCCTTTTCTTCACAGTAGGGGGGAAAATATACCCAGATTCCCAAGACAACTCAACATTAATAGCAATTATTTTCTGTAGCCAGCCGTTCATTTTTAGATCAGTTATTAACTATTTCCAAAGTAAATTCCCATTGTTCTTCTGCATTAGATCCCCTAGTACATGTTTTCTAAAGTTAAACACATTAGCTACATCTGCTGGTAATGTAGCTTTTGTGGAATTATAAAAATATTTTCCTCTTTAACCAGTGCACATTTATTAAGTGTCTTACTGAGTGTAAGGCGTTGGGGCAGGCTCCATGAAGTGTGCAGAGATGAGCAGCCCACAGACCCTGCTCTCTGGAAGTTCCCAGTGCTGGGGAGGGTGGGGAGTGAGGACCATAGGCTCTGTAGATACCATGTTCTCCAGATCTTGCTGGCTCCATCAGAGCACGGTCATTATGCAAAATAAGTTCACGTGAACATTTCTTTTAACTAAAATTTGTTTTTTTCCCCAAAATATCAGAGATACCAGAGAGATGAGAGGTGTTCTCATCTCTGAGCTTTAAAATAGAGCACAATCAAAAAAAATAAATAAATAAAATAAAATAGAGCACAATCAGTGCCTAAAATAGGCTGAATTTCCCACAGTCTCCAGACTTCTCCCCCAGGACAGAAAGATAGTAGACCATTGCCACCACACTGGGCCACAGATGAGCATGCTTTTACATAGAATTAGGCCAGGAAATAGTTTCACCTCTGTCTGAAATTCTCATAGCACCAAAGAGCAAGGTGACTTGTGCCCTGGGTATTACAGTGACAGCTTTTTCTGTTTGTTTGTTTCTTGCCCTTATTTCATTGCTGGGACAAATAATACCAGAGGAGACAGTTGGAGCAGCTGTGTGGTCAGAAGATGCCCCGTCCAGTCCCAAGTCCTCTTTCCCTCATAGATTCCCTACAGAAGCCCTAAACCCTCCTGATTATTGCCTCTGACTGGCTCTTCTCCTCCAATTGGGCAAATGTAAATGAGGGCATGGATTAATATTTTTCTCCAATTTGTCCTTCCTCATATTATGTAAATATATTAAAATTTGCTTTCAAACTCCATATGCCAGGGGCGCCTGGGTGGCTCAGTCAGTTGAGCATCTGACTCTTGATTTCAGCTCAGGTCACAATCCTGGGATCCTGGGATCCAGCCCCACATTAGGGTCCATGCTGAGCATGGAGCCTGCTTAAGATTCTCTCTCTAAGATAAAAAAGCAAACAAACAAATTCCATATACCATATATAGCTCAACTTAGGCTCATCTTAAACCCTCCTAGCCAAAAAATGTATATAATAGGAGATCAGATAAAAGAAAAATCCATTGTAACTAGATATGGATGAGTTTATAAGGAGGCCATCGATGTGAAGCTTAATATAGTGGTTGGGAGCACAGACCGGAGCACAGCTGACTAAGTTGAGATCTTGCTCTGCACTGTGAGCTTGGGCAACTAGTCTCTCTGGACCTTCATTTCGCATCCTTTAAGAAAGGGGTAAGGAGTAGCAACGCTAATATCTATTTCATGTGATTGTTACTGAGCACGATAATGTTTGTGATTAGCACAGTCCTCGGACATTGTAATGCCATCCAAGCTGAGCCTGGCACTGAAGAATGAATAGACTTTATAGGTAGAAATGTGCAAATGACATTTCAGTGGGAAGGAGCAGTGCATGGAAAAAAGACGTAAAGAATGTAGTGTATTTGTAGACTGGGAGTAATTTGTTAGTCTTGGAGCTGTGTGTGTGTGTGTGTGTGTGCGCGCGTGTGCATGTGTGTGTGTTGTATGCCTCTGTTTGGGGCTGGTCAATATATACATATGCGTGGATGTTGACAGATGTAATGATACCTTGATTTAATTTAGTCAAAGGGCACTTGGGTGGCTCAGTTGGTTAAGCGTCTGGCTCTTGATTTTGGCTCAAGTCATGATCTCATGGTTTGTGGGGTCGATCCCTGCATCAGGCTCCGCGCTGTCAGTGGAGCCTGCTTGGGATTCTCTCTCTCCTTCTCTATCTTTTCCTCCCACACTTGCTCTCTCTCTCTCAAAAGATAAAAAGAAACAAAAAAATTCATCAAATGGTAGCCTATAGGATACAGGTACATTGCCTATTTCTCTGTGTGTTTTGTTAATAAGCAAACCCGGGTGTTCTAGCATATTATAGTTACTGGAGTTTATGCTGCTACTGCTGGTAGTGCTGTGAGTACAGCAACGACCTTTCCTGAGCTCTTCCTACGTGCCCAGCAGGTGCTGGGAGAGAGATTTAATCACACCGAATCCTTACAGTGATCTTCTATTGTGATCTCCGTTTTACATGCACAAAAACCGATGCTTACGGGCTTAAGTGAACAGCTCAGGTGCGGTAGTCTGCTTTACTGTGTAATAAATCACCACACACTTAGTGGCTTCCAACTATCCTTTTATGGTCTTGTAGTTCTCTGAAGATCACGAATCGGGGCACGGTGTGGCTGGGTCCTCTGCTCAGGGTCTCACAGGCTGCACTGAAGGTGTCCCTTTTGGGAGTTCTGGTCCTTTTCCAGCCTCACGTGTTGTTGGCAGGATTCAGTTCCTGCAGCTGCAGGACCGCGGTCCTGCTTTTTTGCTGGTAGTCAGTTGGGCCGTGCTGAGCGCCCGGAGGTCCCCAAAATGCCCACCATGTGACCCTTTCATGGACACTCTTACAACTGGGAGCCCACTTCAAAGCCAACGGGAGCCACTCTCTCTTCCATCTTTTTTCAGGAAAGACCTCTGTCCCTTTTGGCAGAAGGTTGGGTGATGAGGCTAGGCCCACCCAGGGTGTCTCTCTCTCCCTTTGACTAGCTCCAAATCAAGATTGGGACCTCCTGTGCATCGACAAAACCCTTCACCCTTGCCCTATCACGAAAGCTAAACATTTTCAATGATCTCGCCCACATTCCAGGTGAGAGGATTTTTCAGGACATGTATGCCAAGGGGCCGGAATCGGGGACTGTCCTAGAATTCTGCCTCCGGTATTGCCCAAGATTATAAAATCAAAAGGTTGGGATTCAAGTTAAAGTCTCTTCAACTCTGAGACTGCCCAACAAAATCTACTCTTATCTTTGCTATCATCTGTATTTTCTCTTCAAACACAACATGCACCTCATGGTAGAAATCACTAACACAGATAAGACCGTGTAACTAGCTCAGTATCTCTATTCTCTATACCTAATGTCAACTCTTTTGAAAAGGCTTTCTTCTTCATGATGATGTCATTGTTAAGCTGAGATTTCAAAATGATAAAGCAAATACTTGTCATCTTACAATTTCCCCTTAATTTACATTTGTTAAAATGCCCGTCAGAACTTACGGAGCATCGCCTGAATATTTATATCTCAGAACCGGTGAGGAAACATTCTGGCATTCCCCATCTTCTGCCCCATTAGCATTGTATTGTAAGCTTCACATACTTTTCAATCATCTTATTTTTCTGTAATGAAATAATGCCAGGGAAGCAAGGTCTACTTCAGTGATGGCTTGTGAGAATAAGATATTTGACAGAATGGGCCAGAGCAGTGTTGCTAAGCTCTGGCCATGGCACTGTGACATCATCCGAATGGTATCTTGTGTCATGGGCCACATTCCGTTTTCATTGCTACCCTAAATTTGAGTACGTCCGGAACTACTGAATGAGGCACACTCATTTGAAAAGTTCAGAGGCTGTGTTTTCAGATAGCATTCAAAGTCAAAGACTAGGACTTCTGGAAGTTTTTTTGTTTTTGTTTTTTTTGTTTGTTTGTTTTTGTTTTTTTGTAGTTCAACAGATTTCATTCATCAGCCAAGTAGCTGCCAAAGAAATACACAGATGCAAAATAATTCTCAAAATGAAGAAGGTGTATTTCATTTCTCTGCCAATTCAATGTCTTCCATTAACAGCAAATGCAAGATATTCCAGGGAGGACTAGGGGTGAAGAAGAAGAAAAAAAACAAAGAAGAAAATAGTTTCTTAATAAATAAACATGTTGTGAAGAAACAAAGACAGAATATGCATTCTTCGTACACTGCATTCTCAAAAGAGAAACTAGGGAAGGGGAACAAATCTTTCACACCGGTGTGTGCTGATGTAAGGAGGGAAGATTTTCAGACTGGTTCAGTTACCATTCTCTCTTGTCAGTACTCATGTAACCCCTTGGACATAAACATTAACAAGGGAATTGGGGCAGCTGACCAAAAAAACACAGGATGCTTTAGGAGTAGATGTGATCTATGAATGCATTCACCACACATCCCACTTCAAGACAAGGATGAAATGCAGAAGTGTAGCATTTACTGAGGGCTTAGCGGGTGCCTGTTTCTGATCCTTGCATGACAAGTCCCTACCGAGGTCCGTGCCCTTGAACAAGTTCAGATATTTGATGAGTGCTGCCTCCTGACTTATTCTCCCCTGGGGACTGTCTGCTCTTCCCCTGCCTTGTTGCAAGTGGCCCATTCTGTGCCCACCAAGACTTTGTTCGCTGGTTTGCCAACCTCATTGTACTTGAACTTTGACTTTTTACTCTCATTTGATCTTGTCATTCCTTTAGCTCATGTAGAAATTTCCCTTCCGTGTGTTCTGACCCAGCTGGGCTCATCTCCGACCATTTTCACTCAGGAGGTTTGGAAATAGGTGCCAGCCATTAAATATGTTCTTTCGTTTATTGTTCTCAGCCATTATTAGAGGTGTGTATTGTTACCCCCATTTCATAGATAGTGGAACTGAGGCTTCAAAGGTTTTAAACACAATCTGAATTCATATAGCTGTTAGTGACCCAACAGACATTGGAATCCAGTTTATTCCTGAATCCAAAATTATATTAATTGCAACCTCTCCCCCATTCCCAGGTTTTAAGTTTAATTTTAGTTTCTTAGAGAGGTTGCCTTTAAAGCATCAAGTCTCATTTCAAAAAACTGGAGTGTACTGTGGCCAGAAGAGGGAAGGCACTGGAGTCCTAGTGAGTTGGGTTTAAATCCACAAATGTCATTTAGAAAGCCACGTGACTCTGAGCAGATTACATTTCTGAAACTCGGACTTTTCATCTGTAAAACTTATGAAGTAGATACATAAACTTCTCAGGGGTCTTCTACAGAACCGGACATGGAGCAGGTGCCAGAGTAGGCATTCAATATGTGGGGTCTGATAGCAGTGGAGTGTGTTGTAAAAAATTATTAAGAAATATAAGATAAAGAACGTATATTCTACTTTCATAGTTTTAGTGTAAGCCAAGATTTCAAAGTCCTACACGTCAGGGCAGAAGACATTTATAATTAATTTTCATGCAAAGAAGAAGTGGTTATAAAACAGGAACCACGATGGTGTGTATTTCTTGCAGGTCAGTGACATTTATTGCTGTTTTCATGGCACACCCCCAATACAAGCATCATTTAATCTGTAAAATGTAATTACTTCCTGACCAGAGAGTCAAAGCAAGGAAAAACTAGCAACCCAAACAAAAGTGGTTTAATTGTAGATCTCCATTTGTGATATGAAGTAAAATGCTGTGGAGGACGGTTGAATGATGCACTTGTGGTTTTTCATCCTTATTTTAAAACTTGAATGCATTTTGTATCTCATATTGCCTTTTCCTGTTCACCCTGAATGAAAAATCATCTCTGGCAGAAGCAGGCACAGTATCTACACAAAGATCTGTTTGGCCAGATTTTATAATATACAGTTCAATTTAGAAATGAAATAAAGCAAGTAATGAACAGCAGAGGAAACTGAAGAGCTAAAAAGCGAACGGCTTGTCAATTCTCATTATTTTTACTAAACAGTGTGGTTATTGCCTATGCAGTTTGTAGATAAAGAACTATGTTACAGGGCTCCGCGTCTACTAGGTTTTAGTAGATTTTATGGGCAGGTTTCTACGAAGATAAGCTGAGTCTCAGGTTGGTTTTTACAGAAGAGTTGTCTGAATAGAGAAGCATGTGGGCTGGCAGCAGGGGCACAGACAGGGGATAAGAAGATGACCTTTCTTTAAGTCACTGCCCTGGATGAGCAAAAGTGAAGAGCTCTGAGCATCACATGACCCACCTGCTACACCAGGTCCCCCCCACAGCAGCTTTGTCCTTAAGAGTCCCAGCACTGTCTCAGTGGGACCCCACACTATAGGGCGCCTTCTCCTCCTGAAATGACTATTTTCTGCCACTCGGCTCACATTTGAATGTCATGACTCTTTTTATCGATGGTTTCCACACCTTGCTGTGCATCAGGATTATCCTATGAGCTTCAAAAATAACAACCAACTAAAACTGAATAAATAACCAATTTCCAGGCCCCACCCCCACCCCATGTATGTGGATTTGCAAGGATGCTCTCGGGGACAGACCATCCTGCCCCAAGCCACAGTCCTCCCCAGGGTTCCAGACTACTGCTCAAGGTCTCTCCCTTTGCCACATGCCCTGGACCAGGGAGCAGAGAAACAAGTCCCAGCAGCCTCCCGATTTGGGTGACCCCGTGGCCCCTTTCAGCAGGGGAATAATGGTCTATACTCAGGAGCTCTCCAACCTCTGTCTGGAGCGCCTGATTCCTTCCAGCCTTATGCTCCCTGTGGTGTATTTCCACGTGCTAACCCCCCTTCACACGTCGAACAGGGGACAGGCTCACCCCACACTGCCTTCCCCACAGGTGCATCTGCAGGGAGCTGCACTGCGTTCTGGGAGCACCTCCAATCTTGATCCCACTGCTCTCCAGGAAGGACTTCCAGGAACTCAGTAAGGTTTATGGACTGTGGCTCTTCGTCTACACAGCTGTGTGTTGACACTGTTGGTGGGTCCTGCCAGAGTCTGACCTGGCCCCCCACAGGGGAAGACTGTGTTTCAGTCGTGTGGGCGGGGTTTATATTTCAATTGTACACTGAACCACCTGTTTTTCTCACCAAAAGATTGTGCAGAAATTTCCTCCCACATTTCTGTTTGTCTCCTTCCTTAGGGGACATTTTCATGCTCATTTTATTCTTGAGCTAAAAGTAATTATTCCTTTCAATGGAAATTTAAGGAGTCTTCTAATTGATGTGTTTATTAATAGTCTTTTTTTTTTTTTTTTTTAAGGTAGGGACCAAGTCAGAGAAGTCACAGCATGTAGCAGGGACCTGGGGAGGGAACAGACTGGGTTTGCCATTCTGCAGCCCGCACCCCCCACACAGAGGCTGTAGGAAGAGGGAGCAGAAAGAGTGGAGACAAGAGGAGAGCTAGAAGGGAACTAATGATAGGCCTTGGTTTATGCACCACCTGGAGAGCATGTCAGGAGCCAGTAGCTCCGTCAGACTTACAGCAATGAAAATAGAGCCTGCGTATCACAGAGTAATATTCCAAGGGTCACAAGACTGGAGAGTAGTATTGTATGAAACTTCGTATTCTCTCTCAGTATTCATCCTTTTTCCCATGGTTCTCTGGCTACTCTGTGCTCTTTCTTCTACACAGTTCTCTTTTTTTATCTCTACACCTTCCTCTCTGCTATGTTTTTGTGGGGTTTTTTGTTTGTTTTTGTTTTTTTGCCTCAGTAGCTTTTTCTGTTCTGTTTTTCATTCTCCTCCCGCCACATTCTTGGCCTTTCTCTTTAAAGAGGCTAAAGGAAGCATTAATAGATAGATCAATAGATCAGTCAATTGATTGATGGATGATGGATAGATGATAGATAATAGATGGTAGATAGATAGATGATAGATACATACATACATAGAATTTATTCTGTAAAGGTTTATCTTTCTTTATAATTTTAAAAGGCAAGGTTGTTTTAGAAGTTTATTTTTACTATTAAAAACATAATGTATCATTATTGTGAAAAAGAACAAACTGGGAAAATCCAAGGAAAACAAAATACTAAGACAAAACTAAGATAGATTAGCCCCTTCACCCCTATAGCAAGGCATAAAGTAAATAAAGGAAAGAAAAAAATCTCTAGTGATCTTACCATGTGAGAAACTTTTTGCAAAAATTTAGATATTTTAATTAGTGTTTATAAATTAAATAGGTAAGATATTTTCTAAATATCTAAAGTAAGACCTAAAGTAAGATATTTTAAAGAGTATTTATCAATTAAATAGGAAAGTAAGCATTTTTAAATTTTTCTAAAAAAATATTTTCCACTTTTTGGATATAAATTATTATCCGTGGTTGGAGAAAGACTCTTCAGTTATAGGATGTGTGTATTAATTGTATGTCTATATTTATAGAAGTATACTATATGTGTTTATATATATATATGTATATATATATATACATATATACATACATATATATGCTGATATTTGGGTAATATTTACCATATTTCAATTAACTATTACAGTTGGAATGAGTATGTTTCAGGCTTTTCTTGATATAATTCCTATGTCATAATTATTACTGTAATTCAATTTAATTTAATAAGTTTTTCTTTTAATCACTGAAGCATTAGTTTCTTCCAAAGTCCTTTTTAAAATTTTTTTTAATGTTTATTTATTTTTGAGACATAGGTGGGGGGGAGGGGCAGAGGAGAGGGAGACATAGAATCCCAAGCAGGCTCCAGGCTCTGAGCTGTCAGCACAGAGCCCAGTGTGGGGCTTGAACCCATGGACTGCGAGATCATGACCTAAGCCGAAGTCGGACGCTTAATCGACTGAGCGACCCAAGCACCCTTACAAAGTCCTTTTTTCAGTACCAATTGTCATCTTCCCAAAGTTGAAGTCCATAACCAAAAGAAGAGTTTCATCTTGAAGTAAGATTTTGCTGGCTGCTACCATGATAGCCAGGCAGCCTGTCCTCATCATTCAGTAATGACTAGCTTGGTAAGTCAGGGAGAGGATGTTCATCAGGCTTCTGTGGCCACATGACAGCACAATTCAAAGTTCAAGGGTGGCTATGGAGCCTCAGAGAGCCCCTTTGCAAGATTGTAAGTCGATCCCATTCAAGCCACCAGGTGGTTTGGACAGGTGATCAAACCACGGATCATTGCCTAAAAAGTCAGTCAAACTGGGTTGAAAAAGGACTGTTTCTGAAATCAGGTTTTTCAATTGTGTGAAAAATCTGGTCAGCAAAGTGCGTGTACCTTTCAGGCAATGACAGTGCACCCTGCAAATGGTGACTTCAGCTGTTGGGAAAAGGCCATGCTGTCCACTTGGAGTCCAGAAGGTCCAGTTCGTTGCCCTCAGCTTTTTTTCAGCCTTTCTCATATATTCAGTGATGACCATCAATGGCATCATCCCTAAATCCAAAGCCTGTTCTGTAGAATAAACAAGAACTTCAGCAAGTCTTAATACTATTAAAATAAGAGTCTCTGTTCTTAACACTGACACAAACATGGCTGTTGTAATGGAACCTTCCCTACGCAATGTAGTTAAATGAAGATTTATAACCAATTTATATTTAATCTTTTTGACAACATTCATTTAGCATTGCCAAATAACAGGAGCTGAGAAACATTTTGTTTTGGAATCCCGACATTGTAAAAATAATTATCAACCTGCCTGTCATTTTAATGGGTCTGGGAGAACATTCCTCATTATATTGTTTCAGAGATTAAGTTATTTTACGGTCAGTGTATTGTGATCTTATCGTTTGCAAGGTAAAAAGACTGTCCTGATACCTCAGCATCAGTTTTAAATCCAGTCATTTGACTTTCCCCCATATATTTGCTATTATCTATTCACTGACCCAGAGAAGAAATGAATGTAGTGAAAGGTAGTCTCTACCCTCAAAATTCTAAAGTCGAATGGGGTTGATAAAAATATCCATGGGATGTGGTGGATAGAAAATGACTTAAGTATCAGGAATCAAATGTAAATAAAATGGAGTGGGAATTGAGAGGATTTACATTTGATGGATGAATTAGTTAAGACTTCCTGGAGGAGGTGGTACATTTGGGCTTCAAAAGATTATGGCGAAGGGGGATTAGGGTGTGTAGAAATAGGGAGAAATGATGCCTTTTTAGATCTGTAAGCAGAGTAGAGAGGAAGGAGTAAAGGTGGATATTTATTGCGTACTAACTCAGAGATAGCTCCTGTTAGGGTTTTTACAGAAATTATAATCTACTGGACAAAAATCTACAAATGACAAGTAACTTCACTAAGTCTGAGACCTTTAATCAATATTAACATTAAATATATTCCCCTAGACCTGACTGGCCACTCCTGGCTATTTATGTGTAACTTCACTAAATATAAATTGTATTAAAAAATTACTTCCTCAGGTGCACTCACCACACTCCACGGGCTCAATAGCGACGTGGGACCCGTGGCTGCCTAGTGAGTTGCACACCTGGAATATTTCCAACATTGGAGAAGGTCCTGTCGTACTGCTCTGGAAAACCTTTGGATGGCTTTTGCCCCCATGAGGTTGAAAGGACTCACCGCCCGCATTTTCTGCCTTGTTTCCAAGTTGTAGATAAGTCCTCTGGCAGAGAGAGGAAAGGAGGTGTCTTGCGAGGGCTCAGTGTAGCCTGAACATAGAGAAGCAGGGGACAGTGAAGATGGCACATACATGACATGCAAACAGTGGAGGCACTGAGGTTATTAAGCAAAAGAGTTTGAATCTCATACAAGAGACAATGAGGAGGCATTTAAGGAGAATGCTGTGATCAAAGATTTACTTTAGGAAAAGTAATCTGAAAACAATTTGGAGAATTGATAGGTTCTAGAGAGTACAAAGACGGAACGACCTGTTAGTAAATTGCTCTGGGCCAGAGGACAAGGGAAGGAAACAGGGAAACCCACAAGGACAATAGACACGCATCTGACGATAGACACCACACCTGACACAGGGTTATGACCTGGTACACGTGGTGGATAATGCAGCGATGACATTGCATATATACCTGCATTTCAAAAGGCAGAGAAGTGCTTCTTCATCGGCTTCTCACACGAATGACCGTTTTAGGCAATGTTGATGTCAGAGAATCATATAAGAAATCTCAAGCGGTTAGTTTAGCAGGAGTGGGGGTCACACTGGTGCCGCTTTGAAAAGATTTTATCTGTGTTTATGATTCTTGGTGAAAATTCATTTATAACGTCTAAAACAAGTTCTTAGGATAGTTTCCTAGGCATTTCTAATGTGTATGATCAACATAGCAGGATGAGATGTTTATCCAATCTGTGCCTGTCCATGTGCAGATGTAATTTGAGGGTGGAGGGCTTCAGTAGACAAGAAACAAATGATCACAAAGGTCAAAAGTGTTAAGAAGATAGTGAGGGAGAAACACACTGATGTGGGCAAGGTCAGCCCATCACCAGTGAGCAGATTAAAGGGCATAGACACCCAAAATGAAACGTGTAAGGGAAATAGGATGATTTCAGTAAATAATTTGTGCTTGTTTAATATGTCACTGGGCTAGATACCACTGATTCCCTACTTGCTTGCCAAACTTGGAGATATAAACATGAAAAAGATAGGTCCTTCTCCTTAGAAAACTGTGGCTCCACAAAAAAATGGACATAAACAGTAGTTATGTTAAATCTATTAAGAAAAAGAAGCCAGAGGAACCAAATGCTGAGGGGCTACAAGGAGGGATATTCACTCTGTCTATCGTGGGGAAGGGGAGGCTAGGCTTCTCAAGGACCCGGCGTTTGACACTCGTTGCAGCCTCCTTTAGAGGTGAGCGTGGCTTCCTGATGGAGAGAATTGGTCCCTGGCCAGAGGCAGGTGCGGAGGCCTGAGGATGCACGGCATGGACATCACAAGTGTTTTGACTGTGTTACTGCATAGGGCGCTGGTAATTAAGTTTGTAAAGTTGTCTGGGAAAAAATCATGAGGGGCCGTGACGAAAAATTTCAGCTGCGAATGGCAGTTTTTGTGATTATTTTGGCACCCGAAGAGACAGTATGTATTCTAAGACTGTTGTCTTTTGTAATGATAATTTAAAATATTTCTATAGGAATACAATAGACACCTATTCTGTAGTAAAATACAAAGTGGAAATGAATTTTAATAAAAAGTCCCTTGCCTGATATTCCTTTGGGATCCACCCGAATGCATGCCATCTCTTTATTTATTTATTTATTTATTTATTTATTTATTTTTAGCTAGGTTGTACAATGTGTGTTTAGAAGACAATTCCTTTAGCAGTTCGGAAAGTTTCTTGGCTTCGGAGGAGAGTAGAATGGAGGAAGGGAGTGTTTGTTTTTTTTGGTGGGAGAGGGGAGGCTTTTAACTGCTAAAGAGAGCCTGACCCGGGATGGGGACTATGGAAGCAGACTAGAGACGAAACTTGGAGCTGTTTCTGAAGTAGCCCCATGAGATATAGGGAGGGGTCGATGGAGCTGCTGAGAAGGGGCTAACTATGGTTCCTGGCTCCTGGCATGGCTGTCGCAGGGATCCTGATACTGTGAATCCAGCCAGATCATCTGTAGGGTACCTGAGGTACCAAGGCTCCAGATAATGAAGCTAAAACACAGTGTGTTTGACTTTACAAGCGATCAACGCCTTGATCAATGTGCCTCTATGTTTTGTTTGTACGCTCTTGAAGTATTTCTTAGTTTTTTCCAGAGATCTTGGTTTCCATAAACTGTGATACCTGAGACCGGAAGCAAGGTGCTATGGAATGTTGGGGGTTCACTGCCTAACGACACTGAGCAGATCCTGGCAGATGTCTCCTCTCTGTCTTCCAAAGGTCTCAGGGTTCAAAAGGGGTGTGAGCAGATGCACCTGGATAGAAGACGGAATTGTGGGAATGTGCAACTAAGTCATTTCAGGAATTGAAAATGAGAGAACTTTCCAGCTAAGAGATTGTATATTGGAAGTGTATATTCTTGCCCCCAGTCTTTGATTTTATTTTACGCTATTCTCAGAATACTTGGGTCCTTCTCTGTTGTGTATGCATTTGATAAATATCCTTTAAGGTATGTATGGATCATGCAAGTGTTACTTTGATTTTAAAGCTGTTAAGGTAAGGGCTGTCTTGATTACACTTTATGATTTTCCCACATATTACTATAAAGTCAGATTCCCACATATTACTATAAAGTCAGGTTCCCATCGACATTTGCTGTTAATGTTATTAGTAGATAGAATCTTTATAGGTTCCTAGCATCCTCCTGTTTCCTTAGGACCACTACCCTATTTCCTTCCCACTATTGTTCCCTTCCCCCAACCAACTTGACTCTTTAGGCAGACAAGATTTACCATCTTTAGAAAGCTAGATATTTCCTAAGAAATTATAAATCTATTTCTTCTTTTTTCTATTGACCTTTAATAAGTAATTTTTCCCTTCTAAATTTCTCTGAATTTAGTGTTCCTTTTATAGCAGTGGTGCGGAATATATGCCTGCCTTTGATTCTGTAGCACTCTAAAAAAAGCAGATTTTTTTCTTCTTCTCTGGGCCACAGCAATCCTGGAAGGTAGCACAGACGTTACTGTACCCTGCAGCACAGACTTAGTGACCTTCTTGTACTTTACAATATCGAGTTAAAATGGACTTGCCTAATCTCTTCAGTTTCTCAATCAACTGGCTCAGTCTCTACAATGGACTCCACTGTTCTAGTTTGAAGGTGGGTGTGGAGGATAGAAAGGAAACTGGTGGTCACCGAAATCCTGATTCTAGGAGCAGAAATTCTGATTTAAACACGTGGAGCCACCACAGAAGATGAGGTGCTTCAGGGTGATACAGACCTTAAGCTTGCAGGGACCTTCGATTAGAAGAGAAGTGGTACCAGAGGTGGGTCATGACCTATGAGCAGGGCTGAGATGGGTCCTGGGAGGCCTTTTCCATGAAGCAAGAAGACGGTCATGGTTCCAGCGTCCTGAGCACCTGTGAAGACAGTTGTAGCCCGAGTGCTTCTAATGTGTACTTTTGGAAGCTTATGAATTCATGATATTATCAGTCTTGATTAAGAGAAGACAATAACTTTATCTTTTGGTTTTCCAGCATGATGGCATCACCTTCTCTTTCTCACTCATCACTGTCGCTAAAGGAAAATAATTCTCCTCACATTTTAAGGAGTAACGATTTTATGAGTCTCCATGACCACCCAAAGCTTTTTGAAATCAATGCCCAGAAGGATCAGATTTATTAACATGACATATTTTGTCTTATCACTTTTTCTTAGTATACGCAAAATAGGATACTTTATTTTTTTTTAATATATGAAATTTATTGTCAAATTGGTTTCCATACAACACCCAGTGCTCATCCCAAAAGGTGCCCTCCTCAATACCCATCACCCACCCTCACCTGCCTCCCACCCCCCATCAACCCTCAGTTTGTTCTCAGTTTTGAACAGTCTCTTATGCTTTGGCTCTCTCCCACTCTAACCTCTTTTTTTTTTTTTTCCTTCCCCTCCCCAATGGGTTTCTGTTAAGTTTCTCAGGATCCACATAAGAGTGAAACCATATGGTATCTGTCTTTCTCTGTATGGCTTATTTCACTTAGCATCACACTCTCCAGTTCCATCCACGTTGCTACAAAAGGCCATATTTCATTCTTTCTCATTGCCACGTAGTATTCCATTGTGTATATAAACCACAATTTCTTTATCCATTCATCAGTTGATGGACATTTAGGCTCTTTCCATAATTTGGCTATTGTTGAGAGTGCTGCTGTAAACATTGGGGTACAAGTGCCCCTATGCATCAGTACTCCTGTATCCCTTGGATAAATTAAAATAGGATACTTTAAACATTGGAATTTATAAGAGGATATTTAATAGTGGTAATGAAAAATTGGAAATATACTTCAATGGAATATTTATGCCAAACTAATTATATTGGCTATTGGAGATGCATTAAAATGAAGAAAGCATGCAGGAGTGCAGAGGGCCACGCCTTGCCTGCTGTCTTCTCTAATTGGAGCCATTCCATTGACTCTTCATTTCCTTAACAGGTTCTACTAACAATTAGAATATTTAAAATAAGGAGATTTAAAAAGTGTGGGTGTTTTTTAATAGCAAGAAGAGTTTCACTTCTGTACACACACACACACACACACACACACACAAAGTAAGGAATCCATCAATTCCAAGGTCATACCATGGATTACCACTTCTTCTATAACATGCAATTTTAGAATAGGTGCTAAACCCTTAAAAATGAGATTTACTCTTCCTTATTGATAGTTGCTATACCTTCACATTCTTGCTAAATGCCAGTGCTGTAAAATGCTGATGGAAATCTCCATGAAACCTTTAGTGCTAATTGAGAGAAATGGGTTGGTAAGGCAGCTAATGATTTCTGGAAATTGTTCAAAATTGCCAACCTCTGTTCAAGGGCCACTTGGATTAACCCCCTACCATATTTAGTAACAACCACCATCCAAGTCAAGTTTACTGTCACGTGGTTGCGAAGCAAATGTATGCTTTGTAATCAAAACGCATTTATATTCAAATCTCTGACTACCCCAGTGGCTTTATTGGGAATGCCATTCAACCTCTCTGAGCTTGTGTTTCCTCATTTGTAAAATGATTATGATCATGCCTGTGTTTCCAAGAATAAGCAGTAATATAAGCAAGTCCACCATTAACATGAAATTTTGAAAGCTGTTTTGAATCCCCTTTGGTACCATTTTACATACACGCGCACGTGCGCACACACACACACTTTTTATTTTGGAAAAACTTCAGTTTTTTTTAAATTTTTAAATGTTTATTTATTTTTGAGAGAGGGACAGAGAGACAGTGTGTGAGTGGGGAAGGGACAGAGAGAGAGAGGGAGATGTAGAATCCGAAGCAGGCTCCAGGCTTGGAGCCGTCAACACAGAGCCTGACACGGGGCTTAAATCCACGAATGGTGAGATCATGACACGAGCTAAAATCGGACGCTTAACTGACTGAGCCACCCAGGCACCCCTTTATTTTTTTAAGTGCATTAGCCAGCTTGAAAACTCTGTCCCTTAGACTGGATCCATATAGTTGTTTACTTTTTCCATTCTTAATTTTTCTACAATCCATCTCTATCTCTTGGATTATAATAAAAAGTGATTCATGGGAATAATATTCTAGCAAACATTAAATCAATTTAAGGAAAATCCATCGTGGTTTATGTTCCATAATGTGAATTGTAAAGGATGTGGTTGGGTTTCAATCAGTTTTAAAAAGAATTATACCTCAGTTATTTCTAAAAATTTAGAGGTAGGTTTAAGATGGAAATAATACGTAAGAATCAACATTTATAAAAGTAGGGAAGTGGCCACCTGTGGAAGAGGACTAAGTGCCCACAGGTAGGAGTACCTGGAAATAAGCTGAGTTCTGAATTTTTTGAGAGCAAGTAAGGATTGGTGAAATGTGCTGAGCATTCATTGTGTATCAAATATTGTGCTGAGTGCTTCTCCTATGTCAATTCTTTTTTACACCCTCACAACAGCCTATGAGTTAGGGGCCGCAATCATTTTCCATTTGCATATGAAAAACCAGACACCAAGGGTCACTTGACTTAACAAGGGTGACAAGGCAAGGCTGCCGTCTGGACCTAGATGGACATGTCCCGAACGACAAGGAGGAAGCTGTGAACGGTCCTCGGTCGTGTCAAACACGTATTCGATCTAAATCAGAGTTATGGGTGTTTGTTCAAGGCTCTGAAGAGCTGTGAATTTCCTGGCACCGGCTTGAACTCTACCAGTGTCCGTTTCTGAGAAGAATAAGCAACTAGATTTACCCTGGTTGGCTTTGAACCAGCTGATTATTTGTTTAAGCCTAATCCGTAAATTGTGCTCCGTTCTGCAGTTTTGTCTTGCCATGGGAGATCGGGTTATTACTCTCAGAACGAATAAGGGAAAATAAATTGGCAACAACCACCACCACAAGGAACAGGCAAAAGCATGAGCTTCAATCAGCAGTTTTTGCCTCACCAGATGACGTTATGGTGCGACACCATAATTAAAAAACCCAGCACAACAAAAATGAGAATTAAGTTATAACTTTTAAGAGTTGAGTCTCCTTAGAGATTGCTAACCATTTTTTAAAAGTGCAGACATTGGGATGGATGGTTATATAATTGGAAGTTGTTTACAACACAGTCTTACCTTGGTTGCTCTGCGGGAGTTAAGACTATGGCTTGTTAAAATTGTGAAATAGTGTGGCTGTTCAGTGGGGGTGTAATAACTCAATGGATAAGGGTGGAAATGAAATGTGTTTATGTGTAATAACTGCCTTCCTTTAGAGTAGTTGCACTTGTATTTTCAGAATTCATTTTTTCCCCTCAACATTCAAAGACTCAAAATTATACTAAGTCCTATATAACAAATTTTCAAGCATCCTTTTTTTTTGTTTTACTTCTGTTTATAGTCATCATTTTTGTGATCTTAAAGATGATATTCATGTTGTTGATTTCAACTATGATATGCCAATATTTTGAAGGATACGTGGGTAGTCCACTAAGCTCGGCTGGTAGCAAGATGTTCTAAATATTTTGCAATCACGGCTACGTTCTGTTTTAGCTGGATCTTGTTCTCACACTACCCTACCTGCTACAGCTTTTATATCATTTAGCGGTACGGAGAGAATTTAATAACTTATTTAATATGGGAGAACTTAATAACCTAGCAAATACTGAGTGTTTACTAAGCTTGAGTCCACTAAGCTAGTGGACTGGCACTAGATATTCGGAACATACGGAACAGAGTGCAGCGTGACATAAAGGGAGGCTGTAACATAAATAAGTAAATAAGTAAATAAATAAATAAATAAATACCAGCCAACAAAAAAAGGGAGGCTGTAACAATAGGGGAGGTAGAACCGGCGTGTGACAAATGGGAGGCAGAATTATTTTCTTCAGTAGTTTGCTTAGGCAAGTGGACACGTTCCTCGTCTTTTCCACGGTCCAAAGCAAGGTGTCATGCAGAAGAGATGATTCTGGGAGTCCACAATGAATGGATTTCATGTGAAACTGCTTTAGACTAACGCAATATACGTTATTTAAACTAGAAGTTGGGGTGCCTGGGAGACTCAGTCGGTTAAGCGCCTGACTTCAGCTCAGGTCATGATCTCATAGTTTGCGCGTTCGAGCCCCGCGTCGGGCTCTGTGCTGACAGCTCGGAGCCTGGAGCCTGCTTCGGATTCTGTCTCCCTTTCTCTCTCGGCCCCTCCCCTGCTCATACTCTGTCTCTGTCTCTGTCTCTCTCTAAAAAAATAAAGAAACATTAAAAAATTAAACTAGAAGTGATGGATAGTTTCAGGTCAACATAAGGAAAAATGGGTTGTGCAAAGCTGAGCCAAGCACCTTCAGAGATGGTGCTGATTTTGTGCCTTTGGTATAGATTTGTTGTGCACCTGGCTCATGAGGCATATGTGTCAGCAAATGTGGTTTGGTTCAGGCTGAAGGACCACTGCCCAGAAATAAAATAGCAAAAATTCCTGAAAACATTGGAGGAGAAGATTCTCTGTGGCCTAGCTCCCTGTCACAGGATCAAGGTTGCAAGTTCAGAAATTCTGGCCATATGTCTCTTCCACAGTGGGCGTGTAGGAGTCAAACAAAACTGAGGTTGCCTCCTAGGTGACAAGGAGAAAGAGTAAACTGAGGGAATCAGGCAGGTTGTAGGTGATCAGTAGAGCTAATGGTGCAGACATTATCCTTGGCGTTTACATAACAGGAAGTGAAGCTGTAGCAGGGAGGAGGCAGCAGCTGGAAATGGTAAGTGCCAGGCTGGACACCATGGAAACAGTCAGAGGAAGACTTGGAAGTATGCCTCAGCCAAGGACTCCACCTTATCAGATGCTGGTCCTGTCGTGGTGGGATGAGTCATGTGTTTAAAGTTGGTAAAACTAAGTTGGATACTTTCATACTCCCAGATGTAATTATTTGGGGAGATGTCTTATGCTTAGGGGGAAACCAAAGGAAGAATTCTTTTTTTTTATTTAAAAAAAAATTTTATTAATGTTTATTTATTTCTGAGACAGAGAGAGACAGAGCATGAGAGGGGGAGGGGCAGAGAGAGAGGGAGACACAGAATCCGAAGCGGGCTCCAGGCTCTGAGCTGTCAGCACAGAGCCCGACACGGGGCTTGAACTCGCAAACCACGAGATCATGACCTGAGCCGAAGTTGGTCGCTCAACCGACTGAGCCACCCAGGCGCCCCCTGCCAAAGGAAGAATTCTTAAAGGAAGTGCCACTCCAGCTGGACCCTGAAGGTATGGATCAAAGATGGCGATGGCCATGGAGATGGGCCAGTCGCTGTCCAGCCACACATTAAGACTCGCTCTGCTTGGTGTAGGGGATGCGGCCTGTGCGAGGGAGAAATGAGCAAGAAGCTGTCTTCTGCCTCTGACACGAGCAAGGCCCCCAGGTCTACCCTGTGGTGCTGCAAGCTCACAGGATCCCCTTTTCCCCTCTTACCAGCCAACATGGTGTTCATTTCAGCACACTTAACAGCAGCTTATTCCACTTGTCACTATGACGGAAGAACCCCCTTCGTTTTGTTATCCGCAGGCCTGATGCGGGAAGGAGAGAGGGGACCAGGCCCATCCTTGTTATTTATTCTCCTCTGCTGTGCTGTCTGATGCGATGACTTCCTCAGTCCTCCCTTGCTCCCTTTGAGGTCCTCAGTAGGCAAACGCTGGCTACCGTGTGCGAGAGTACGGATGTAGGACATTTCCCTGGTCATAGAAAGTTCCCCTGGGCACCCTGTTCTACTTAATATTTTAATATGATCATCTGTGATAAATGCAGTAAATCAATTATATACAGGCGGTTTTATAGTATATTGATACTGAACATTATTTTACTGTGGTATCGAATATGTTACTCTCACTGTTTCCTCCCCTGGTAAACAAATTATCCAAGCAATTAAACTCCTCATTCTCTGGGACAGCCAGCGGTGGAAACTTCTGAGGTCAATGCAAAGTTTTCATGAGAATCAGCATGAGTTTTCTTAAGTAGTCATTAATCTTATTAAAACAACTTCGTTAGGCCGTAAGCCCACTAAAACACATTTAAACGAATGGGAAGTATGCACATTATGCGGGTTTCTCGGAAAGTCAAAGCAAATAATATATGTCATCTTTAAAAAGGGGTTTTACTCGATCTGTTGCAAATATTGTTAACGATTTCTGCAATTTCTTGGATGAAGCAGGGAGGGAGAAGGAAGAGTGGAGACTTGCCTGAGGATTATGTTAACTCGACAAAATGAGAGAGAGAAACTAAAGATAAGGACAAAAAGGATAATGCTAAGGAAACCCTAGGGGCGCTTTAAATGGGCACAGTGACTCACACTTTGACAAGGGCCCTGAACGCTAGCTGTGCTTTTAGCTTCTGTCCAGAAAAATAAATAAATAAATAAATAAACAAACAAACAAACAAACAAAGGAACTTCTGAACGAAAGGAATGTACTTTACTTGTAGAATCATTACATCAGTAGACTCGCCCTCGGGGCTTATGATAAAATAATCATCCTCAAGCAAAAATTAAAAAAATGTATTGATAGCTGGGGTAGGCGGAAGACCTTAATTGTCTAGACGCTGTTCAGGAACATCTGATAAGGTCAGGTTCAGAGACTTGAGGGGTGTGGCTCATGTCTCTACACCAAGCCCTAGGCAGTAAGTTGAATCCTTCCTCCGAATTTTTTTTTTCCTCCAATTTTTTTTTTTTTTTTTTTTTTTTTTTTTTTTGAGGAATAGTTTCACAAAATGCCCCACGAAAGGCGAGCTTCTGAGGTCAGATAAAGTCTGGGATGTGCTGTGCTCTCTACTTCTGTTACAGAGTCACAGAACTCTCTGGAAGTCCCACAGTGAGGTTTGCTCACCTTGGCTTAATTTAGCCTCCCCGAAAATGGTTTGGCGAAGGAACCCCAGGTGCTTGGGCTTCACACCATGTCGCAGCCTGCAAACCATGATGGTGTTCTGTAAGGTGTCCCCAATCTCTCAAGGAGCCCTACGGTTTTGTATGAGAAAAGTCCGTGGTTTTAGGATGTTGAAGGATTCAGGAGTGAGTAGCATGATGTCTGCAACTTAATTACAAATGATTCAGCCAAAAATATATACATGGGTAGTATATGTGTATGTATGTATATGTGCACACACACACACACACACACACACGGAGAAGGAGTGAGCTGAAAACATGGCAAAATGTTCACAACTGGTGAATGACAGCAAAGGATATAATTTCTAATACTTTTGAAATATTTCTCTAGTTTTGAAATTTTATTCTGTAGAAAGTGGGGAACGTTATAAACACCATCACAAGCTGTACTGGTTATTTTAGGGAGCGAAGGGGTCGCCATATGGAGAGTTGATTAAGCAAGAGAAAGGATTTTAAGAGCCAGACAGAAGTGAAAGGGGAAGGATTCACGTCGTTGACTGGAGACAGGGATGTGGCTGGAGAAAAGCTTTCCAGGGCATTCTTCACACCGCCTTGCCATTCCTTGAGAAGTTGTGGTTCCATCTTCCGAAGTCTGTGCCTCAGACCCTCAGTCAGGCCCGATGGGAACATTGCCCAGAAAAACACATCGTGGTGTTGCTTGTTCTTACTCCTGTCCTGTGCACTGCAGACCTCGGTGTGACACAGAGAAGTCTGCCAACTTTAAATAGCGTGACGCAGCCAGACTAGCGATGAAGCCACCCTGAAAAGGGGATCTCAGGATTTACCTGAAAGCCCCAACTTCTGGACCACGTAAAACCAACAGCTTGAAATTTGCCGTGGCCAGGGCTGGCCTGACCTTGATCTTCCTGGGACTGACTATTAATCCCCAGCTCGCAGCTGGCTCAGGGAAGCACGTGTAATAGATTGCACGTCACCTTATATGCTTCCAGGGCACAGACGTGGGCACGCAGTATTTTCTGACTAACTTCTCAAGGACTTTGGTGAAGGTTGCAGCACAGAAAGCTGGAAGAGTTACGTCCCCAGTCTTCGGTTGCTGGTTGCCCCTGCCTTTATCATTTGCTGAAACAATATTGCAAACGTTGCTGTTGCCCTGAGGGAGAAGGAAGAGCCATTTAGTTTCATGGATGCATCATTTACTATTGCAAGGCTGTTGCTAATATGCTCTTTCAGACAATGCTAGTGTCTTTGCCAACCTGGCTCCCCTTCCTAAGCTCCTTCTCCCATTCCTGTTCCTCCTCCTCCTTTTTTCTTATTGTTTAACCTTTACAGTAGGTTATAAAAATTGTAAAATTGGATGTGTTCATATTTCTGTTGAAGGTTTTAACAATAAGGGCTCCTACCTCCCTCGCTAAGCTCTTCTTGGAACACGGTGAAACCGTCAGACAGAAATGGTCTTCTGATATTCTGTCAGTTATTATGGTATTTCTATAACTTTACGGTCCTACCCATTGCATGTATTGAACTGCAAAAACCTCATGAATCTATCTTATGTAATTATTATAGTTGCTAATAACAATGCGATATCTACAGACTTGAGTATCTTGTACGTTAAGGCACTAAGCTACAAAGAGGTGTCAAAAAAACAATTTCTTATCAATACAAACATATATTTATATTTATACTTTACCTTCCCTTCACACTGGAGGCTAAATATTAGGCTACATATTAATTCCCGGAGAGTAATATTTATAAAACATATTGCTAATAAATGCTAACATTATAAAGTTTGACATTTTTATTGTGCTTTACATGTTACAAAGTGTTGTCACTTACAATATCGGTAAAGATGACTGAACAAATGACAATTCAACATGTCTACAGATGTTGTTTTATAAACAAGTAAAAATAAATGGGGCTGCATAAGACTTAGGATCTCTTTTTGTTTCTCATTATTCTTGTACTAATTGTTTTTAATAAACCATATGCACTTGGGAGGCTGAATGTTTTTTCTCATAATGATAAAAATATTCTTTATTATTTCTAGATGATCTTGATGATAATAGTAAAATTTTAAACAAAGTTTTTATGCCACTACATTTTATGTAATTCCTATCCAACAAGAAGTAAGGTATAAAGGTTCAAAGAACTATTTAATGTTATAAATTTTAAAAAGACGTTATTTTACTAGTGAATGCTTCTAAATAAAGTGAGTTCTTTGCAGAAATGGCATCGTGACACTATTTGGAAAGGTTCCCCTAACGGACAGAATAGCACTACGTGTGTATGGTAACATTTGAGAGAAATGATCAGAGATGTTTAGTTATTGATTTTTTTTTTTTTTTTTGTCCAGCTTTTACTCTTGTGTTATTTGAAAGGCATTTGTCAAGGTAGATCCAGACAGAAGTGTGAAACACAAGGCGCCCATTTCTGCACACTGCGGCCGGGTTCCGTTAAGCCCCTCAGGACTCTTGTCTTACTTTATGTGTGCCTGTGCATTGGAAAGTCTTCACTGGAAACCCAGGAAGCTGTGATCAGGCCACTCATATCATGAGAAATGGGCTGGCGTGTCCCTGTAGATAAGATTTTAAGAGGAAAAAATCTAGAGCCTTCAAACTGTGTAAGAAGCATGAAATAGAATTCAGGAGCAGTGGTCTTTAAATTTCCAATAGTCCCTATATTTCCTGTGCTTTTAAAAAACCTCAGCGGCACAGAATGCGTCTAACTTCCCCGCGTGGCAAATACTCTTGGCTGGCTCTCTTGGCAGCAGGTTGCTAACTTTGCTGAGTAAGTCACAGGGCTGTTGGCAGGAAGAAGAAAAGATTTTCACTCTTTTGAGCATAAAACTAGATTTTCTAAATTAAATTGTTGTATCCTCGTTGGAATATTTATCCCGCTAATGTTTCAAAATGCTCCCGAGGAGTTCGTTTAAAAATTTGTCTCAATTTGTATTCAATGCTGATTGGCTACTTCCTCTGCTTTTTTTTCCCTCCCCCCCCCCCCACCAGCAGGTAGACCGCCTTACAACATCTTTTATGTTTATTGCAAAGGCCCCTGTCAAAGAATACAGCCAGGAAAACTCAGGGTGCGGTGTGGTACCTGCCGACAGGCGACGCTCACCTTGGCCCAGGTAAGGAGCTACAGCATTGGCAGAAACTGCCCAGAAACATGAGTGTGTGTTTCCGGAGACGGCTTTCAGGGTTTTGAATCCAATAAGACCCATGACCCAAGAAAAGAGACATTCTTCTATGCGTTAATGGTTAATGGTATCTGAAGTTTCATTTAAAAACATTACTGTCAAACGTTAGGTAGTGCCGAGCCGTTGTTTCCATATCTCTAATCCAGGCCTACTGAGAGGAAGTACAGAGACGCTTTTATAGCAAAAAGGTGTCGGGCTTTGGCAGGGGCATCTTTTAGAAGAGGCCAGGAACTGGAAATGTTTCATGTCTTGTTCTGTGCGACAGTAACGTGGTTGTGTACATGTGTCAAAATCCACTGGACGGTTCACTGAAAACGGGTGCACTCAGGGCCGCTAAACCTAAGTTATGCCTCACGGAGGAAGCAGAAAGGGAAGTCGTGGATCGACAACCGTGTGCACGCGGGTTGGGCCAGCCGCCACCTGCCGTGGCCTCCACTAGTGTGGCACAGCTCACTGGCTAAGAAGGATTTTACATTTTTAAGTGGCCAGGAAATATTAAGAGAATGCTGTGTGGCCCGCGGACGTTATATGAACTTTAATCTCCGACCTCCATGATACAATTGTACCCGAAGGCCACTCGTTTCCTTACGTGTCGTCTGTGCCGCTTCTGTGCCCACGGTGGGGTTGAGCGGTTACCGCACAGACTGGTTGCCCTGCGGAGCCTGGCGTATCTATCTCTGGCCCCCTAGAGAAAACCCTGATATAAAACGTGTGCACAGCTAGGCCATGGCTCCCCCGTGATGGTTGTGTAGGATTTGGCCAAAGTTGATGCGGATGTGAATGTGAACGGGCACAGAGGGCATTCCGGTTGGTGCAGCTATGAGGGCTCAGCCAAGGAGGCATTAAAAAGGTCAAAGGTCTTCAGGCAACCGGGGCTGAAGTGGGGACAAGTACTTCCTGACCACAGCGCCCCCCCCCCCCCCGACCCATGACTACCACATTTAGATTTTATTCCACAGGCAATGGGGAGCCAAGGCAAAATGTTAAAAATAAAGGTGATTTATAAAAGGACGTTTTAGAACGCTTTATTAGTGGTGTAATGGTTTGTCATTGGGACTGGTGTTGGTAACAGATTGAAGGCAAAGAGGCTTAATTAATAGACTCCTCATATGGTTGGTGGGCAGTGGGGCACTGGCCTGGGTCAGGGTGGTGGCCCATGGCATGGGTCTAACGGAGAAGCATGGTAGAAAATGAAGGATATACCCAGCAAAGGAGAAATCATGGATCCCTGCCTCAGGCCTGGGGAAGACGGTGGCATCACTCAAAAGTACAGTACAGTATTTCATCATCATACAACCTGTCAGCTCCACAGGGGAATCCTGTGAACTCCACTTAGGAAGACAAATCCTAAGTTTGTTCTGACTCTCTGGACTGGACTGTTTTCTGGGGGCATCACTAGGCAGCGCTTCTGTCTGTGAAATGGGTTCTCTTAAATACCACAGAAGTTTCTCTTCCACCAGAATCTCTCCTCTGCCACTAGCCTTTTCCAGTGCTTTAAGTAGCCTCTTCTTTTTTTGATCTATGCTTCAGTCTTGATTGCCTCTGATGGTGGATGTGACCTAAATATACCAACTTCCAATTGTTCTTAGTAAAA
The DNA here is from genome assembly GCF_023721935.1 of Panthera uncia. Lineage (NCBI taxonomy): Eukaryota > Metazoa > Chordata > Mammalia > Carnivora > Felidae > Panthera > Panthera uncia. Next base: position 113,173,100 of record NW_026057580.1, on the reverse strand, counting down.
GCAGCAATAACAAATTATTATTGAAATCCATGCTTCATTATTTTCCTGCATTATGTAATTGAATTATTTCATAACACTCTTAAGTACTGTCAGTGACCTTATTTTAGATGCGAGAAACCTGAGCTTGAAGAGATTAAGGAAACAAGAGTTTATGAGACCAGGGGCTTGAACCGGGCTGTGTGATCTAAACTTGTAAACTCTACAGTCTCCCCATTTTTACTGCACAGATATATTCACACTAAATGTCATGTGCTCATATATCCCCAGTGATCAGACAGGTGATTTAAGAATGGGTGAGCAGTGGGCATTGGGGGTGGTGAGGACCACGGTGGCTGAAGAGGCCAAGAAGCCACTCCTGCCACTTGTTAAGAAGTGATTGGCTTAATGTGGGCAATCTTTTAATTAAGAGAAACTGTAAATGGGGATTTTTATGTGAAATTTCTCATATTAAAAATAGGCTCCATGGGGGGGGGGAATCGAAAACAAAAAGGAAAAACAGCCTGCGGTGTCTGTGTAAATGCATGAACCAAAGTGGTATCGTATGGGTTAAATGGTACATTAACGTTAGGTGCTTAGAGGGCCTGGTGAGCGGTAAGCACTTATTTAGAGGGAGTAATTGTTGAGATGCAGTATGGTGGGATCCTGAGATGATGAGTCTGCAGACTCTTTGTACTACATGGGTTAGAATTCATATTTCATTATTTCCCATTTATGTCAACATGGCGAGATCTGTCCACTGGGATAATGGTATCTACTTCTTATTTCTTGGGAAGATTAATTAATCTATGAAGAGTATTTGGAACAGTAGCTGCAACATAAATAATTAGAAATCTTAAATGCTTTCTTATTGTTACTTTTTTACTATTATACTTAACACACACACACACACACACACACACACACACACACACACTTCTATGTAATTCACCATGAAATCAGTCCATACTTTGGCTAACTCCTTTCAAAGAAATGAAAGCATCCCCTTCCCACCCTGCTCATCAAGAAGCTCTGTGTATTTCCCTCACCCGCTCACCTGGACCAGCATGTCCTTGGAGGGATGATCTCATGCACCCAGTGGTCTGGGTTCTGCCCCATCTCAGATGCCCACTCCCATGACCACCCCAGACTTTGTCAGTGCCTAGAACTGCTCCACATTTGATTATTAAATTCAGACTTTTATTCTCCCTACATTGTTTTTACTCTGTACATTGTTAACCCCTCTCTTAAATTTTTCTAGAGCTGTCTCGTGCCTTTTCTTTCATCATTTCCTCCCCTGACAGGCTCAAACTTCAACCCCATTATTACAGATAACATTAAGTTTCTGTTCCACATTCTATGCAATTGTCCAGTTGTCAATATTCCTAGTGTCCTTAAGCCTCTTGTATCAGATAACTTGTCAGTTGGCATCCCTGGTGAATTTCAGCCCTCTGCACAGTATCTTGCCCATGGTGGGGCACAAAGCTGGCAATGCCAAGTGAATGGCATCTATATTTGAACTTTTACACATTGACAAGATAGACTCACGTACTTTAGAAATTCTATGTGACATTTTGTAATCATAGTAATTATGATTGTTTTGCTACCATTTATTGATTTCCTTCATTACATTTATATTCTGGTACTTCTTTTTTTTTTCTAATTCTCATGACAGAACTGCACTGTAAATATTATTGTCTACTGTTTTTAATAAGGAGACTCCATGAAGTTAAGTTATGAGCCCAAAGTTAAACAATTAACAAATGTTGATGCCAGGGATGAAAAGTCTTCTGTGTGTCTATAAAGCCTTTTCTAGGATAGATTGCTCACTATACAAATCTGGTAATCAATGTCCTATTACCCAACTGCTTCCCTGTACTTAAAATACCATTCAAAAAAAAAAAAAAACTACTTAAAGATTTAGGAAAAATGGAAAAGATTTAAAGATTACTTATTTAATCTAAAACGTTAGTATTGTTACTAGCTGTAACATGCCTGCAACCCAGTAAATGAGGACTTTGATTTTCTGTTAATAACAAAAGTCCACACTCAGTCGTACCTTCAGAAGATCTCTCTGGAGCAGCTGAGCAATCACACTAGTCTGCAAGTTAAGTCTTGGCAGGTGCAAGTTGGGTGGGGCAGGTGCTGAACTTTGTGGAGAGGAAGCATTTCTATGAAGAGAATAGGCAACTCTTAGGTTTCATTTTTTCAAACTTTATCAAGATCTACAACTTACAGAATTTTCTGTAGTCAAGAGAGAAAAAACAAAAAGGAAAGGACTTTGTGTGGCTGACAATTTACAGTAGAACAGGGGGTGGTTTATCTGAGCAAAGAACTTGTTATATGCAAGGAGAAAACCCAGAACCTACTTAGCCACCTGGGTTATATTTTGTAACATAATTTTATTTTTTCTGGTCTGGAAAAAAAATGAGTCTACAATAGGCCCTTTGCCTTTCATGGGTCTTAATAGTAATCTCCTAATTAATTTTTGTTGTTGTGGGGGACTTACTCCTAATGCCAACATTTCCTCGACACTATTTAAATTTTGCATGCAAGATAATGAGCTGCCTCTCATACCTAATGCTCTAAGGTTTAAGTGTTTACATGTTTCATATTTAATACGATGCTCTTAATGAGTTGGCAAGGAAGATAAGATGGCCATTTCTGCTGTGATGTTAAGAATGGGAAACTGATGTCTGAAGTTTGGGCCTGACCTTGAGGGTAAATTGAAAATCAGCTGGGACGCCGGGTTTTCTTCTGTCTTTAAATGAAATTGCCTTCTTTATTTCATGGTGACCTTGGCCAGGGTTTCCACTAACCAAAATAGCCTTGAGAAACGTGAATGCTCACTGGAAAATAGTGAACAGTGGCTGATGTGAACAAAAAACATGGCAGGACTCCAATTTTCATTTGCCTTTGCAAAGACAGTCTACTTAGGTCCACCCAGAAATGACACAGGGCTAAGCTCAGAAGGAAGGTTGCTTTGTACTTGCATGTATGCTTCTGACTGTGTTCTTGAACAATAAAATGGGTAACATAAAATTACCTGTGTTATCGTTTCCCTCATTGGTGTGAAAAATCAAATGATGACTAAGTCAAAGCCTCAGAGACTTTCTTCTTTTTTTATTTAATACAAAAAATAAATGTGGACAGAAAAAGTAAGGTTTTCCAAGGTATGTAGAGAATACACCACTTTTAGAAATAACTAGAAATTAAAGAAGGAGTTTATACTGGAAAAAGAAGCAGCACCGAGAGGCTTAAAGATGCTTGTCTTCTTCTCTCCCCGTGGGTGCCGCTACCAAACTCAAGGTTAGAGGGTCCGCAGCCGTGGTCCTTCCAGTCCATCTTATTGTTAGACTGCGAGTTTGGTGGTGGGGAGAGAGCCCTCTGGCAGGGGAGCAAGGTCCGCAGTCAGGCGTGCCTCTTAGCTGCTGTCAAAGATTTCCCAGGACCGATTCATAAGAACACAAGAGGCTGTGTGACAAATTAAAACGTGTGCCCGGGGTTGACGAAGTTTAGTTAGAACATGATGCTGATGACGAGGAGGGCGTCCCCAGGGGTCACGCTAAGAGGGCAAATCCTCCTCAGCCCTGTGGGCTTCTGCTCCCTGAGACCTAACAGTGCCGTCTCCTGCATTCCGGGTCCCTTTCTGCCACCACAGTCTGGCCATCGCCCACGTTCCGAGTGGACTCAGCCTCCTGAGGAAGACAGAGCTTCCGGGACAGGGAAAAATGGACTCGTTTCTCTCCCAGGACACAGGCTTAAAGTACAGTAAGAGTATTTATGAGTGAAACAGTTGATTGAGTAACAATAACCGGATGCTAGGGCAGACGAAGTGAGGGAGAGAGCACACCGCACGGCGCAGTCTGTCTTAAAATACTGGACTCGGGGCCGTCTGGGAGCAGAGAGCCAGAGACAATGGCTTCCTGCACTCCTTTTCCCATCAGATGTTCTAGATTCGAATTCTGCTGCTTAGTAGCTGCGGGACGTTGGGCAAGTTACTTAAATTCTTGGTCTCAGTTTTCTTGTCGCAAAATTGGAAGTAAAATTTTTCATCAAAGTTATCGCGGATTCAATGATTCCATTCTTTAAAGTACGAAGCATAGTGAAAACAAATATAAATAAAGTACTGAGCACAGTGGCACATAATCCACGTTCAGAAACTGTCGCTCTTACTGTCATTTGTTCAGGTGACGAGTTTTCTGCCAAAAAAGCATCAGAGCAACTGTGGAACTCTCCTTGTACCCCGATACCTGCAGGGCGCTTTAGTTGTGATCAAGGTTACACCCTGTTCATCTCTCCAGCACAAACTCTAGGTAGCCCGAGTTACCAACCATTAGCATCTTTTTTTTGCGACTCAGTTTATTAGTTTTCCAGTGAATCAGAAGCCAGGAGACCAGTGCAGCCAAGAGCTGCAGAGAATCCCCCCCCAACCCACCCCACAATCACTATAATTACTTTATCTCAAAAAGAACTTTATCTTTGCCACTCTAATGAGATAGTCTGCCACGGAATAGCATTAAAGCTAAAAGGTTTCTGATGAGGAATGGGGCAATAAATAGAGTAAGATGCAAACCGCCTGCCGTGATGGATTTTATTTAAAATTGGTTTATAGATTAGAAACAATTTATGTGAGGATATTTATTAAGAAATATTGTCTAAATGTATAATCATTCCTGAACTTAATATTTGTTGCAGATTAATTGTTAGTAAGGAGTCCACTTCTTCTCTTCATATCAAAAGCTATATAATAAAGCCTTGGACTATATCTAAGCTTATTTAGAAATAAGTATGTGTAATCCCACTTTTTACTTATTCAATTCTTAGACATTTCTGAGTCATTGCAAATTATTTTGTTATCTAAATATTTTTTAAAAATTGTAAAGCCCATTTTGGATGTCCAAAATGTGTAACCTGGCCCTGAAGTCTGTTTTGATTTGTGTTATGATGTTAAACCTGCAAAGAAGCCAGTTTTTGTGGTGGATTGATCTCACATCAGGGATTTAGGATAGAGAGGGAGCAGAAGACCGGTCTTGCCTCTGTAGGTGCTGGGGCACCCGTCCGTTCCCTTCTGCCCCTGTCTGTTCTGCCCACGAGATTTTTCTTGGCCATAAGGACTCTCCTTCCTCCATCTTTCTGAAGCCCACCTTCTTTGTGTTATATTCTCTTCGGTCCCACTGTGGACTCCAGCCCCCTCTCAGCCACACACTCTTGACGTCCTCACACTGGTCAAGTATCCCGTCAAGAGTAACTGACAAAAGATTCAGAGATTAGAAGATTTTTCCTCTTTTTCTCTTTTACCAAAAGCAGTATCTGGAAAAGAGCTAGTCTCAGGTAAAAACAAGCAAATAGTAATCATAACTCAAACTGCAAAGTAGTATCAGAAAGAATTTTAAGTTGTAATGATTTCTTTTATATTAGATCGTGATTTGGGGTAATTTACATATATATCAAACACTGCAAAGTCTAAATGTGAAATGATCTACTTAAATTGGGTTGATCCAGACCATTTCAGGGTGTCATTGTCAGCCAATATAAATGATTTAAAATTGTAAGTAAATGCTGCTAATGTCATTTTCCTAAAACTCATAGTAGTTTCGGATAATTCATGCCTAGAGTACAGACTTAAAAATACTCTTCCCCATCAACCTCCATCTCCGCTGACTACAGATTAATTTGCTACCCTCTTTTCCTGATTTTACCAAATTTACTAATTTACAAAAAAAACTATCAGGGATAATACATTCTGGAACATTCTTCTGGAATTTTATTTATATGGTGATTGCATTACTCATTTGATTATTATAAATATATTCAATGATATATTTTCTGAGCAGATTTTAAGAAATGCTCGGTTTATTGAAAGCTAAAGATCACAGGTGAATTCATCCTATGAAAGTTTTCTTCTTGACTGTATTTCTGAATATATTCCTATGAATATAATCAAACCTCTAACATTTTATGTAGGAACTTTTGGGTTATACAAGATTTCTTTCTAATATTTATTTTAGTTATTTTTTCCAGATTTTTTTCCTACCATTTTCTCTACTAAGTATTTATCAATTTACCAAAAACTTCTTTTAAGCAATTATAAAGTCTGTAGCATCTTATATAGAATCGGATTGTTGTAATGGCTTTCAAAGACATCTCAAGTCTCAGCTGAACAATTTTATCCTCCTAAGAGCATTTGAGATGTTATATTTGTTTAAACACTAGATATTTTCTGCTGCAGGTAGAGGCCATCGAGACAGATAGAAGGAAAGAGGACATTGAACACACAGCACTCTGGGAGCAGGGGAGGGATCTGAAGAGCTCAGAGCACCGAAGACCGGGGGACACAGTTTATAAATAATCCAGTAAATTATTATATTAGCTAAGTCAGCTTTTTTGCGTACTTGGTAAATCAACTTCTGGTGGATCAACTTTCAGCTGACTTCCCTAGGAGCCCCTCCTACAAATGGCCACAGAACGGACGCACATAGAACACAATAGTTTTATTTGTTTAAAGAGAATACATTTTCAGAAAAGCTCTGGATCATTTTAAAGGTTCTGGATCATTTTAAAGATTTCTCCAATGTTTTAGCTGGGGTTCTGGTGGGAGAGGAGCCATAGGCAAGAGAAGAGGAAGGTGGAGGGAACAGAACGGCCTCTTGGACTTGCCTTGAGCCTCCTGGTTTAGAGGAGAATGACAGCAGAGAGTCGTTTTCCATCAGAGTCTGGAGGAGAACCTGGGCAAAAGTCAGAGTTAGGCACACTCAGAGTTGTGGAAGAAGGAGCCCAACATCGCTCGGAGGACCAGGGGGATCCCAGACGGGACCAACAGGATTAGCACACAAACATGCAGCTGTTCAACTACATTTCATTTCAGACAAACAAGGAAGTCTTTGTCGGTGTACTTATTTAGGATAAATGCCTTACCTGGAACATACCTACACTAAATAGTTTCTATCTGAAACTCAAATACTCCTCTCTACTTCACCTGGCAACACCACTTCTGGGATCGTGTCTTCCCTCTTGGCCAGGACATCGGTGTAACAGTCTCCGGCACTGACACCGAGGAGGGAGCCCTCAGTGGGCTTTTGGTCAAGCTGCATAGGTAAGCAGGTGCTGGAGCAGGAGGTGAACGGCAAGACTGACAAACACGGTGTGTGGAGAAGAGCCACAGGGGGCAGCCTAGAAACAACAGGATTCCTGAGGAGTAATCCCAGCATCCTGTGTGAGAGTATTCAGCCAGCAGCCACCTAAGCCACACGCAGACCTTTGCTAGATTCAAGTGTTCCTTTCTGGAGGTAAATAAATGAAAAATAAATACAAAGAGAACTATTTATTGGAACTACACAGAATATTTTGACAAAATCACAACTTTAATGTATTTATAAAACATAAAGAAAAGATAACGGTTTTCACAGAAAGTTTTCAGTGTACTTTATTCTCTCATCTAAAGCTGCAGTTGGTTCACCTTCGGCTCAGGTCATGAGTCACAGAATCGGAAGCAGGCTCCAGGCTCCGAGCTGTCAACACAGAGCCCTCAACACAGAGCCCGACGTGGGGCTCGAACTCACGAACCGCAAGATTATGACCTGAGCCTAAGTCAGACACTCAACCGACTGAGCCACCTAGGTGCCCCAGAATTAGTAACTTTTGGAAGCCTGCTTGAACGCTTCTCCTTACATCTCATTGTTTTAACTCGGTCATATGGCCACTGGTAATTACAAAGGAAGCTTGAAAAACAGTATTTTCCAAAGGTGAATAGGATATCCCTGATTGGCTTAGACCAATCTAATTTATCCACTGAGTTGAGTCCATTGCTTCTCCAGTCAAAATCGACATTCTATTAATAAGGAGAGAGAATGAGATGGACGTTTGGAGGGCAGTTACTAATGGCTGCCATATTTGTAAATGAATAATTACTTTAGATAACTTTCATGAACTCATCAGTTTCATTGTTGAGTCTACATTATACACTCTGTTTGTATCACCATAGCTACACTGGGAATTTGGTCAGTCTTGAACTTCTTTTTGTGTGTGAAATGCTACTGTTGTTGCAACAGTTGCTTCTATGCATAAGTGTGGTTCCCTGGTTGTCTACAGAATGATATTGCTAGATTATCCATTTGACCACTTAGAAGCTTTATGTAGAATTGGGTAAAGAAAAAAATGGATATTTATGGCAGTGGGTTAATTTATTTGTTCTTTGCTTAAGAAGTGACTAGTCCAAAAACCTCCCTGGGGAAAGACAACTAGAATTTAGTGGCCCTCTCTTACTCCATACTAATAAAATGTGGAGGGTGGAAGAGGCACATTGAATGACACTACTACAGAATTAGGTGAGACGGTAGAGGTCGGGACTGTAGTCATTTTACAGAAGCATCGATACTTATGCACGCGTGCCATCTTCCATCTGGGAACATCAAGCTACCTGGATAAACGCATCAGGGAAGCCAGATGAGAAATGGAGAGAGTAACTGACTTTACATGGGTCCACTGTGAGAAAGGAGCCAAACTGATAATTAAATCTGAGAACCCAAGTTCAGATTCTTATTCAAGGTACCCATATTGAGTGCATTCATTGTCTGACCAGAACTGAGGGAACCTAGCGCCTTGTTCTGCAGCTTTTTCCTGGAAAAAAAAAAGTCAAATTTACTAGACTACATTTCTTAAACGGGGCATGGAAATTCAGAGACTGAATAAAAATCAAACATGGATGTTTTCCTTTAGTGAGGAAGCAATATATGAGTGCTGGTGTACTTGGAACATAGCAAGCTGTGGACATTGAGGGAGCTTTAATTGGATGGTGACTACTTTCTGAGGGGCTAGTTAGGTCCACTGGTCTGTTGGAGGGCATACTGCTAATAAAGCTAGGAGCCGGGGGCGCCTGGGTGGCTCAGTCGGTTAAGCAGCCGACTTCGGCTCAGGTCATGATCTCGTGGTCTGTGAGTTCGAGCTCCGCGTCGAGCTCTGTGCTGACAGCTCGGAGCCTGGAGCCTGTTTCAGATTCTGTGTCTCGCTCTCTCTGACCCTCCCCCGTTCATGCTCTGTCTCTCTTTGTCTCAAAATAAATAAACGTTAAAAAAAAAAAGTAAAAAAAAATAATAATAAAGCTAGGAGCCATGGCGTGAGCCTTGCAAGAGCCACTTGCCTTTCTGAATATGAGTATAACCCTACAATTACTTGTTAAGATGATTAAACTAGGGATTCTCCCAGCTAGTTTCAGAGAATTACATTTCTGTCAGGTGTCATGATGACCCTGAATTTTATGTCTTTTATATCTTCAGTTGCACATTGGGAATTTCGTATTCATTGAGAAAGCCATACTAATTAGCATACACTGACCTACTGCTTAGGAAATGACCTGCAATTAAAATGATCAGATATGGCCATCATGTAAAGCTGGCAGCACCATCTCATGGACAAATGGAACTTTCCTCACCATAATGTGTTAAAAGTAAATGAAAAATCATGTTTCTCTTTCTTACCGAATAAAATATCCTATTTAAAGTAGTTAAGGTAGAGAGTCAGTGAAAACAAATGTCATATAATCTGTAAGTTGTGTCATGTTGCCATAAGGCTAAGATTTCAGCTTTTCATAAACATATATAGGAAAGGTGATTCTGTTTACATATGTAGATAGATACATGTATACATCTAAATGTATATCTATATATATCCATATATATCCATATATACATCTATGTATATACATATATACACATACATATATACATGTATACATCTGTATCAGATCTATATACATCTCTATGTGTATCTATCTATCAATATCTGTACAAAATAAATGGAGCGTGTCCAAAAAATGAAGGACTCTGTTACCTGGGTATCCCTCTACTCTAGTCCATTACTAGACTCAGTGCCTTGAGTCAAAGACTAAACCTTTTACATCTTTGTGCTTTATTTTTTTAAGTTTATTTTATCATTACTATTTTTAATGTTCATTTATTTTTGAGAGACACAGAGACAGCATGAGCAGGGGAGGGGCAGAGAGAGAGGAAGACACAGAATCCGAAGCAGGTTCCAGGCTCCGAGCCATCAGCACAGAGCCTGATGCAGGCCCCAAACCAATTAACCGTGAGATCATGACCTGAGCCAAAGTCGGACTCTTAACGGACTGAGCCACCAGGTGCCCCTCCATCTTTGGGCTTTAGAATAGTGCTGGATGTAGTGGAGATGATTAGATGTGTTTTTTTGGAGTAAATGAATAATTGAACTGAGGGCATCATGGTTATCCTATGCCTTGGCCTACCCATAATCTTACGATAGAAATGGAGCATGTAGTCATGCAATCTACATTCCCTCCTGATACAAAAATTACTCTTACAACATATGCTCAGCAGTTGTCACTTGTCTTCTGCTTCGGCAGAAGCATTTAGCAATGGAGGAACGGAGGAACAGAGGAATTGTTGCTTTCCAAGTTAACTGTTGTCATTGTACAGAACTTTAATTGATGGAGAGTTATTGCCCTGAAATCTGTCTTACCCATAACTTATAGTTCTGATCTGTGAAAATAGAACAAAATGCAAGGAATCTTCCATTAGGCTGGTCTTCATATGTTTAAAGCAGCTAAAATTATTTACTTCCTGTGTTTCCTTTTGCTACTAAACTTATGACTTTCAAATGTAAGAAAGGCTGAAAGTATCACCTTGCCTCAAAGAAATTCATTTTTCTGTGAATAGCTTCAGGTCAGGAAAGGTATGGCAAGCATGTGAGAGAAAGATCGTTGTTGGGGGCGCCTGGCTGGCTCAGTTGGTTGAGCATCTGACTCTTGATTTCAGCTCAGGTCATGATCCCAGGTTATGGGATCGAGCCTCATGTTGGGCTCTGTGTTGAGCATGGAGCCTGCTTAAGATTCTCTCTTTCTCTCTCTCTCTCTCTCTCTCCCACCCCTCCCTGTGCCCCCCTCCCCCGCTTGCGCTTTCTCTGAAGGAAAGAAGAAAGAAAGAAAGAAACAAACAAACAAACAAGGGAAGAAAGGAGGAAAGGTCATTGTTAGATAGGGATGCACTGGGAGGCAGGGCCAGCAAATGACCACTTGAACTTGGATAAGGCTTGTGTGGACAGACTGGGGTTGATCCAGAGCATTCTTGGACAGAAGTCTGAATTGCAGAAAGGTAAAAAGGTAACATACATATGTGCCTTCTTTGTGGAATAGTGATGGTATGAAAGTTGAGGAATCAAGAAGTGTGGTTAGAAATGACAATTCAGAGAGTTGTGTTCTCAGGAGCTGAGAATACAGGATTGTACGTGATGGGGTTTGTGGAGCCACGTGCACCTTGATGCCTGGTAGTGACTCTTATCAGGCAGCTCCAGGAAGTTCCAGCACAAAAACTGCACAATCTGCCAGGCTGTCTCTGAGCATCAGTGGTTCCTTTCGCTTGGAATGCCTTTGTGTCTTTCACTAAAGGCACTGCTCTAGTGTTCTAGTGGGTGGCAGTTTCTACCAGGGCCAAATGGATAACTCAGTTTCAAATGCAGTTTCAGTGCGGTACGTAAGTGTCCAGTCTAATGAAAAATAGTCAAGCAACCAAGTAAAAGGCTTTCCCGTACCCCTGTCAGGGCCTGTGTTAGACTGAGCACTTGCTGGAGAAACTGGGGGTGTGGGCCTCCTTCTTGCTCCCCAACTTGGGCTTCCAGCCCCGCTCTACCATTGTGCTCTATGCAGTTTCTGATGTCTCAGCATCGACGCCGGATGAGACAACTAAGGAAAATCAAGAGGGAAAGTTCTTACCTGACCTGATAACAGCCGTCCTTGGGACACATGAACTGTCAGCAGCTGGAAACTGTGAAATGCAGACTGTATGTCATGGCTTCTGTACAGGCCGTTTAGAGGCCACCATGAGGAATTCTAGCCTCCCCTGCAGTGATGTGCTGACACATATCCTCCAGTCATGACCCTACCTCAGCTCCTGGATTCTCACCGCTTCTTGCCCAGATTTTCTCTGTTTGAAGCTCCTCAGCTTTCCAGGAAGAATGTAGAATGGCATTTGTGGATCTCTTTCTCATTTTCCAAGGAGAATACTCAGACATGTTTGGTCTTAACAAAATCTGGGATCACAAGCAGAGCCCAACATGACCTCACCAATCTAGTCTTAGAGATTTATCCAGTGGAGCTCAGCCCCCAACTGGCTGCTTCCTACTGACTCACAAGGGCCTTATGAAGCTCTCTGAGTTACTCCAGTGAAACCCTTCTTTTCTAATTTAAGATGAAGAGAGGTATTCCATTATGTTGGGATGTTGACATAATGCAGTTTTCAACAAAGAAATCATCTTCACAAATTATCGCTACCCAGTCCCTCATGAACCAACTTTTGCACACACATTGTTGGTGAGAGATTCCAGTAAATGTGTGTTGGACAGGGGGTAAATGGAAACTTTGCACATTCCATTCAGTTTTGCCGTGAGCCCAAGACCGCTCTAAACTGATAATTTTTAAAATTCTGTCTTTGGGTTTTAGATTTATAAATTTGCATATGGAATCCGCACCTCTCTTGGTTTATAATCTCTCTTGTAGCTGTGCTGAATATAATACAATGTTCCGTTATAATGCAATGTTCTGTTATGTATTATTCTGAATAATATAATGTCCTATTACGTAAGTTGAGTCTGTAGAGACTGTAACCATTTAGAAAGTACTTCCATGTACGTTGCCTTGATTCATATGTCAACTACATATATTGGGAAAGGTAGGCATCCCTTTTGCTACTTATAGCTGAGAAAACTCCACGAGGTTCACAGCGAATGAGAGAATTACTAAGGAAACGGCATGAGGTGGGGTTCTAATTTGAACCCACGTGGTCTGAAAACAATCTAAAGGTTTTCTGGTTCTACTACATTCCTCCCCTCTTAGCAGAGAGCTAAGTATCTTTGGTTGGTACATCATTATTTTTGACATCACTTGCTCATACACTCCCTGAGGCATTCAAAATATTTAAGTGTGCGTGATCGCTGCCGTCCTTTCCTTCTGAGATGTTCTTGTATTTTCTTTGACTTAAAGTTTGGAGGCACCATCTTTGTGGAGGCCACAGATGCCGCTGACACGTTCTTTGCTAAATGTCATGTTATAGATGTTGCAGCCATCTATTAAGTCCCATCTCATGGTCTCAAGATAATAAGAACTGAAACTTAGCTGAAATGTGGGCTCTTCATACCACAGAGCTGCTGTCATTTAGACGAAGCTGTTACCCACTAGTCTTTCCTGGAGAGAAAAGGATTTTCAAATCGTTTATGACGAAGGGCACAGTGAACAATGGAATTTGACACTTTTAACCTGAAATCCTGCCCTTCCTAGTGTTTTCTTAGGCAACATGACTAAGAAATGACTCTTCAGAAGAACCTAAATTACTTTCGTTTTAATTTGGAACAGTGTCTTTTATTCGGAAAGCTGCGATTTTAAAGAGAGATGAATAGGAGAGTAAGTCGGTGGAAACATTAGCTTTTATATTTGATTCTGGTCTACCATTTGCTGGGGAAAAAACATTGCATATTTACCTGTTGCAGCTTAAAGTTTAGTGAATATTTGCTTGCAGATGCCTATGTATTATATTGAACTTGGGAAATTCCAATGAGTTTAGAAAAAAAATCCATAGTATTGGAAAATGTGCTGTGGTATATAATTTAGGTGAAATATGTACTGAATAACATCACAAATCTAGGGAAACGTCAATTTTTAAGTTTGGAAAGGCTGCGCTCAATACAAATTGCATAGCAATGTCAATTTTGCCGTATTAGAGGAGGCTTTATTTAGGTTTGCCAAAACAGAAGACCGAGGTGGACAGGAGTATCATTTTGTTTTGTTTTGTTCTTTAAGATTACAGTTTTATGTATAAGAGTTTTGAGATGAATGTCTCATTTAGGAGACTGAAATTGGTACTGTTAGAAAGTGAAGAAAATTGGTTTGCTCTCTGTCTTCTCGAAGGCCTACAGGCAAGTGCATCTCAGTGCTCCTCCCCATTCTGTTCCAAACAGGCACATGACTGAAATTGAAAGCCCATGGGAAATGTGCATCTGTAACTTCCCTGGGGAATCAGGATGGAAGGAAAAGCAGAGAAGGGGGGCAAGCTTGAAGAAAGAACTTTTGGAAACACAGCCAAGAGAAAGAGATGACAGTGCGTGTTCTTCACCTTCTTACCTGATAAATCAGAGCATTCCTGTCATCGCAGAATTCTATCAGGTGGCACTAGTTTAGGGAATTCTGGTTAGGTCAGTAAGAAGCACCTGTTTGGATTTTTTTAAATTCAAGTGCATTTTCCTAAAATTTAGAAGAAAGAGGAGAGAGAGAGAGGAAAAACAAAGAAGAGAATGCAGTGGCTACTTGGGCTGTTGCTGACATGGGGGCTGGTGGGGTCAGAGGAAGTCAAACTAGAGGGATTTAAACCTTAGGAACATCTTACGGTCAGTGAGCCAGAGGCCTAGAAATGCAATGAGGCTTGCCTTGATCACAGCCAGTAGTGACAAATGTGTGGCTAGGACCAAGGTCGCTTGCTTCACGGTTTTGTTTTGTCACCATGTTGAATTTCTTCCCATATGTAGACTTTGGCATGTGAACATACGGAACCAGAAATCTTTGGTTGTTCTAAGACAGCAAGGCTTACAGTCTCTCCTATCCCATGCTGAGGCAGGAAAGGAAGTTGATTTCTTTCAGAGGGCAACCCACTTCACAGGCAGTCATCTCCAGGGTTCAGGGACATCCCGGATGGTTCAGCAAGGACACTGGGTCAGAAGATTATCTGGCCACTTGAGCTAACTGCAGGCCTGTGAGGGTTAGGTGTCCATAGGAACTATATCTCAGGCCACTGTTGGCTCTAGACCAGGTTCTTTGGTAGAAAACCCCCAAAGTCACACCTTTCTTCTTGGGATCCTATTACTTCTCTGCCTCCTTACATTTTTCCCACCTGGAGAGTGGCCACCTTCCTCGTGTGTCTAATTCCCAATGTGAGAAAATACCATTCTCCCCATGTTTGAAGCCAAATGTAGTGCTGTTGCTAGGCAGGAAATCTGATCTACTGGAGACCACATGAAACAAAGATGTATATTACCCCCGTACTCGTGCATTTATAGAAATACTTTTTTATAATACTTTTTTCAAATCAGCAGAAAAGTGACAATAATAACTTGTCAGATATGTTATAAACGTTGGCAGAAATGACCGAATAATAGTGGGCTTTGGCAGTTGGTGAAAAGCAGTTTTCCCCGGCCCTTCCTTTGAGTGTTTGAAACAATGCAGCAATTACTCAATTGTCAATTAAATTTCAGGCACAAACAAAAACATTTTAAAATACATGTTATTGAAGTTCTCATTAAGGAACAATGGCTGAGATTCACCATGATCAAAGCAGTAACATTGTATGGGATCCTGTAAGAGAGGTCTGAGCAGTTTTCCGCTCTGAAGGCTCCCAGTAGCGCTGAGAGACCAGTCACATCAGAGAAGCCGCAGAAGCACAGCAGGGAGGGTCCTCCACGGACAGACTTCCTCGCAGCTGCCCTGGGAGGAGGCGGCTGGGACTCTTATGCCTCACACGTCAAGAGGCCGGGGGGCGACATCGGAGATCTCAAAGAGCCATGGCCTCTTACCATCTCCCGCAGGTGACGACCTCTGTCGGCGGGCAGGGATGTGGAGAAGTTTAGTGAGTAGATCTAGGGGAACAGGAAGAAGATGTCTGGCACATGTGTGCACTACGGACTGCAGATTTAATTAGCGATTCCGAACCGTAGCAGATACAAAGTGGCTCCCTAGGGCTGTCGTGGAGACTTCGCTTTGGCCCATGGTTGTATGCAGAGCCTGCCAGGTTTGAGAACATGGTCCACGCCTTGCTGGCTGGAGGGAGGGGCTGGTGAAGCCCTCCCGACAGAAGCAGCACCTCAAGCAGTGGCTGGGAGCAAGAAAGGCATGTGTGTTACAGAAGCTAAGAGAGGGGCTGCAGGGAAGGGTGGGGAGGAGAAAGAGATACAATGGTGATACAAGGGTTTGAAATAGAAACTATGAAGGTGGCAGAGATGATTTGGGAAACCAGATTGATGCCATTCGTTAAAGACTGGAACACTGAGAAATCAATACATTTGGGTATTGACTATGGTTTTTCAACCCTTGCATTTCAGCTGCCTTCCGGACATCCAGGTGGAGAGGCAAAGTAAGCAGTTGGATATTCAGATCTGGTGCCTTCTTTGGCATGTGGCCCAGCATTCACACTTACTTTTTTGCAATGTTTATTTATTTCTGAGACAGAGAGAGACAGAGCACGAGTGGGGGAGGGGCAGAGAGAGAGGGAGACACAGAATGTGGAGCAGGCTCCAGGCTCCGAGCTGTCATCCCAGGGTCCGACAGAGGGCTCAAACTCATGGATCGCGAGACCATGACTTGAGCCGAAGTCGGACGCTCAACCGACGGAGCCACCCAGGCGCCCCACAGCATGCACTCTTATAAGCCTTAAATACACATTTTAGTGAGGAAAGAGAAAGTCCTCTGATACTGCTTGCAGTTGCTTGCTAGAATGCCACTGTGAACCCCTGGCAGCTGACTGAAGGCTCATGACTTCCCGTGCCATCTTTCCAACGCAGGTGTTACATTTGGCTCAGGCTTGGGGGCCAGAATGCCGTCTTCACTTACGAGGATGTGTTTCCCAGATGACCCTTCACTCTCGCGGGTAGACCTCTGCAAAATTGACCCCTCCAGTGCTCTAGACAGGCTCCGTCAGCCTGACTGAAACTACGGCACGTGCCGCTTCTCCTCAGGCTGAGAGCCCTGCTACGTGTAAAATAACATTTCAGCTCTATTGTAGAAGTTTCTGTTGGACACCTCCCATTAAGTTGACTCCCATTCTAACTGTAAGTGAAAATGGAATCATGATGTTAAGCATCATCTTTGAACTCCATGTTTAATGGCTACAGTTTAGCGTGTCGGCAGCGAGCAGAGAGAGTACTGGTATACCACAAGCATAGCAAATAACGACACTGCCCACCATGCTTCTCCAAGGTGGAGGCTGGTGGACGCAGCGTACATTTACAAAGCTAACTTATTTTGTATATAATTCCTTCCTCCTACACCCATTATTTGTGAGATTTGGGGAAAACAAGAGGAGGTAAGCCGGGAACTCAGACTACTGATACTCTGGGTATGCATATTCTGGGATTAATGTCTCACTACTATCTGACTCGGTGCCAAAGTAAAAATTTATTTTCTGTTTTTTGTAGGAGTGTCACCAAATGTCTTTCCCTAGATGGGAGATATTTGGCAAGACCCTTAACCTTTTTGAGCCTCTTTTCTCACCTTTAAAATGAAGAAGGCCTTTGGCTACATTATTTTAGCTTCTCTTGTATGTCATGTGTCTGTGTGCCTCTCTTCTGGGCTGGGATAGTTGGAGGTTGACAAATAATGCTGGAATAAGCCCTAAAATGCACATAAGGCAGTTTGGTCTGGGCCTGATACTGATTTATCAGTGATTCTTGGTTTCCTCCCCTCCTCTTCCCATGTTTCTCTCAGACTTAGTATTAGCATTAGCATTGGCATTAGTATTAAGTATTTTGTTTCTCAGGTGTATCAGATTGGCTTCTGTGGTTCATTCACAACACACTGTCAACATTGGTCCAAGCTTGACCCTCTACTGAGTTATTTTTCTTCTTTTTCCTTCTTTTTCTTCTTTTTTCCATTTTATGCATAATTTCCCTTGCTCTATTTAATTCAAGAAACACTTACAACCTGTTATGTGTGAAAACATATTGTCTGTGGTAGAGCCGCGCATGATTCATAGATGACGTGACCATTGTACTCACCAACTCACCTGGAGCTCTTGCTCCATTCACTATGAAACATCCACTTGTTAGGATTTATGAGAATTATTCTTTAGTTTCAATATCAGAAATAGCAATAAAGCAAGTAAACTGTTTTTGTGTTTTATGAAGCTAATCTCATTTTCCCTCTGCTACTTGCTTGAAGGCTCAGACACAAATGAGCACCCTACCCCTAGCACACATATAAAACTTGGCAACTTGACCTGGGATAGGAATATCACCACCAGCTCTTATCAGAAATGTTCCTCTTCTCTGTCCCTCAGTCAGCTTCCCGCCCCTGTAGAGAGCTTCACTTAAGTGTGTTGTTATAGGCTATTTTATACTTCTTCTTGAATCAAACAGGATCTAAATAAATAAACATACTTCCAGATGGTTGAAGGGATTAATTTGTTAAAATTTATATTTTCATCTGAGAACAAGGCCTATCCAGTCTAAGCTAGAATTAATTTACTTTTGATTTACCAAGTTACCTAATGTCCTCATTGTTCTCTGCCTCCTCTGCTTTTGTTTTTTAAAAAAGTTAACATTTATTTATTTTTGAGAGAGAGAGACAGAGAGTGAGGGAGGGAGGGGCAGAGAGAGAGGGAGACACAGAATCCGAAGTAGGTGCCAGGCTCTGAGCTGTCAGCACAGAGCCCGATGAGGGGCTCGAACCCACAAAGCGCAAGATCATGACCTGAGACTAAGTTGGACTCTCAGCCCACTGAGCCACCCAGGCTCCTCTAGTCTCCTCTGCTTTTGTTAAGGACAGCGTGCACTCCCTATGGATTTCATGTATGTGGGATGAATTAATGAATTGACTCAATGCAATATGGGAGAGGGAAGGAGTCTAGCATCTTTAGTTGCTTAAGTCACTTGCTTTTGTACCCCGTAAAGCTACCATAAAGTTAGTTAGGTTATAAATATGTTGGTTAAGTTGGTTTCCTGCTATGAGTTTTTGAAAACTAGTTGATCAGAATAAGTGAAGAAGATCACATATCATTCGGCCAATATGGGGAAGAAGAAAAGAAGCAAAAGGAGGACAGAACATTCATTTCGGACTGTCAGATTATTGTAGTGCACAGCTTTTTTTCTTAGGCCTATTTTGGGGCTGATTATTCTATTTGGCAAGATTTCAACAAAGTTCATGGAATAAGGGACTATATGTTTATAGTTTTCAAGACTTCCAATAGCCTTTCAACAAAGTGAAAATATTTATTTTGGGAGAACATGATGATCATAGTAACAATCTTTTTCTCCTTGTCACTTTCTCAGTATAGCTCCAAATTCACAGAGAATCACAATAGAGAAAAATCACTTCAAATATGCCTATGCAATGAATTTCACATGTACCACAAAGGCTTCCAGCTGCGGCATCCAATATACATTTCTAGGAAATAGGCTTTGCTAAACACACACGCACACACACGTGCACACACACACACACACACACACACACAGAGTAATATGACAAAGAGAACTGTCTCCTTATTGAAATTATCCTGCCAAAGCAAAGGGAGGGGAGCAAGAAATGAATGCAAATCCTTCAGTCCCACTAGTTTGGGGATTTATCTATTTACTACTTTGACATCGTTTACAGTGTTCAAGAACTCTGAAGGAGAATGAGCTCTCTCCTTCACACACACATCAAATGAGTAAATTGAGTCAATGGCCACCCTAGAGATGAGCCAGATGGGAAATAATGATAGACTTTGGCATATGATACTCCCCTTGTTGCTATTTACATACAGTAAGAGGCATAAATCTTGGAGTGTACAGCATCATGACATTTTTACTTATACACTGGTATAATTCCCATCTACACTGAGTTTTAGACATTTTCCAGAAAGTTCCCTTGTGCCCCCTCCTACTAAATTACCACACCCCCTAAGATACACCCTTCTGACTTCTATCACCAAGATTGTTTTTGTCTGACAAGAACACTTCTACAGTGTGATGGAGGGGATGATTCTTGGGCTGGAGTTCAAGGAAATGCAGCAGCCACAGGTCAGGAGAGCCACCAGCCCAAACTGTGGTGTCCAAAGCCAGGTGGAAACCTGGGGCCCCATCTGTCATTGCACAGATATACATGGTGGGCATGCCGGGGGACTCCTGAGGTGGATATGGCATAGTTTAGGCTGAAGACTAAAGATCAAAAAATCCACTGGCCTGGGTTGCTAAGAAGTCTGGCCAACAGAGAACATAGGTTCAGATGCGGAATATATGGCATCTGGTCAGGCACCCCTGAACTGAAGGCCCCAGTTTTCAAAATGCTCTTAAGACCGAAGAGGAAGAGATTATGCATCTTCATGAAGTCAAACCCCCGGAAAAAATGCTTCTCGGGGCGCCTGGGTGGCGCAGTCGGTTAAGCGTCCGACTTCAGCCAGGTCACGATCTCGCGGTCTGTGAGTTCGAGCCCCGCGTCAGGCTCTGGGCTGATGGCTCGGAGCCTGGAGCCTGTTTCCGATTCTGTGTCTCCCTCTCTCTCTGACCCTCCCCCGTTCATGCTCTGTCTCTCTCTGTCCCAAAAATAAATTAAAAAAATGTTGAAAAAAAAAATTAAAAAAAAAAAAAAATGCTTCTCACCAGTCAGAGCCTCAGCCTCTGACCAGGTAAAGAAGCCTGAGTGGCTACTCATCTCTTGTCTCATGAAACTGATTACTGAAGGATTATGTGGGTCATTTTGAACACACAGCCATATCTGCACACGATACTTCGGCAGAACGTGACATTATTCTCCTAGTTATAAACGGTCACTGCAATTTTTAAGTGAGCAGGTTGATAATAGAACCTGAAGGATTTTAGGTATCTCCAACTTCAAGGGAGGGCACTCAGCTGTGCCTGCTAGGCCCAGAGGAACCATCAGCCAAGGCTGGAGGCTGACCAGAAATTTGGCCTGGCTGACTCGGGGGTTCTCCAAAATCCGGTCTAAGATTGTTGAGCAGTCCCAGGCTCACAGGGGCAATTATTTTAAGGGGTAGGCCAGTTCTGTTCCTTTGCACAGAATCAACCATGCCAGGAGAGGCTCATCTGCTAAAACTGGTTTATCAGAAATAGAATTATTTTTGTGTAATTCCTCTGTGGCGAGGGTTTGAGAATTCACAATTAACACTCTTCAGATGACCTGCAAGAATTATGCGTTCTTTCCTGGCACCTAAGCTATATAGTCACTCTATTTCTGAGTCCATCCTGCTCAGTAGTCTCACAGAATTTTTGATCTTGTTAGAGAGACTCGGAGCCCTTCTGTGTTCGAGAATGCCTCCTTAGCCTGGAGGGGGAAATATGATCTCCAAATAGAATCATAACGGCATTCCTTCCTGGTGCTTAATGGCATTCCAGAGCTTGGCAGGCATGCCACCTAGTGTTCTCAGTCAAGAGGCCCCGTCACAGTCAAAGAGAAATGAAGGACACCCACGGCACCTGCAGCACGGACGGTGGCTTTGGGCCTGTGGAGCCGCCTGGTTCAGAGGGACGCCGCTGCTGCTTGATCTATGGCATTTTATTTATTTATTTTTTTAATTTGGCAGCTGCCACTGAGATTCAGATGTCCCTGTGCAAAGCACTCGCCTTTAATTTGTTTTCTTTATTAAATGTACAGCCCAACTCTGTCTTTGTTGTGTTCTTAGAGTAGTTGGAAAGCACAAAGAGAATGTGACTTGCTTTCAATTTTGCTTAATTATATCAAAGTTATTTTAAATGATGGGCATTAGGTAATTTTTCTTGTTCTTTGACTAGCAGCTAATGGAAGCAGTAACTTACTTTGAAAGTATATTTTTAAGGGAGAAAAAAGGTATAGTCACAACACTGCCTTTTAATAATGAAAGTAGTGTTACAGCTTTCCCTGTGTAAATAGCACATTCTCATATATGATACTTGAAGGGCATGAAAAGTATGAGGCAAACAGCACTGATATGACCACTGTCAACATTTGAGTGACCATCCTGGCTGGTATCTTTGGGATATGTTCATACATGCAGGAGTAGATTGTTTTTTATAATTGTCTTTCTCACTTAGCAGTAGTTTATCACAATTCTTTCAAAGTTAATTTTTATAGTTTTGTGTTTTTTATTTTTTATGGTTGCAGAAAATTCTATGTTCTATACTCTGCTGTAAGAGATTTTATTTATTTATTTTTTAATGTTTATTTATTTTTGAAAGAGAGACAGCACGAATGGGGAAGGGGCAGAGAGAGATGGAGACACAGAATCTAAAGTAGGTTCCAAGCTCTAACACAGAGGCAGATATGGGGCTTGAACTCATGAACTGTGAGATCGTGACCTGAGTCAAAGTCGGACGCTTAACCGACTGAGCCACCTAGGCGCCCCTAAGGAGTGTTATTTAAACATTTCCCTGTTGATCCGTTTATGGTGCACATTTCACTTTGAGATTGTGTGTGTGTATAGGACTATAATCAAGGATCCAATTAGTAGGGATGTGTGTGTGTGTGTGTGTGTGTGTGTGTGTGTGCATGTATCTGTATATGTGTGTGCATGTGCGTGTGTGTCTGTTTGATAATATATCTTTATACTTATATCCTGAAGCTGTGGTATTTTTATAGGGTTGATTTCAAGGGAATAGATTTGAAAGACATGTGTATTCTTAACTTTAATAAATGTTGCAAAATTATGTTTTTATTTTAAAAAAGCTGTAACAATTCACATTTTTGCTGTCAATATTTGAGACTATACTTTTCCCAGAAAAAATATTATTATTTATATTTCTAGTCTGATCAGCCTAAATGAAATATTCTTATAATTTATTTTTATCTTATCTGTCTATTAAGCATTTAAATATGCTCCTCTGTATCATATTAAATAAGTTTTAACACTCACATTGTAAATCATATATACGTATATATGTATATGACGTGTAAATATATCTGGCAGTAGGCTTGTATCCAATATACAAGTTGCATGTACGTTTTCTAATTTATCAGTTTCTGTTTTCCATTATTTTCATTTATGGTGTCCTTTGTCTGACTCATGTAAACATTTTTCATGTAGTCACATATTTCTATTTTTTTAGTTTTGGTTGTGAAGTTCTCCTCCATCTGTAGATTTTATGTACATCTCCTATTTTCTTCCTAAGTTAGTACATTTAAAACTTTTAGTTGGTGTGAAATATCCCTTTGTACATGGTGCACAAAGAAACCCAAATTTATTTCTTTTGAAAGGATGGCCTCTATGATATTACCATTTATTAAATAATCATTTTCCCCAAGGTATTGAAATATTACCATGGTCATAATGGAGTCCCATATATTATTATAAGATTGATTTATAGGTTGTCTCTTATTTGGTAACACCCAGAAAAATGCATGGCCCTCCATACTATTTTGACCACAGTGACTTCACAGTGACTTCTTTTAGTTTATGAAAAGGCAAGCCTAACTTCAACCAACTCATCTTCCTCATAATTTTTATGGCTCTTCTTGGACGTTTATTCTTTGGCTTGAGTTTTAATATGATTTACCCATTTCAACTCTCTCCAAAAGGATAGCCAGTCCCTCCATTGGCACCTTTTCAGTGTTTAAAGGCTTAGTCACACACCACAGGCCCTCTTTGCTCCAGCAGCTCTTTAGTTCAGATCAGAGTTGGATGTTCAATTGAAAGGTAATTGTAGCAAAGAAGTGTTCCAACTGCCATTTTCCAGGAGGACCCTTCCTACAACTAATTACAAAATAGAATAATACCGGTAACCTGTGTCTAAAATTAAAGGTTGAACAGATACCTCTCAATAAAGGGTGAATGGCAGAGAGCACACACAGCTTGGTTTTAGAACAGCCTCTGTTGGGGAGAATTCATGGAGATAGGGCAGCACAGCTATTTTGTGATACTGGATGTCGGACCCCAGCCCTTGGAAAGTCATAATTAGAGAAACATCAGTTCCTTCCCTGGTATAAACCAAACTGGGGGTCCAGGCTTGCTCTTATAGCAGGGTGGCACAGGAGACTAGTGGCTCACCACCCTGACACTCCACCTTCATTTTCTATCCCAACTGATGTCCTATGCACTAGACACACAGTTGCCATGGAACTCTGCAGATTATAGGTTATCTATGTGCTGAACTATACATAAAAAAAATCCAGCCTTACTGATCCTTTTGAGTATACCTTCATGAAAGTACTCTCTATAATCATGGAATATGAAATTGATGTTTGATTTGATTTTATCTAGGATGACCAAGGCATTGCCTTATGATAGTTACAACACAATCACACAACTGTATCTTATATTCATTCAATACATTTCATAAATCACCTACTATGTGCCAGCTATTTTTCTGGTGCTGGGACTATAACAGACAACAAAAAAGCCAATAAAACACCTGCTCTAGTGGCTTTTAAATTGTTATGTGGGAAATATAGAAAATAAACTAAAAGATATATAATGCATACCAGAAATAAGTGGTTTGAGCAAACACTGAGAAGGATATAGAGAAAGAGTATAATGGGAATTCTGTCTCAGGGTGGGAGAAATTGTTTGTGGGATACGCTTTCGAGATTGTCGTTTAGGATTATTGAAGGACTTGATACAAGAGAAAGAGAGATCTAAGTATGATGCTAAAGAGGCAGAGTTTACTATTTATTTAAAAATTTGTTTTTTCCTGGCTGAGTGAATAGTTATGTCATTTACTAGGATTAGGAAGACTGGAAAATTTGTGTGTGTGTGTGTGTGTGTGTGTGCGCGCGTGTGTAGGGAATTGAAACTTCTATGGACATTTACTTTGAAGAAGGCTGATAGGTTTTTCAGTTGGTTGATACATATGATATAAATTGGGATAAATTTCAATTCTTTGCATGTAGATGGTTTTTAGTCATGCATCTATGTAAGATATTAAACAGGAATAATGGTTAAATGCTTTCTGTTTGGGACATTTATCATTTGCCTGGTATCCCCTACTCCTTTTGGGAATGCTCTGGTTTATGTATTTCCCAGAAGCCCTCGTCATTTTCTATTGTGGAGTACAGTCGGCTAGATTCTTCTTTCAGTCATGGCACATCCAGGAGCAGACATGAAACTGGGACTCTGTTGTCTGAACTTTACTCCTGGAACTTGGATCTTCAGTAACACAACCATATGGGACAGTTTGCAGTGGGTCTGGTAAAGGTTGCCATGTCTTTCAGAAACATGACCTTTGCTTTGGTTCTTACTTCCTAGTCTTCTGTGTTCACTATTCTCCAGCCTCTCAGAGATTCTGTGGGGTCTCAAGACCTTTTCAATGCATTTTGTGCTGCAAGTAGTAAGCAATTGCTTTCCATTCCAAAGTATTCAAATTTTTTACACAAATAAGTTTATAATTTGAAAAACATAGGTAAAACCTTTTAGGGTGTCTTAAAGAGTTGGTAGACAGAATCCATGCCATGTGTTGAATATACAATAAGTAGGTAGCAATTGGAGATTGTGTGTGTTCAACACAGGCAGGGATGGAAGCACCAGGAGATACTTAATATTCATGAGGCACCTGGATACTAGATATACATTTGAGACAAAGAGTATGAGGCACTAAATCTTCAGATGCACTAAATAGACATCAGTACTTAATAGTCAGGAAATCTAAATTTGGTCACCCACTGGTGACGTCCATTCTGGACCCATGTTTCCTCCGCCCAGAAAACACAGGATCTATGGTTGCTCATTAGGCTAATTAACAAGCCTGTGGTCAGATGTACCTTGTCCAAGTTTTTCTCAGCTAGAGAAAGTGTGTGTCATTGGTTCAGGGCACCTTCTGCCTGTGGGTCCCCTCTACAAATGTCACCTTTGGTCCTTGTAACCACACCATCACAGGACAGCCCATCTGGCTGAGAGAGGGAGATAAGGCATACGGACATCATGAACTCCAGGATTCAAACTGTATGGTCTTCCCATCTTGCTTGCATCCTAAGTATATTTGATCTTATTATCCTTTTCCCTTTTCTTCTTAAACTATGTTTTACATTGATTTTTAAAACCATGTGATTGAAGCATTTTAGTTTGATCTGAGAGTCTTTCTGCTCTGTGACCCCTGGGAGAGCTTGCCTGGAGGTGGACTTGGAGGCTGACATTGTACCAAGAGGATTTCCTACATGAGTGTAGGATAGCCAGAGTTGGTATCTGGTCCTTGTAGCTATAATTCTGATTAATACACTCCTAGGCTAAAGAATAATTGAATTGGAAATCAGCTTCCTGTGAAGTCTCTCTTGTCTCTTCAATACAGAGCTTAGAGCCTCTCAGGGTACAGAAATATGCCTCAAGAGGTCATTTAATTTCTGAGTTATCCAAAAAACTCTCAGCACCTCTCCAACTATATCACAGTTTGGCTCTGTACCTGAGATCATTTAAAATATTAGTCAAATGATTAGTCTTCAATTTAGTTTCAAGTGCCTGCAGTTGGTATCACTGAACTTGGAAGGACACAATGACTTTCTGTTTGGAAATTCACTTGTAAAACACAACAGACTGGATAAGGACATATTTCTTATGAATGGGACCAGTTGTGTGTGGAATGAACAAGAGCAAAGAACAAGGGAATGAACACCTGCCTAGAAGGGAATAATGAGAAACACACCTTGAACAAGAATATAGAATTGATTAGAATCTGATTTGAAGCCAGAACTGATAGTGATCTGGATAAATGATGAGATAAAGCCTGCTAACCTGAGAAGGCTGATACCTCTGAAATACCACATGTTTCATTTTATAGGAAAAACCATATTTTAGGTCCAGAGTTATGTATCTGGAAAGAGGAAAATGCAGATTAAGTGAAATTGAACATTGAATCTATTGATTTTAAAAACAAACTCCTATTTGTGTGTGCACCCACACCCAATGGTAAGATTCTCACGGGTGTGTGAGTTTGTGTGGGCACAGGGGAAAGCAGGGCTTTGTGATGCAGCTGCTTCTTGTTTATTGTGTGTGGGTAAATGTTATTTTCTCTGTGCTGATGGGAAGAGATTGGAGCAGCTCTGCATCAGTAGCCATGAAGATCCAGATTCTCCATATGTAAACATATTCCTTAAAAGAACAGCATTACTTTGGGCAGCCTATCACCTTTTATAAGGATATTTAAAATCATATAACTTTGAGGGCGCCTGGGTGGCTCAGTGAGTTAAGCGTCCGACTTCAGCTCAGGTCATGATCTCGCGGTCTGTGAGTTCGAGCCCCACGTCGGGCTCCGTGCTGACAGCTCGGAGCCTGGAGCCTGCTTCAGATTCTGTGTCTCCCTCTCTCTCTGCCCCTCCCCTGCTCATCCTATCTCTCTGTCTCTCTCTCTCAAAAATAAAAAAACATAAATAAAAACCATATAACTTTGGTATTTCTACCTGTAGACTGAATGTAAAATGCACTTAACAAGTAGATGTAATTTATCTCAGTGAATTGCTTCTTATATTTTATCTCTCATTGTCTTCTCCCTGTATAACATTTACTCTAAATTATAAGGATTATGCATAGAACAGGATATATCGTGGCCCTTGAAAAATGACACACAAAAATCTATAAACATCGTTAATTTCTAAGTATTGAATACAGTGGACTCCATCTCACAGGTTGATAATGATGATGAGAATAGCTAATGCTGGTAAGAAACACTCACACTTGGTGGGCATTTACCTTGGCCAAGCACCCACTATCCTACATATTCCTCACAACAACCTTTAAAGGTAATGTTGTATTTCCATTTGGGAGAGGAGGAGACTATCATCCTCAAAGTCACAGCTGGCCAGAGGTAGAACCAGAATGTGAACTCAACAGTTTGCCCCAGAGGTCTTATCATCTCTTCCCTCCTTCTTTACTTCTTGATTAGTACAATATGAGGAAGAGGGGGGAGATGAGAACATCCAATTTGCACCTTATCTGGTAATAATAGAGCAGTGCTGTAGGCCAGAGTCTCCTCAAGGCATGTCACAACAATTTAGTCAGATTGTATTTTTGTCAAAAACAAACAAACAAAAAAAAACCTCAACAAGTATCAGATACCTACCTCAACATGTCAAGGTCCCACTACACGTGACCCACTGATTCAAAGGTCAACAACAGTCTTTATGGAGTTGTCACTTTAAGCTATTAAAAACAGTGAGGTATCCAACATTAACCATAGTGGCAAAACTGGTTGGTGTTAGTCTGCTAAGTGCTCTGGTCTGGATTTAGAGGTTGAAGGAGATGTACACTGAACAGTGATAGGGCACAGGACAAGGGGGATCTAAATTGGGGAAAATGCTTGTGGAAAGGCCTGTGTACAGGCTGACAGAGTCTTTTCTAAGACCCTGGGAGCTAGAGGGCTTAGAATTCACAAGACAAGGGTCTTGAAGGCATGATGCAGGATGAGGTCCAATGTCCTGTTTTGATCATGAGAGTGACAAACACCAGGCAATTATGAAAGAGGAGGTGTGAACTCAACTGATCAATTACTGGGTGTCTACAGGGTCCAGGTCCTGTATTTGTTCCTAGTTTGTTTCTGATGTGCTTCTGCTCAGTCCCTGGAGTGGTTGAGCTTTGAATTCCCATAGTGCCCCCTTACTCTTTGGACTTGATAATTGTGCTGGGGATCAAAGCCCCGGCCAACTGGACTCTTCGCTTAAATGGCTCTGACTACATTTCGTGATGATGCAGTCTCCAGTGCCCATTTGCTCTTGTGCATCCTACTTTATTTTTACCCCTTCAATAGTTCTGCTTTCAAGTATAGACATGGATTAATTTCCAAGTGTTGAAACCTGTTGCTTTGGGAAAGTAAAGTCCACGATTCACAGGAACTATACTAAAGAACCAGAGAACTCAGATAGATAATTATAAGAGCTACATTTGTCCCAGGC
Source organism: Panthera uncia (assembly GCF_023721935.1). NCBI lineage: Eukaryota > Metazoa > Chordata > Mammalia > Carnivora > Felidae > Panthera > Panthera uncia. The sequence continues at coordinate 113,144,560 of NW_026057580.1, read as the reverse complement.
ACTGTTCTCTATATTGCCTCATTTACTTCTCACCACACACCTATAATCCCCATTTTGCAGGTGAGGAAACTGAGGGCAAAAGAGAGTAAATAACTTTCCTAGAGTTGAACTGCTCCTAGGAACCACGATCCAAACCCATTCAAGCTGTGTCCCGAGTCTGGGCTATGGACCAACCTAGCTAAACTAAATGAAGGAACAGGACTTAGATTGGTAATCGACTGGCCATTCAGTGTATATATTCAAAACACAGAGAACTTATTTTCAGTTACGGGTAAGATAGCTTCAGGCACTGGGGTTCTGGGAAAGTTATAAGCGCAGGATGTTCTCCTAGGCTCTTAATATCTGCCTCATCTCCTATCTTGCAGTCACTCGGGGGCCATTCCTGTCCTCTGTCCTTGCTCATATCTGTCATTTAATCTTTTAAGAGCCAGGTAGCTTAATGACTAAGAAAATGGATTTTGAGAGCCAGCCTGCTGGGTTTAGCACTCAGCTCTGTTACTTATCATGCGACCTTGGGCAAGTTTCTAACCTCCCTGTGCTTCAGTGCACACATCTATATAATAGGAAAACTAACAGTACCTACCTATGAGGTAGGCTTCCTGGAGTTGCTGGAAGAATTAGGAATCCTACTGCATTTAAAATTCATGGAACACTAGCTAGCACAAAGAAAGAGCTGAGCAGTGGCAAGCTATCATTGCCATCGCTGTCATCACCATCATCATCGGTAGGAATGATTTGACAAATACTTATTGGACATCTATGTTTCAGACCCCAAAATATCCTTGTAGGGCTCATATTACGAGGAAGACAAACACACAACAAACAAGCACACACACAGGTAAAATGAGTAATCATCATGTAAAGCACGAATAACAAAGCTGTGAGGTAGGATGATGATGGAAACATTGGGCTGGGATGGAGAGTAAGGGGAAAGCTCACATCACGTATGTGGAGGGCAGGGAAACAGTGAAAAGGTGCTGCCCTCTTAGTGAACATCAGACACGGTCCCGGCACGGCACACACTACACTCTTCATGTACGCCTTTGACCTTTACTCTGGATATACTTGTTTTCCCTGCTTTGCAGATGAGAAGTCTCAGGCACAGAAAAACACTTACCCAGGGCCATTCCATCAGTTCAATAGTAAGGAAAGCAGGGTTTCAACCATCAGGCGGGCACAAACCTCTACCCTCACGCTCTTCAATCTTACAGTATGCTGTGGCCTCTGGTCAAGAACCACTGGTCTAGGTTGGTTTAGTAGTGACATTTTTTCATAGTGGGCTTTTGTCTCCTAGGGCATTTCGCTCTGAAAATTGCATTCGGGTTGATAAATCTTAGCCTGTTTCTTCCATCTTCCTCTTCCCAGATTGTTCACATCCCACGTGCTCTTCCTCCCTCATCCAGGGGGTAAACTGTGGTTGTAACGTGCTCCTTGGATGTATACCCTCTGGAGAGCATGGCACCATACGTTCCCAGCTGCAGACCAATAAGGGGTGACCGCATCTACTCAGACCTACTGTCTATATCCTGTGTGGCCGCAACATTGCAAACTCTTGCAGGAATCATCCTCAAAACGTCTTTGACTCCTCCAGTCTCTAGCACAGAATCTTTCAGACTAGCTATTCAATTATTTATTAATTGAATAAATGAATCGATAATGTTATTTTTATGTACATCCTTATTATGACTGTTTTTAAAAAATTTTTTTAACTTTCCTAGTAGACATATTGAATATGAATTGTGTGCTAAATTTTATCTACATTGGACATATGTCAATATTGAGGTTCTTATCTATTATAGCTCTCTGAAGCCTTCATGCCATTTGCTTTTTTTTCCTTCTTTGTGGCCCTGAACTGAAGACAGCTGATAAGCGGAGAAGTAGTGTCACTAAAATCATTTCCAATTTTAATTTTGACCCTCATCTAAAAACGCTTTATTATGGCTGTGGAGGGAGAGCCAAGCTAATTTGTCATAGTTTCTGGTAGTCTTTCCTTATAAGACCTATGATCTAGTATTTCAGGGATGTGGAAATTTATGTGATACTTTAATGTTTTCCAAGAATGCAGCAGGTTTTACTGATGAAAAATAAGTGTCTTTCCAAAGTGTTCATCAAATGTTATTCTCTGCCTTCCTTTACTGTATTTTTGGTTTTTTTGTTTGTTTGTTTTTGGTTTGTTTTTGGTTTCTGTGTTTGTGTTTGCATAGTAATAATGTTCAAATTACAGTGGAAAGGAGCATGTCTGATACAAAGGAAAAGAAAGAGAACACAACCACTGCTCAAGTGCACTTATGGCTTTTTAATTAGTGCCTATGGGAAGACCGCTTTTCCGGGGCAGCACCATTTATACGTAGGATCCTAAAACACTGAGGTGTGAATTGCTCTCACGTTTTCTGCAGTCTTCTCCCCCATAGCAGATCCAAATAAATAACTAATGAAAGAGTTAGGAAGCAGAATCTTTCATCCCTCTTTTGCAATTACCTCCGAAGGATGTGGAGACGGAGAGTGCGAGAGGTAAACGCGGACACAAAATGTGTGATAGATTCATGGTAACTGCGGTTGCAGGAAGCCTGGGGAGTTGCTTTCCTGCACAGCAAAAGATGAAGGCTCACGCAGCAATGTGCGCTGGTGAATTTCACTTTGTAATGAGCGAGTCAGTCATGCGATAAAATCATTTTCCTTCTCGAGGACATTCTGTTGCATAGTTGCTTTCTCCCCCATCATGTTTAATGGCTCTCTGGTGTCAGAATACCACCCCCTCGTACTTTATTGCTGTTTCCCCCCATATCCTCGTAGATGCGAGGAGACGTTCTAACAAAGGTGAAGCTGCTGGAATCTCTCACCTAATGTAAAATGGGAAATCAAAAGGAATAGTTAGTAGAATTTTCACAGAACCTCCATCATATTTTTGGAAACAAATACAGGTGTAACAACTGAGCCACTGAAATTGGTATATGTCTTAAGGCCTAATGTCCAGGGACAATTTTAGTCTAGAGAGGAGAATTCAAATTAGAATTTGAATAGCAGAATATCACCATGTATCTTCAATCCAGGGAAGCCATGCCCATCAGCCAGACCTTGTCCATGGTGTAATGAAACAGAAGGAAAGCTGAGAACGTTTGTGCATGTGCAGAATGCGCCTGAGTATTTTGGGACTCCTTTTCTAATCAAGCAAAGAAATGAAAAACTTTTAAAAATATTAATATGTGCCTTAAAAAAAACTCAAAATGTTTTTGATACCACTGTATAAAGTCCTAGTAGCTTGAGCTTGTTGATAAAATGACACTGAAGTGACACTTAAAATGACACGTTGACTTTTCAAATGCTTTATAATGACAGGATCTTGAAACAGAATGAGAACTGAGAAATCAATTAGTCTAACTGTTTCATTAAGCAGATGAGGAAACCAAAGCATAAAATGTTAGACAGTTTACCCAAAAGAAGAAAAAAAAGGCAAAACTGGGCTTTGGTCATAGCCCTCTGAGTATGAAGCCAGTGTTCTTTCTCATCTGGAATTTAATTTCACACACTATGGAATCTGGGCAAGTATGGTTTTACCAAAATCTGAATTATCAGATCAATAAAAATAATATTTAAAAATAATTTAATGTTGATTTTATTTTTGAGAGAGTCAGAGTGTGAGTGGGGGAGGGGTAGAGAGGGGGGAGACACAGAATCCGAAGCAGGCTCCAGGCTCTGAGCTCTCAGCACAGAGCCCGACGTGGGGCTCGAACCCACAGACTGTGAGATCATGACCTGAGCTGAAGTTGGACACTCAACCAACTGAGCCACCGAGGTGTCTCATGGAAAGAATATTTTTAAAATATCAAATTCATTCATTTATTCATTCATTCATTCATTCATTTATTATTATTTTATGGGTGGAAGGTAGGAATATTTATTATTAGCTTGAAAATCAGGAAGTCTTTTGGAGGAAATATGTATGAATACAAAAGTCCAAAATTTATAAAATCTTACTGTTGACCATCTAAAGTGTCTTTTTGTCAAACTTAAACCACCAGCTAACATGGTTTCTTAAGCTCATCAGAGAAACAGAATTATGGAAAATATAATTATTTTAGGTATTCTGAAAGTCATGAAGAGAGAAATAAGTCCCTCCCACCTTCAGCCTCTTCCTCATTGTCCAAGTACAGTCAATTCACTGGGGGTCTCACTCTCAGTCTCAAAAGCAAGACCACTAAAGGGGAGATACTCTGCTGGAAGAATGCTTGTCTTTGTGCAAGGCTATGAGAGAATCCCAAACTCCTCAGGGAGCAAGTCAGAAACAGCAAAGACAAATAAACAAGAATAACAGCAAGAAAAGCCCACTAAAAATCCAAGCAAACCAATAAAAAAAAAAAAATCAAAACCAGGAAATATGGCAAATAGTTTTTCTGCTTCAATCCTGTTATGAAGGAACCTGATCTTCCTGATACTTGAGTGTTCTGTACCCTCAGGCTCCCTCTCGCTATCACAGAGAGATGTGGAACCAAAGAATCTAGATGACAAGAAAAGAATCTTCTAAAAAAAAAAGAGAAATACGTATCTGAACAGTGGGTGTAAATCCACTTTAAAAAAAAAATGTTTCTTTCTTTATTTTGAGAGAGAAAAAGCCCAAGTAGGAGAGAAACGGAGAGAGGTTGGGGGAGAGAATCCTAAGCAGGCTCCTTGCCCAGTGCAGATCCCAATTCAGGGCTCGATCCCACGACTGTGAGTGAGATCATGACCTGAGCCAAGACCAAGAGTCAGACGCTTAATTGACCAAGCCACCCAGGCACCCCATAAATCAGCTTTTTAATTTGTTTCTTTTTTGTTTTTGTTTTTGTTTTTTTTGGATGGCTCCATTTTATATTGCATACTTTCGCTGGTAGTTTCCAGTTCTTTCTTATATGACCTGGTACCTGTATGCCTAGTTTTCACTGCATTGTGGATTCTGACCACAAACATAGGTTCCTTCTGCTGCTTTTCAGTGTACAATGAGTGTGCTAAGATTCATATCATCTATAATAATAGGAACAGCGATAATATAATATCTAGAGAGATGAAGTGATAATGTTCATATTAGTTCCTAGTCTCTTGGATCTTTGAAATATCACTTCTATTGACATACTTCTGCTATTTTTCTGTCACCCATTTTGTTCCATAAATGCTGCTTTGATCTCTTTTGTAAAACAGATTAGATGCCTGGGTTTACCTTGCAAATGTCATAATTCCCTTTTGAATTTATACCATGGACAAATTCTATACATGATGCATTGGTAATTACAAGTAAACTTTAGATAGCCAATGTGAGCTCTAAATTCAGTCCCTCTAGCTAGTAGTGGTAGGGCAGAAGGCAGAAGCAAAAACAAATGGAAAAAAAGTACACCCTCTTGGATTTTGTAGGAATCCTGCCCTTTAAGTGCATCTAGTCATTTCCTGAGCCTGTACCTATGATAAAGCATTACTATTTGCTATGAGACAGACTTAATAGTTCATATAGCTATTTTTCAAGTCAGAATACATGCTTTGCCACAGATAGGAAGCGAAATTTGTCTTATGAGGATATGCAACTTTATTCTGTTGGTTCTATTGAAATATTTTATTCTCTGATTGATATCATAATTGTACTTGTACTCCCTATAATGGCCCTTGCATTTCACTAATAGCAAGAGCAGATTGCCCCAACCTTCCAACCTCCAAGCAATTCTGTCTTCAAAGACGTCTTTTCATTTTTGCATACATCTCAACAAACGTCACTTAAATTAACGAAAGAATGAATTTTTTATGTAATGATTCTTCTATCTGAAATGAGGAACTGTTATTAATATTCTTGATTTAAATACATTCTATACCTCGTAGCAAGATCTTGAAAATTACATTAGGTAATGAGCACAACCAACAAGGAACTTCACTGATGATCGCCTTGTGAAGACCCTTGCCAACCTCAAAGTCTTTGTAGATCCCAGTCCTTTGGCAGGATTCCATGACTTCCTTTCCCCAAGTTTGCACAAACACTATTTAAATCCCTGTCACCTCTTAGGAACAATGGGTCCCGTACATTTCTTTACCACCATATGAAGTACTTCATCTTATGTATCATTCTTTCATTAATTTTTTAATGTTTATTTATTTTTGAGAGAGGGAGAGAGAGAGAACGGGGAGGGGCAGAGAGAGAGGGAGACACAGAATCCGAAGCAGGCTCCGGGCTCTGAGCTGTCAGCACAGAGCCCAATGCGGGGCTTGAACCCATGAGCCATGAGATCATGACCTGAACTGAAGTCAGACGCTTAACTAACTGACCCACCCAGGTGCCCCACATCATCTTATTTGTCTTAATTTTACTTGTTTGGGGGGAAAAAAAACGCCCTCTTAGCTTTGTACTTAAGATTTGGTAAGTAAATCAAAACTCATTTTATCCAGGACGCTGATTATTTTATGGAAATTAATTTCTTTAGTTTTGATTCCTAATTGCTCACTAATTCCATTAGATATTCCTTGGTGTTTGCCAAGCAATAATAAAAATAATAGCAAACAAAAAACATTTACTACAGTGAAAGAACTCTTGTAATATTCTCCATTTTCAGATAAGGGAAACCCAGGCACAGAGTGATTACACGGGGTCAAACAGAAACACGTGCCAGACCCAAAGTTCAAATCCAGGCTCTAGTTCTAGGTCCATTTGCGTAATAGTGGAACAGTAGTTTCGCAGATGGCAATGCTCCATATAAGAGTGGGTTAAATTTTTTTTAATTGTATATCCAAAACATTCTGATAGTTTCCCATGTTTTGTTGGCTACTTGAAACAGTTCATGGAGGGACCGTTCCTCCATGCTCCCCAGGGAGCAATCCATAAGCCTCCATTACAGATCCCTTGCCTCCATTATAACTGATATTCCAGAGCCTTAATTTCATATATGCAATTTTTAAAAATTCTCAAAATGTTGCAACTTGTATAAGAGGGAAATATATAGAAACCCATGCCTTCCTAAAGAAGGAAGAAATGTCTCAAATACACAACCTAACCTAAAGGAGCTGGAAAAAAACAACAACCGGCAAATAAGGCTGAAAACCAGCAGAAAAGGGGAATAATAAAGATTAGAGCAGAAATCAATGATATAAAAATGAAAACAAAATGGTAGAACAGATCAACAAAACCAGGAGCTGGTTCTTTGAAAGAATTAACAGTTGATAAGCCCCTAGCCAGATTTGTCAAAAAGAAAAAGGAAAGGATCCAAATAAATAAAATCACGAATGAAAGAGGAGAGAGCACAACCACCACTGCAGAAATATAAACAATAATAAGAGAATATTATGAACAGTTGTATGCCAACAAATTGGGCAATCTGGAAGAAATGGACAAATTCCTAGAAACATACGTACTACCAAGACTGAAACAGGAAGAAATAGAAAATCTGAACAGACCCATAACCAGTAAAGAAATTGAATCAGTAGACAATGCTGAACCTTAGATATACGTTTTCTTTCATTTCTTTACACGTCACTGTAGACCACCTCATTAATTTGGCTCCTCATTCCTGATACAGTTTAACGTATATATGCTGTTTAAACTACATTACTGTCTTTATTGGGTTTCTCTAAAAGCAGAGCCTAAGACTGTCTTTAAATAATTCATTTGCAAGGTGATTCTGGGAAGCAGAGTGAGTTGCTGGGAGAGTAAGATGGGGAATTAAGGAAAGCTGAGACAGAGTGGGTAGTTGACCTCATAGAGTGGCAGACAGTTGGGGCACAGTTCACTGGGCATTTGAGGAACCATGGAGAATTCCTTGTAGAATTGTCCCCCCCAAGGATAAGATGCTGGATCATTTATCTACCAAATCCTCATGCTCTATTGGTTAAGGATTGCTTTTTGTCTCCATAGAGTTATGCTTCCATCCAGGCTGTGGCTTCAGAGGAAGCCCTAAAGCAGGGAAACTCTGAAACTCCCTGGAGTCTTTTGAGACGGGGTGCTGGGAATGTGCAAAGAGCTGTCCACCACAGCTAAGCTGAGATAAATTAGAGATAGGGATACACCTTGAGGCACAAATGGCATTTGCCACAGTCTCCCCTGCTTTAGGTTGCTCAGCTCTTTCTGGGCCCTACGTTAAGTTTTACTTTGTCACAGATTATCTTCAAGGGAGGGTCTACTGCAATAATAATAATAAAAAAAATAGAATAGAAGAAGTGGTAGGATGAGCTTCCACACTTGGTCCTGAGAGCATAATTAATATTCGTCAAACTCCATGTTCCCCATCCCCATTCTAGGTTTCCCTTACCCTCAGCCCATACCAGCTGGAAGGTTTCTTGTTTGGTGCCTGGGCCAGATCTCCACCCCTGGGTATCTAAGCCCTTGACAGGCTATGGTGCCTTCAGTTGCTTATTCACTGTTATTATCACACATAATCCACAAAAAGCCCCAATAAATCTCCACGTTTCAGATATACTCTTTTGACAACATTATGTAGTGGCAACTCTAGCTTCTCAAGATCATCAAGGCTGATCTTTTTTTTTTCCCCCATTTTAGTGACTTGTTTCTTTTCCTGCTCAGGTAGCTGCAAGCAAGGGCTCTAAGTGACTAAGGAGTAGTCATAGCTTCAGGGTCAGTTGAGCTCTTACTCTATCCCTGGCTTCCTGGGGCCCCAGCCCAGGAAGCCAGGAACTTCATCATCTGTACCAAGAGTTGAGTGGATGAAAAGCACAAATTCTGCAAGTCAGTCATTGATGGTAAGAGATGGTTCCATTTTGACCTATTGTTTCTCAGACCTTTTTTATTCTAGTTGTTGGAGACACAACCATCATATGTCAGTCACTGGATCAAAGAATATATGAGCTCCTGTCCCTTCACTAAGCATTAAATAGGCCCTTCCTACCTGCCATTAGGTTGGCTGCTTCCATATGATGCAGCATAGAATTAAGTCGGTGCAACTTTTGATCCTGCTTCCCATTGCCTTCCTTCCTTCACCAGGAAGACTTTTTGATTCCATGCAAAGACATGTGTGATCTCTTTTTTGGTAAATCAGGAACTCCATATGCTCTTGAGCAGTGGTGCTGGCAGAAGCATTGTAGGCCAGGAAAGCAAGTCCACAGCTGAAGTGCAAGTGGTTCTGGTAAGGACAGATCACCTCCTCCTCCCGAGCAGCAGTTTGTAGGTAACCTGCAGCCTGTGGAGTGAAGTGCAGGGCCTGGCTTCCGGCAAAGCATCCCTTTTGGCTCTGGATGTAAGCTTTTCTTCAGTGTTGTCACATAGACCTTTTCACTTTCACAGCATACCTTCATCTGTCCACGAGAGGTGTGGTATAAGCAGGTATGCTAGCGGGATACGGCGTGGGGCAGAGAATGTTTGACACAGTCACTTAGCAAAACATTCAAAGTCTTACGGTGGCTTGAAACATCCCAACCTACATGATCCACTCGTCTTCTTCTCTGGTCCCTCTAGAGATTCCACTGGAAGAAAGTTTCACGCGGGCAAGGATATGGCCAGAATTGCTTGCTTCTCGACCCGCAGTATCTAAAACACTGTAGGACCCTTCGTAGGTGCTGGAAATAGACGTGAACAACTAAGCTGTACGCCAAGTATCCCTTTGCTCACCGCATGCCGACGACAATTGGCCTTCTTTCTGTTCCTTCAACTAGAATCTCATTCCCTCCTCTTGGGCCTGTGCATAAGCTGCTTCTTCCTGATACACTCTCCCTCAGATCACTGAGCCGAAGGCACTTTTCCTTAGTCTGTGAGAAACTTCAGTGTCGTTCACTCACAGAGGCTTACTTTGTTACCTATTCTAACTCATCTCCTTTAATTATGTCCTAACACGTTTTGATACTTTATACTTGGGTATCATTTATCAGTAGCTGTAATTAACTTGTTAACTTACTGAGATGACCTGTGTCCTCCTGCTAGGACATAAAGCCCACAATGGTAGAGTTTGTCTCCTATTAGAGCTGTATCCTTGGCACCTTGGTGCTGCCAACAATACAAGGTACTCAAAGGATGTTTTACTGAGAGGCTGAAGAGCCCTATTAACTCACCATGAACTATCCTTCTTGTCAGAGGGTCTTGCCTTTCTTTGAACAGCCATGATGCTTTTGTCCCAGCTGGTTCTTTACCAGACATTTGGCAATATCTGGTATTAAAAATGATAAACTGTCCTGTTAAAATGATGCACTATACTATAATCCCCAGGTCTTTCTATAGAACCTTTTAATAAATAAGAATAATACGCACACCAACCCGTTCTTTCGCACGGTGGCTAATCGCATTGAAACGGTTGTGCATTTTGGTGAATAACACCCCAGTTTTTCCCCACATCTTTTCAGCTCCCTTGGGTGATTGCCTCTGCGCCCTCAATGATGGATGGACATTCAGCATAGTTGCTGGTCTAGTTAGGGAGACCTCGGTTATCGACCACTTGTGAAGAAGCATTTCCAGCTTGCCCATTGTAGAGTTCAGGGTAGGGGATGATTAATCTCCTCCTATAAACACTGAGGAGGAGTGCACTTAGGTTTTCAGCCCTGCTTCCTTATTCTGGAGAGAATCATTATCTCGCCATCATCACGGTCTCTCTTGCTCTCTTCTTCCATTTTATTATCTTTAAACCATTTTTTTTTTCCTTTAAAGTCTGAAGCCTCCTTTAGGGAACGCTGCAGCACTCAAGAAGCTGGGGTTTCTTGGTTATATTTAGCAATTCACACTGTGAGCATCCCCCTTCACACTTGGTCTAGTTCTCCATACTTAGAAAGCTGCAGTAACCTTTTCGCTTCTGCCAGTTAGACAAGCAGATTGCTTCTCTTGTTCATCCGCACACACAGCATTTCCTACTCTTTCCCAAGAAATATCTGTCGGTTTCTTCATTGCATCCTTTCTTCCTTTAGTTTCTTTTTCTTAATCCACATCCACGTGTGGCCATAACCATTCTTTTAAAAAATATGAATAATTATATGAGAGTTTTCCCGTCTGTATTTCTGTTTTAGAGGCTTAACTCACAAGGAAGCCTCCTGTCTTTCTTTGCTGGACTTGCCATTAGTATCAATCTTTAAAATGTGCCTTCTTTTCCACTGAAATTATTGAAGCTACTGAGACATAGACTTTTGCTCTCTGAAGATCTAGATTCCGCTTGCTGTCAGTGCGTTTAAAAGCCGGTCCTTGCGATTCTCAGCAGCATTTCATCTTCGGCAGATACACCAGGGATCGAGTCCTATTGCCTCCCCTACGTCTCGCTGTCTCATTTACTTGGTAACCTACGGTACACTGAATATCAAATGAAAGGAACTACATAGTTTCTAAATGTGTAAGTAGCAGTTTTACTAGGTATCATCATAAAAAACAAAGAATGATCTTTTGAAGAGAGAGAGAGAGAGAGAGAGAGAGAGAACATTAACACCTACGTTCCCACACAAATTTGTTCTGGGTACGGTTCCAGCCAAAGATGACTATATTCCCTATGAATTCTAGACTACTTGGTTAACACAGAAATGGCTTACGTTGTTAATGTTGATGCTCACTCTGTTCCAGTAGGGTGTACATTACAGAGGGCAAGTTAGACATCAGGAAAGCTCCGTTTTAGTGGATTCCTAAGAAAATAAACAGTTGTAGATATTCACTGATGCAAATGATAATGATGTACATCGTTTTTCTTTAATTAAAAAAACTATGTGTGTTGTGGATATATGTATACACATATATATGAATATATATATATATATATTCATCTCAAGGGGAGTAGAAATAATAATCAATCCCTGCATGCCCAGTATGAGGGCTTTCAGGATTCAAATATGCAAATCTAAACGTAATACTTGTTTTAGAGGGTTAAGGGTGACTATAATAACACAGCTATAGTGACCAGATATCTTTGTTTAGAATAAAAATCCCTAGTGTTAGTTACATTCTGTTTTCTTTCGATTTGGTGAAAGCAGACCAAGTAAAACAATATTAATTGCAGTCAAACTGAATAGAAAGACAAGGTTATGAGATAGAGTGGGAGAAGGAACAAACAGAACCCAAACAACAGAACTCTGCAGCAAAGATCATTGTCATAGCTGGTGTAAAGTGTAATACACCCCCAGTATGCTTTCAGGGAAGCGGGGATGTTCCTTTTCCCTTTGAGAAAAAGGAAATGGGGCTGGATTTGAAACTGAAGAGTGCATGGGAGGCTGTGCAGGAAGGAGAGCGAGAAGATTTTTCTTTGGTGGGTAGTTGACTGAAGAATCAAACTTGAGCCTTGGTACCATAGACCAATGGTTCTTGGACTTGGGGATTTTTTTAAGGTTATATTTTGAAGATACTCAAATACACAGAAAAGTTGAAAGACGTGTGCGGTGAACATCCATGTACACTCCAACTAGATTCTGCCATTGACATCTTACTGTATCTGTGTTGTTAACTAAATATCCATCTATGCACCTCCATCCGTTTCAAGAATCCATTTTATTTTTGGTGCATTTTTTAACGTGAGTTAGAGACATAGCTACGCTTTAAATACTTCATGGACGCCGTCACGCTGAGTTTAATACTCATATATAGTTTATAGCTTTTTAAGACGTATTTCATATACAATGAAATGCTGTGAATTTTGTCAAAGGCATACACCTGTTTAGCCCAAACCCAGATTAAGCTACCAAATGGTAACCATCCTCTCAGGGTGCCGCCATGGCCCTTCACAGCTAATCCCTGACCTCCACCCATAGGTGACAACTTTTCTGATTTTGTACTTACCGTAGATTATTTCTCCTGTTCTAGAACTTCATGTAGAGTCATGTTCTGTGTACTTTGGTTAAGTCTTCTTTTGCTCAGCAAAATGTGTTTTAGGTTTTTCCTTTCTCTTGTGTCTTAGTAGTTTATTCCTTTTTTTGTTGATTGGTAGAATTCCATTCTCCTGGAGGCGGATAGCTGGGCTGTCTGCACTTTTTGAACATTATGAATAAGGCTGCTTTAAACATTTTTATGTCAGTTATTTTTGGACAAATGTTATTTCTTTTGATTAAATACTTAGCAGTGGAATTGCTGGTCCAAAGGGTAGTTGTGTTTCAATTTTATAATAAAAGCCAAATGTTTTCCCAGAGAGGCTGTGCCAGTGGACACTCCCAGCAAATAGAATATGGGAGATCCAGTTGCATGATTTATTGGTGATTCATATTGTGTTTCTTTTGTGATGCCTCTGTTCTTATATGTTACCCACTTTTAAACTAGACTCATTATATATATATATATATATATATATATATACACACATATATACACACACATATACATATATACACAAAGATACATATATACACACAAAGTTATATGTATATGTATATGTATATATATGCATATACGTGTGTGTGTGTGTGTGTGTGTGTGTATATATATATATATATATATATATATATATCTTTGCAGAATCTTTGGTATATATGTTCGATGCCAGCACTTTGTCAGATATATGTTTTGTGTCTATTTTCTGACAGTCTGTAGGTTGTTAATCATTTCCTTAATACCATCTTTTCAGCATCAGATGTTTTAAATTTCAAATTTATTACGCTTTTATGGTTATTGCTAGAGACCGTCACAGAAACCTTTGCATAATATCAAGTCATGAAGTATTCTCCTATGTTTTCTTCTAGAAGCTTTATAGATCTGGCCTTTACACTTAGATTTAAGATCTGGCTCATACTAATTTTATGATGGTGATAGGTATGGCTATCTATGTGGATATTCAGTTGTTCATTTCCCCTTTGGATGACTTTGATACCTTCATTGAAAATCAAATGCCCATATATGCATAGGTGTATTTCTGGACTTGAGATCACAGTAACTCTGTTTTTGTAGACGGACACCATAGAGATATCATTAGTAATACTTGACCACTTTGTTTTTGACATGATACCTTCAGTCCTTCAGTGGATTTTCCAGGATCTTTGACATAAGATCTGGAATTACCAGAGTAGTTGTATATTGCATAGAAAATATTTAGTTTCTAATATGTGTGAAAATTAATGTTACTATTTTTAATAGAACTATTCCTCCAATGTCTTGGTAAACTTAGTAGAAAACTTGAGATGTCACATAGGGCTCCACATTGTTCTACAACTCACAAGCCTTTCTGCTATAGTTCATTGCAATAAACATTTCAACGTAAACACAATTTCTAAATCCCAGTCAGAGGCATTTCTTAAGGTTTCTTTTGTTGTACAACAAGATTCCAGAGTATCACATAGATTAAGGCATTCCCACGCATAACATCCTCTGTCTGCCTATAAAAAGTACAAAGATGGGCAACTCAAAAACTTTTTTCAATCAGTACTAATTAGCAAGTTCCATTTGGCCATTGTAAAATAACAACTACTCCATTTCTACTTGATTTGACCTTGCATTTCAAGGGCTAGTATTCCACATAGCCAATGCCTCATCCATTTCTACACGGACAAACTTTCTCAACCTCACATAACTTATTCATCTTTAAATGCTCTCTGACATAAATCATTTCTACCCTCGTTTCCATCTTTGGCTCGCAAGTGTGCATCCCTAAATGCTAGTCATTCACAGAGCAGAGCTTTTCCGCCAAGGCAGTGGGATTGGCTTAATTGGAACATAAGACCTGTAGCTGCAGGGGCAGCATATACACGGAGCCTGATTCCATGTTTGTCGGTGCGGGTGAGGAGAGGTGGATTGTTGCAGAGAGGATGTCAATGTGCGTGGGCGCTCCCCTCCTTCTCCCAGCCTTTCCCCTGACAGCATTATTGGACTGAACTCTGCTTCCTAGAGGCATCACACTGCTTTCTGGGGCTGCTCAGGGCAGCGCAATATGGTGTGATTCTTTGCTAGATAATTGTTCTGTTTAAAACTATTTTTCAAAAGAACGATTTCCTGGCTGTTTCTATGCAGTCAGTTGGGTTTTTGTGCATGCATTTCATTGTTCATCTGTAGAAAGAATTACCTGTTGTTGTTGTTTCTTCTCTTTTCTCTGTTTCCTTTTTTTTTGTTTGTTTTTTGTTCTTCTCTGGCTGGAAGACATCATACATGTTATGTTTTCTCTCTCTGTCTTTATACCTCATTTGGATTTTAAGAATGTCACCTCATATGGATTTTAAGAATGTCACCTCATATGGATTTTAAGAATGTCACCTCATATGGATTTTAAGAATGTCATTTGGCTAAAATGGAGAAGCATGTTATACACTGTTATACAAATTAGAAGCCATAATTATTAGGAAAATGCCAAAGGGCTTTCTGGCAGTTTACACATTGCATTTGATTAATGAGAAAAAAATGACAAACAGCATTCTTTATTGAGAAAATGTGTTTACCATATTCAGCTCCTTAAAATAGACATGATTTATAGGTGAAATGTCCTATGATTCCTCTCCTTAGCATAGACATAAAATTCATTGCCTCTTCTATATGGAAATGAGAATTACTTACATGGGAAGTGAGAGACATTGGAGACATTGGCATAATTGTCTTTGAAGCCCAGACACTCATGGCACTTTGGGAAATTTTAGGTTAGTGTTCATTCTGTGAAATGATAGATTACAAACAAATAATAATATCTCAGAGGGACTGAAGTCCTATGAAGAATGTTTCTTTAATCCAAGTTGGTAAGATCTAGGGAGAATTGTTTCTGCATTGTGTGTGTGTGTGTGTGTGTATGTGTGTGTGTGTGTGTGTGTGTGTGTGTGTGTGTACAACTTTTACGTTTGCATCCAAGGGAGAAATGTCTAATGGAGATAATATGTTCCAAATTATGTTTCAGTCGTTCTTGCTGAGTTAGTCAAGTTGTAAATATAACTTTATTTCTACTTCATCAAAGCTTCTCGATTACCTTTGAAAGGATAAAACTCTGCCCACACTAGCTGGCACACAATGCCTTCCCAAAGCATATATTGCTATTAGACGCCAAGTCTCCTGGTTTAGTGTCCTCATCATACCTTCCAAAGGATTGTGCTATAAGCCACTTCTCTGGGGAGCCCTGGGGTGTGCTCATGTGACCAGGCCACGGCTGGCCTTCATGGATAAACCTGTGAGCTTTGGTATAGCAGTATCTGAGTCTAGCCAGATTTTCTCCTGCCATCTTCTCCTTAGAACCTGAGAGTGTCAGAGTTATACCTCCTTTCTCAAAGTCGAGTGGGTCCAGAACCATCTTTGACCTGTCAACTGGGGGGATCCTGACACTGACTTCTCCTTAGGGACGCCTCTTCCTCTGGTCAGTCCTTTTGTTACCTCTGCTTGATAGACAGTAGCACCTTAAAGGATAGTTCCTTATAAGTGCCATGATGTCAGATGTTTTAAACAGTTCTTAATAAAATGGATAAACAAATAAAACATGTTCTGATCTGGGAAATTTTAGGGGCATCGGGGTATCTCTTATGGTGGGTTGTTTTGAGCAAATCAAAGCTACTTTCCTGGCTGTATTTTTCTCATAACACTAAGTTGCTTTGGAAAAATCTAATTTACCATACCATGATGCCTGTGGTTCTTGTTAGTAAGCCCACAAAAGTACGAGAATCATAGTATAACTGCAGACGGCAGGAATTCTAGCCCTTGTGAGAGATGAAGACAAATAGAGGACAATGCGACTCCTTCTCAAGGATCCAAATCCTGATTACATCTTCACTACACTTTGTGGAACATATGATCTCATTTTGATATTTTCAGTTGCAAAATAATGCCATGTGGAGAAGAAGACATGCAAATATTCATGAATCTTAGGAAATCTTTCATATCTCTCACTGGAACCTGGATGCTGAGTCTAGAAGCTTCCCTAACCCTATGACATCCATTTTCCCCACAAAAGGACTATTGATATTGCCACTAAGCCACCCTTAGATTCTATTTTGTCACTAATGATTCATAATTAATCTCCTAATGTAAAATATCATATTCCTAGAGAGAATACAGAAACTTGATTAAATGTCAGTCCAATAAGTATCAGTTTTGTTAATGCTACATGTAAAGTGCTCTACCGACTGATCTAGAGAATAAAGATGCAATAGGACTGAATACCTGTCTTCAGGAATTTAATATCTATGGATTGGGACTTATGCATAAATAAGGGTAATATAAAGAAAAATATAAAACTCCATAAAGTAAACATTAGATGCTACTGTATTTTTGAAAAGGAGTGTTCACACATGAGTATCTATGTGATATGAATAGATTGTTAGGAAACAGAAAAGGATATTTAAGAGACACTCTGAGAAGATAGGTAGAGTTTGCTAGTTAGCAATGTACAGGGCAAACACAGAGACGTTGCAGATCATCTGTTGTTTTTATACACACAGCCTGGTTCTGATGGGCTCCAAGGCTAAGTGTGGGGGAGTGACATGGTAACAGGTACAAATGCACAGGTACACAGGTACGTGGGTTAGGGTTAGGGTTAGGGTTAGGGTTAGGGTTAGGGTTAGGGTTAAGGATACCGTGCATGACCCTGAATGCCAACATGGAGGTTGACCTTAATTTGGTAACTAGAGGGAAGCTAATGACTATTTGTGAACAGGGGAGTGGTGTGGGTGCCATGGTGCTTTAGCATGAACAACCTATGGGGTGTATTATGGCCTGGAGATGGGAAGAGTCAGAATGGGCTGCTGGCAGACTAGTATGAAGACTATCATAGTCCTGGTGACAAGTAACTGGGACCAGAAATTTTGTTTTTAGGAGATGAGTTGGGGAAAAAAAAAAAAACAGTATAAGAAGAGGGCAGATGAGAAATTGTCATCAGGAAGCCAAGTCAGGGAAGAGGAAGTTGGGTGCCTGTCCCAGATTTGGTGGAGAATATCTGGAAGAAGAAGTGCCTAAGGAAGACACTTAAAAAATCTCCTAGGGGTATCTGAAGCTTCCAACTTCAGCTCTGGTCATGATCTCACAGTTTTTGAGTTCGAGCCCCACATCAGGCTCTCTGTTGACAGCTCAGAGCCTGAAACCTGTTTCAGATCCTCTGTCTCCCTCTCTCTCTGCCCCTACCTCACTCACACTCCGTCTCTCTGTCTCTCTCAAAAATAAATAATCTTTTAAAACATCTAAAAAAATTCCCCTAGTTAGCTCAACATGTTAAAAAATGTTACTATTTGTAAAAATAGATGCAAGGGTGCCTGGGTGGTTCCGTTAGTTAAGTGTCCGACTTTGGCTCAGGTCATAATCTCAGTGTTCATGAGTTTGAGCCCTGTGTCAGGCTCTCTGCTGACAGCTCAGAGCCTGGAGTCTGCTTTGTATTCTGTGTCTCCCTCTCTCTCTCTGCCCTTCCCCTGCTCATGCTCTGTCTCTCAAAAATAAATAAACATTGAAAAAAATTTTTTAAAAATAGATGCAGAATATTTTAGTACCTTCTCCACTCGATTAATATACATTAACCATGATTTTTGGTTTTATTTATAAATTGTTTTAATGTTTATTTTTAAGAGAGAGAAAGATAGAGCATGAGTGAGGGAGGGGCAGAGAGAGGGAGACATAGAATCCAAAGTAGGCTGCAGGCTCTGAGCTGCCAGCAAAGAACCCAATACAGGGTTTGAACTCACCAAACATGAGATCATGACCTGAGCCGAAGTTGGACGTTTAACTGACTGAGCCTCCCAGGTGCCCTATAATTTTGTTTAATGTTTATTTTTGAGAGAGAGAGAGACAGACAGACAGACAGACAGACAGACAGAACGTGATTGGGGAGGTGCAGAGAGAGACGGAAACACAGAATCTGAGGCAGGCTCAAGGCTCTGAGCTATCAGCACAGAGCCTGATGCGGGGCTTGAGCTCATTAATGGTGAGATGATGACATGAGCCAAAATAGGACACTTTGAGCTGTTGGCACAGAGCCCAAATGGGACTCAAGCCCAGTGTAGGACTCGAACCCACAAACCACGAGATCATGACCTCAGCTGAAGTCAGACACTTAACTGACTGAGCCACCCAGGCACCCCAGTTGTATTTAATATCCATAACTAATCAATATACATGAGGAGGGGATTACTTGAGCAATTCCAAATTTTATCCATACCTGTAATCTCATATGATTTTAACAAGTTTTCTATATTGGTTTCAGTAGGACACCTCTTCCTCAGGTAGGTGGTAAGCTTCTGAAATGCAAGTGTTCTTTTCTCCTTTTAACACCTACAACAGTGCTCAACGTGACTAAGCACTAGATGCTTAATGACTCATTTATAGTCAAATAATTGTGATAAATAGACCAGGCAGTTTTGTGTTCTTTTCTGCTTTTGTACAATCATTATGACTTTGCCCACTTAACATTTTGACCTTGTACACTGTACAAGATGAGTGTCGTGTCTCAATGAGGCGAGAAAGGTATGAGCTGCATACTTTCAATATGCAGAACCACTATGATGGGATATAGAGACTCAGCATGGAATATATTTCCCGAGGAGAATGAAGAGGCCAACCATTGAGGCAGAAAACTGAATTTATTATTTTAAACTATATGATAGATCACATCCATCATCCAGATAGGCAACCTTCCTAATGGTATTCCTTTTAAAAGTTTTAGTTATTTAGCAAAACCTTGTATTACATTACCTTGGTTTAATCAACTACATGGGAATTATTGGAAAAATCTGTTTTGTCCTGACAATTATTATCTAGTCCATGAGTTGGCTTCTGATAGATGATCAAAAGCAATAGATATCTAACAAGAAATCACAAGAAAAAATATCATAGAAGTGTTTAATATTAAATCAGATGTTAAATTAAAAAATGAATGCATTTTCTTATTATATAATATAAGGTTTTGATAAAACACAGGGACCACTGAAACCTCCAATCTACAAAATGCATGCCAAGTAAGAGTAAGAAGTTGAATTATGCTACAATTGGGGAAAATGAAAAGCCCTAATTTTCTGTTTGTGTCTTGGTTCAGGGCATCTGACTAGTTTTGCTAGTTAGAAATACCTAGAAAAGCTATGGGAGAACATTCTTAAATTAATTTTACTCCATCTTCTGTGCTGCATCTTAAATTTATCAAATTAAAATTAATCCTGAAAGAATGTCATCTCGGCCCCTTTGGATGTCTTTTGAATTTTCTCTGTATGAACTAAATTTGCTAAGCATGTGTGGAGGACTTTTTGTGTGCTGGGCCATTTTGTAGGTTCTGGTGATACAGAGACCAGTTGTGTTTTTGTCTGGACTCGGAGTGCACATTCTAGCTGGAGAAGCTGTTCAATAAAGTATTTTTCTAGAGTATAAAATGTACTTGCTACACATTCAGCATGAACAGAATGCCTTACTGGCCTCCTTGAGGAAGTGAGTCATCCTGGTGGGAAGAAAGTGCAATGAGGAGGAGGAAGCCGGGCATGAGAAAATTGCAGGCATAAAACAAACAGGACCCGCAACCGGTATAAATGTTTGAAGCAGCACCATGTCTTGTAGGAGGATGGTGGCATCTTGAAGGTGGAGCATAGCTTACACAAGTGTGTGGGACAAGGGCTTGGGGGAAAGATCTGGAGAGAATAGATCAAAAAGGGGAGTAGGAAGGTGATCTGAGATCAGCAAACAAAAATTCAGCCCCCAAATGGCTCGCAAATAGGTGTTTTAGGTCAACCACATTAAAATTTATCACGAGATTTAAAACAATTCCCAATTGCTAATCCAATAGTTTAATCTTTTCTGCTCTGCTGTGGAAGAAATGAATTGCTGTCAAAGATTAATGTATAGAGGGGAACATGGGTGGCGCCCTCTTAACGCTTCAGTCGGTTTAGTGTCTGACTTTGGCTCAAGTCGTGATCTTGTGGTCTGTGGGTTCAAGCCCTGTGTCAGGCTCTGTGCCGAGAGCTCGGAACCTGGAGCCTGCTTTGGATTCTCCCTCTCTCTCTGTGCCCCTCCCCTGATCACATTCTGTCTCTCTCTCAAAAATAAATAAGCATTAAAAATTTTTTTGAAAATGATAGACGACTTCAAAGAGCTTTTTAAAAAAAGATTAATGTGTGGGGATGCTCATGAAATGTTATTCATGACTGGGAAATGCTGGAGACAACATGAGTGCCCAACATCAAGGAAACAGAATGTATAGGCAAATCAAGCATCCAGATGTGGCCACATGATCTGGAGACTTGAGAAATTGCATATTAATTGTGTCCAGTTCTGTTCCTCCTGTGGAGAAAGGGAGAGAAAATTCTCTGCCTACCTGAGTAGCCTCACTTTTGGACGATTAGATGTAATTCATTCAATAGGGCTTTTTTCTTTACAACTATAATTGCCAATCAGTTTTGCTACGTTACTTGTTTTGGTAATAGTGGCGTGGCAGAAATGTACATGGCATATAAGGATGTAAATACTCATGAATCAAGATTCAAGTTTAGCTTAATGAAGGAACAATGGGATCTAAATGAAGTGGCATATTTGTGACTCATTATTCTTCCTCTGTACCCCCTGGTCCCCCTTTTATTTATCTGAGAGAAATGAAATTGTTTCAGAGAATCAATGAAAGTTTCTGATATTTCTTTCAGTCTCTTGCATTCTGTAGACTTTATGTGTTCTTCCACATGTATTGAAAGCTGTTTCATAAACACTTAACACGTTTAGATCTTAGTTCTTTTTTTAATTGAATTTGTGTTTCCTTTGGTTCATTTTTCTCTTATTGCAAATTTCTGACCACTAATCCAGTCTCAAGATCTACAGAATATGGCTCGTGGGATGGGCTTTGAAAATGGCTCCTTAGGATGAAGGGAAGTTTCCCTTAGAATCAAGATTAGAGTCAATGTTTGAGTCCTTTTAAGCCATTCAGTTCCTTTTTTTTTTTTTCCTGCTTGACAGACATTACCTTGAAACGTATGCGAATTTAACTACAAATCCCAAGTTCTCTGATGAGAATAGGTAGGACTTTTGATACAATAGATTTGTATGAGCAGAATGAGGATTAATTTTCCCTTGATCTATCTGATTAAGTGATTCTCACTCTATTGTTTTTATACTTCAAGTAGTGATATGACAAAAGGCCAGACATTCGATGCCTAAGATCTGTGTAGATGATGAAGGAAGTGTTAAAGAATGATAAGCCAGTCCCAGGACATAAACAAATGCTATATTTCATCCATTTCCCTGAGGGAAAGTGATTTTTTGTGACAACAACTGTGTAAGTCATTTTGTTAGTAATTTTCTGAAAAGTGCATAAAAGATTTTGGAAATGATTGCCCCATCTGTAATGCAGAGGTGAATTAGTATGTTTCACTGTTACTTTCTTTAGGCTCTACGCCTATGTATTTGCAACAGAATACCTGTCAATGAAAGGAAAAAAGTCAATATGTCAAGTTTCTGTCAATATAAAATATAAAATAAACATCATTGTATTCTCCTGACAAAGAGCCTGTAAATATAAGGAAAGTAAAATACTTTTTAATATTTTGAATACTTTTTTACTACTGTGGTCAGTTCTGATGCATAAATAACCAGTTATTTTTCATTTTATATATCATGTAATCCTTTCTTAGATGACCAGAATTTAATGTTAGTGAGGGAGAGAGAAGTCAAAGACAAAGACAGTTCAAAAAAATAACAAGTGTTCAGGAAAATACACAGAGCTAGGTAAATGCCTTCTCCTTAAAACATGCATCATCTTATTTCATCCTTTTTATTCCTTTAGATTTGGTGTCGCTAGAGTTTAAGATGCTTAGTATTTTCTTGATATACTAACACTTTTTTTGTAATTCAACCACTTAACAAGCGGTCCCCTCAGAAAACTGTATTGCAAGATTTGGGGCTGAACTGGAATGGATTTTTCCTTCCTTACAAGGATGAAATGAGATTTTCTAGCATTTTCTTACTATGTTGTTTTTTTCTCGCAGATGTCCTAGTTCTTTTGTTGCCCATATAGCATCCCTTGAGTAGAATGGGGTGTGTTGTGCAGGGCGGGCAGAAGTCAGAAGTCAGAGGGGGTCTATAGAGGGGACAGACACATCATCAGAGGCATTGGCCTACAGCCGACTGTCCAGAGTGTGATAAGGGGGTACCAGCTCTCCAGCCTACCCCTCTTTAGGGTTTCATGGTCAAATAAATTCAGAATGTGTTTTATACTACTTTCTAGTCTTGGACATTTGCAATCATACTAGCATTTTAAAAGCTCTGGTAAGTCAGGCATTTAAAATATCTGTTTAATTTTGTTCAAACAACTATTTCCTGAACTCCGCTGCCTATGGAGCCCTTCTGTGCTGGTCTCATCTAATCTCATGGAACTGGTTTTCCCTGGAACTTATGTTGAGAAGAACTAAATCAGTGTATCTGAAACTTCTCTGACCTTGTCCCAGAGCAAGAAACGGATTTTCCCTCATCATCCAGCCTATATTTGTATGTAGCTGTAACAAAGATTTCAGTGATGTGTTGCTTCCTATCCATTTATAGACTTCGTAATCCACGAATAAGTGGCACCTTGCAGTTTAAAACTGTACTGTCCTAGACGGTATTGCGAAGTTGTTAGTGTCTGTCCTGAGCAACACCTTGTTATTCTTTAGAGCCTCCTCACCTCATGTCCCCTGCAGGCACCAAGTCGTCATTCTTCCGGAGAGCATCACTTGTCATCATGAAATACATCTTGTGTTCCTGCATCATGATATGCAAGAACCATAAGCAATGGTGCCTATTTTATCATTTAAATTCGTTTTCATCCAATTGCACTGACCTTGGTTGAGGTGATGGAACTTAAGTGTATAAGAATTACAGGGGAACAATTAAATGCTAAAGTATAGGGCGCCTGGGTGGCTCAGTCGGTTAAGCGCCCGACTCCGGCTAAGGTCGTGATCTCACGGTTTGTGAGTTCAAGCCCTGCGTCGGACTCTGTGCTGACAGCTCAGATCCTGGAGCCCGCTTCTGATTCTGTGTCTCCCTCTCTCTCTGCTTTTCCCCTGCTTGTAGTCTGCTTCTTTCTCTCTCAAAAATAAATAAAACATTAAAAAAAATTAAATGCTGAAGTATGATGCTGCCGAGCTGGAGATTATTGTAGGCTGGAGTGGGTGAGAAGTGTCATAGAGAACATGGAAGTTCAACTGAGTCTAGAAGGATGAGGTGAATTTGGAAGGAGAATTAGGGAGAACCTGGGGAAGTTAGGAAATACTCATCATGGAAGACTGGGGAACTGTCACAACAAGACCTTAACTGATCACTAAAAGGCTCCCCTAGGTGGTTTATATTTGAAAGGACAATATGTATTTTGTTGGCACGCATCAGTTGGTGCAGGTTGGTCAAGGAAGGACTTTTCTTAGCGACCCTCTCCAATTCTTACCATCTAAGCAGCCAGCAGTTATGTCTTGGTGAAAAGTGGCCCCTGTCCCTAAGGGCTCCTGCAAAGAAGCCCTCTTATACAAACTCCTTTGGTTTTAATGGATCCCTAGTAAGTGAATCTAAGGATACCTAAAGCATTACAGTTATCTGATTTCTTGCTTAATAGTGTTCCTTAAAAGAACACCGTATTTGTATATTAGTAAAATCATCAGTGTGACTTAATTATCACATAGCTCCGACCTTAGGCAGTGTTTCTTATGTCTCATATCCTTGTCATCTTATACACAGAAATAAATTCTTCCTCTATGTGAATAAAAAAGTGCTTTCAAATTAAACATTATGTCATTTCAAGATACTTCTATCTTCATAACTTGTTCATGCTCCCTCTCTTTCTAAAGTGGGACTGGCAGGGCACACCCTAGCCCGTGTTCATTGGTTATGGTTCATGGTGAATTGTTTGAGGAGCACTGTGTGTTTCCAAAAGGAAAATTCCTTTGTAATTTTTAACAGTCACAGGCAGAAAACATCACATTGTAAAATGTTAATTCAGTTTTCTCGTGGTGGCCCTGTTGTCTTTTGAGAGATTTCTGTAGACTAGATGAGAAGAGGAAAAAATTGCTTTTCAACTAAACCTCATAGCTTCCACCAGAAGCTATTTTGAGAAAGGGCCTGGGAAGGGGAGAAGCTACAAATATGGAGAAAGAGACTGGCATATGTTTAAATCATATGTTTCTAAAGTTTGACTGAGCATGAAATTTCATTTTATAAGAAGGTGCCCTTGGGAACGGAGGACTGAAATGCTGGGCACCTGTCTGTCTGATGGCAGGCCAAGCCTTGAGACAAACTCTCGGCCAACTGGGCTGCCGTCTGTGCAGCCCAGATACCCTCCGAGTCGGCTCTGAGCGAGAATGGCATGTGCCGTTTCCTGAAGATTCGTGAAGGGGCAGCACTGGCTCTTCTGCAGCTCCAACACCCTCCAGTACGATGGCATCCTCTGTGTTCCTCCTTGTATCTCTATGCCAGCTTCAGGATCTCCCCTGCTCTCTGACTGCTGCACGTAGATATCACTAGCGACCTTCCTAAGCTTTGCCAATTTCTCTCTTACTTGCATGAGAGACTCGATTATGTTACACACAGTGCACCAGCCTTAGGTGACATCTGAGCTTTCTTTATAGTGTCCAACAACCAGAATTGAGGTTCAGTAATTACTCAACTCACTCCCTATGATGTAGGGGGAAAAATAAAACTGGACAGTTTCCTTAAAAAAGATAAATATTTCCCCATTTTAAGCTTACGTCAAGCATGAGCCAACCAGAGTTGCTGGAAAATTTCCTCCATTCCTGGTACCTAAACCTTAGCGAGAGCGTTTTACCTTGAAAAAGGCTGTCAGGCAAAGCTCACATTCATTTAGTCTTTCTTCACATCACTCGAATGATTTAGATGTTAATGAGCCTGTGTAAAGGTAGGACCCAGATGTAATTGTGCTGGATTTATTCTTCCCTGGTGCAAAAGCCATACTGTGCTGCATTTTTCTGGAGTGTGTCTTTCTCGAAGTAACAGCTCTGATGTTCTTTTCACCTGAGATGAACACTGCCAGGGGCTCTGTGCTCCAGAGCGGACCTCCAGTAACAAAGCCTCGTGTGTGGGGACCAGATGAAGATTTTGCCCTCAGGAAATAGTTTACACTCTCGAGCTCTTGAGACATAAAAATCAGGAGTGAAAACAGCAGAAAGAGAAAAGCACCCCTCTCCCAATTCAAAAACTTTAATTCACATTGAAAACATTTTGACAGCTCCTTTAGAGGATAAATGTGTCTATTACAGATTTACCCACACGTGAATCGTAGCTGTGATGGGTCCTTTTCACTGTCATCGTCCATCAGGTATTTTAAAAAATATCCATCTGTTTCTGAACTTACTGACATATTTATTTTCTTAGGAGGACACTGCCGTCACAGGGAGTCGGGTTGGCATTAGAAATACCACCAAGAAGTGAGTTCATTAAATTCCTATTGGATTTCACCAGATTGAGGGATCTACATCTCAGGAGGTGGAATCTATCCAAATGGTACATGTTGGAGATTAAGATTCCTATATTGCTACAATAAAATGCATGGATATACAGTATGTATAATGTATAATGCTTTCCAACACCAAGAATTCATTCACAGGGGGGTTATTTATTCAGTGCCATGCACTCCAGTGCTTCTAGGCTTCTCTAGAATCCTGCCTCCCGGGACTGGCAGCCTCACTCCCTGGAGACCTTCCTTTCCTTTGTGCAATCAGTACTCATGCCTGGTGTCTGCTGTGTTACTAGAGACAGTAAACAATCCCAGCCTGAGGGCCAGCTCATCTCTGAGCTTCTGCCCCCACTATCTAAACTCTCCGACCCTATAGATTTGGGGACCTTGTTACGCCAGACTAACTGCACTCACTGCCTCTCCTCAAGACCTTCCTTTTGTCTGTAACTGCACAGGATAGTAAACTTCCCGGTTTCTTTCCTGATTTGACTTTACTTTGAAAAATACGCAGTCCTGTATTTTATTTTACAAATAAAATAAAGCCTATTTTTTAAAGCCCCGCTAGCAAGTTCTGTCTGACTATTGCCTATGCTTGTGTATGACCTTGAAGGTGCAAAATAATCATGGATCGCCCCGCTGGAGAGATGGTGTAAACAGAGACTGACTTAAAGTCATGGAAAATGTCAGGCACAGAAGCAGGGTTGTAGCTTCATGTGGCGTTTCTCTGCATTTGTTCATAACTAGATCTCTGTATATTATGCATGAACGAATACGCAGGATCGTTCTGTCCTGGAAATGCCTTCAGCCTGACCACACACGTGAGCAACCTCACCAGTTAACATGCTTGGACCTGAGGTCATCTAAAACTGGTGACAAGAATTTGTCTTGGCAAGAAGTATGGTATGAGCCTCATTATGTGTTATCTCTGCCTCTCAATCCATACCCATCATTGATGGAAATCTGGCTCAGATCTCAGAACTTCCTAAGTGCCTAACCATTGACCCATTTCAGACCTCAATTGCCCATTGGCCCTTTGGCTTTCTGCAGGGAACATAAGAGCCATGGTAGACTCAAAAGCATATTCCATGTTGCAGTTCCCCTTGGGTCTTTGGCTGGGTGTTACTCCTTTATTTCAGGCCTCTTTCTACATTTCAAATATGTGGTAACTGATTGTGTTTTTAACTCTGGCACGTGTCACCTTTACTTTTATTTATTTTTTGCACTAACTTCACAAGATCTTTGTAAGGGTTAAATGGGATTGTACATATGAATTTGTTAAGTCGCAAACAGGGCCGCTGTTATAAAGGACCTCAACATACCCATTGCTTAATCTTGATAGAAGTGTTGTCCTCTCACTTGTGCCAATCCGGGGAGTTGGTCAAAAGCTTGTGTGGCATCTCATTTGTATCAGGGCCCGAGGCTTCTTCATTCGAGACTCATTGGCATGCCCAGTTGTCGTCATATATGTAATCATGTGTAACACCGAGTCTGTGTTCCAGGCAAAGGAAGAGAGAGGGAAGAAGATACGATGTTTCTGCTCACATTCTGCTGGTCAGACCCTAGTCAGATGGCCACATCCAGCTGAAATATGAGAGAGAAGGGAAATGTAGTCTCTCAGTAGACTGCCATGTATCCAGCTAACCCTAACATGACTGAAGTAGGAGAGAAAAGATATTCTTGGGGCAAGTCTTTCTTTTCACTAAAGCATGGAGTGTGCTCAGAAGACAGTAATTAACAATTGTGGCCATAATTTAATACCATTACAAATCTGAGTGCTTGTGGTTTTGATCTCCTGAGAACCAAGCTTACTCTGGACTCCACCAGCAGCTCATTTCCATGTTAAAACCCCATTTAAGGAGCTCTCTGGCCCTTGACCCCATTACAGGAGGAGAACAAGTATGTTTCATGTGTCAGTTTGAAAATGTGGAACCAGGGGTTCATGAGAGAATTAAGTCTTAGCATCCTGGGGTCTTCAGTGATGACCGAACTTCTCTCCAGGGCATCCAGAATGGTAATAGTTGTGTACCACCCTAGGGAAAGTTGAGAAAATAATCATTCAAATAACTTTCTTTGTTCTTTGGTTCCAGTGAGGAACCCTATTTGAGAAAGGAAGTATCTAGGGAGCAAAGGCTTGATTCATACACAAGTTCTGACAAGATGAAAGTACATCAGAATGGCTTCTATGTTACAGCCTCTTTTCCTTTCAAGTGCGTGGAGTTGAATATTGGTAACCTCATAAGTCACTGGTCCCCAGAGAGCTGCATCACCTGGGACAAACCCACCAGATTCCTTTGTCTAAAAGCTGGAATATTAGTTGATTGAAATAGAGGAAGAACTGAAACAACTCAAGGAGAAGGTTCTTTATGTTGGCTCATCGACACATTTTCTCTACTTCCGATTAGTGTTTTGGGGCAGCTCAATTTTTATATAATAGTTATTTTCGATGTAGAATCTATAACAGTAGTTATTTGGATCATGCTAAGGAGCGAGGTTATCAAAACCATGACACCCTGAGACATCTGACTGTTCCGTGTCGTTAGATGCTCTTCTAGGCTGGTACTCCCTTCTGGCCATAGCAATCTTTTCTTTGGGTAGTTCCAGGGACATATTGCTTAATTTTACCTTTTCGTAAATCTCTGTTATGCTGGCCAGGATATCATCTCACTTTGTTATCAATAAAGTATTCCTTCAGACATATCCAAGACATTTTCCTTGACTGAGATTCTTAGTTGAAATTGCAACCTGTTAGTATCTCCCTAAGTGTCAGGTTATGACTGTATATGAGATCATCACAAATTATCTCTCTGGTTATCCCTAATATTATTCTTAAGAGAATGACTTTAAAATTGTGTTTATAAGCACCCTGCCCTTCCCTTCATATACCAATTACTCCTTAACATAGGAGGTTGATGTGGTCTTAAAAAGACTACTTTCTATTTTATCAAGAAAAAAATGATGCTGTTCTCTAAACCTATAAGAACCATGAAATCATATTTAGTTGGGCATCTGAAATAGTGAGGGGAGTTCATTATACTGGCCTGCTTTAAGATAATAACTACATCGATCTTATACCATCACCAGTCCCTTCTCAGTGCTGGATGTTGTGTGAATTTTCTGTGTTTATTTGCTTGGGGGGTGGGATCTATGTCAATATAAAATCAACTGAAGGAAGGGGTTGGGAATAGCTAACATAGAAGTGGCATGATTCTGGGGCGCCTGGGTGGCTCAGTCACTTAAGTGTCCGACTTCGGCTCGGGTCATGATCTTGCAGTCCGTGAGTTCAAGACCCACGTCGGGCTCTGTGCTGACAGCTCAGAGCCTGGAGCCTGTTTCAGATTTTGTGTCTCCCTCTCTCTCTGACCCTCCCCCGTTCATTCCCTGTCTCTTTCTGTCTCAAAAATAAATAGATGCTAAAAAAAAAAAAAAAAAAAAAAAAAAAAAAAGAAGTGGCATGGTTCTGTGTCTTTTTAGAAAAAAATGAATATGAACTAAACATTTATTTTCAGTTTCATTAGATGATTTACAAAAGGGAGATGGTAAGGGGCTTACTAATATAAAATATCCAACACACGTGAGAAAACCTGGAGGTTACAAAAATAAGTACACAGGAATATAAACTGAGATGTTATATGTTTGCTAGATACTTTTAGCTCCATAGAATAGCAGGCTTATTCATATCATGTAACAAGTTCAGAGACAGAGAGACTCGAGGGTTGAATAACTACATTGCTCAAAGATGGCATCATGGCCCAGTTTGTCTGTGTGGATATCCTGCTTTCGTCAACTTTTGATGGCTGGATGGCTACATGTATGCTATATACAGAGAGACTATCCATCCCTATGTGTAAATCCGTCCACGCATAGTCTAAGGCACATTAGACTTAGAACAAAATGGCAAGGTATTCCTCAGTTGCACAGGGGAAAAGAAAAGTTTCCCCAGACTGCAGACCACCATATGGGGAAATCCTTACTGTTTTATTTCATATGTGCTTGAACAAAGAATGGAGAATTGTCTTTATCTGTTTGAACAGTGGCAGTAACTGTTGACATGTAGGTCATTATTAGACAGATGCTTAAAGCAGCAAAATTCAAGGCTTTATGTTTACATATATAAAAGGTATTTTGAAGGTTGCATTGCCCCTCATCAGAACAAGAGTTCAATTTCCTTAATGAATTGCTTTGAAGTGAATACCTTCAATCCAGGAAGGCAGTAGGGACCTTTCCCCATTGGAAATTTAATCTGATCTCTCTTCTAATTAGTGATTAAAAACAAATGACCAAGGGGAGTTAGATGAAAAAGCCTGAATACTTGATTAAGTCCTGAGAACTAAAAATGATGAGTTGGTTCTATGCTAACTTATCCCGTAAAGTGTTAGTCCTTTTATGTTTATCCATGTAGTTTCACTCAATTGTAGCCTTAAGTCTATTGAAAAAAGGAACAAATGGTTCCTTCACCAAAGCTGGTCAGTGTTTATTGCCCATCAGGTATATTTATCTATAAAGCTGGATGCTGCGAATAATAGAAATATGGACAAATCAGAGCTAAGCTCTAAGATCACACTACAATAGTTACCTTCGCCCTTGGAGTCTAAGCTAACCTGACTGTTCTGGAGAGCAAAAGCACTTTAAGCTGACCTAGACGCTGTGTTTGAGATGCTTATGGTCAAATAGGATGAATATATTTAAACAGCCTTGCTGCTGTTGACTACAGAAGGAAAAAAAAAAAAAAAAAGATTGGTTCCAATAAAATGAAAGCCTAGGAAAAGACTTTTATCCCAGTGGCAAATGTATTAAAAGCAAACTATATCAAAAATAATAGTCTAACCATTATTTAGCAATAAAACAAAAATTCATAAAGAATTTGATTTGGAGCTGTGTTTATTTTATTTTTGCCTTCGGTGTCTGTCCCTTCATCACATTTAATCCTGCTCATCCTTCAAGGTCTCACTTAAATGCATTATTTTCCATGATTGCCATTAACCCCAAATCAGGGTTTGTTCATTTGTTTATGCATTTATTTATTGCCACTCTGGTTTCTGTAGCAAGAAGAGTTGGGATCAGGGTGGCCAGAATTTAGCTAGTAATTATACAGGACAGAGAGTTAAATTTGTATTTCAGGTAAACAACAAATAATATTTTAGTGTAAGTATGATCCCAATATTGCATGGGACATACTTATACTAAAAATATTGTTATTTTTCTGAAATTCAAATCTATAACTGATTTTCCTTTATCTTATCTGGCAACTTTTCTTGGGGGATGTCAAGACTGAGGGGCAGTTAAGACACTCTTAGAATATTCTAGGTGATGAGTGCCTCCAATAAAACAGACACCAGTTAACAATAAGGGCAAACCTCAAAAGTATTCAGGATGTAAAATTAACAGAAATTGGTAATTGGTAAATGTTACTGGTTGAAAGTGAATGCTGAGGGTTCTAGTTCAGGAGACCAGGTAGATGGTTGTTCCACACATCATACTTCTCCCTTTTATCTTTTTCATCTGCCTATTCTTTTTGATTGAGCTCCTTTTCTAAGTAATTAGTGTTCGTTAACATCTTGAGCCAGCAATATGAAGCGGTGATGTGTGTGTCTCTGAAATCAGTCTGCTGAGGATCATTTCTCAGCACCACCACTTACCCCAGGAGAGCTCTTCAAGCTCTCTGGTTCTCTGGTTGCTCATCTGTTATGTTAACACAACATTTGAAATACATACAGCAAAATTAACTTACCACTGCCTATTGTAACTTCCGTTTTCTACTTTATCTGTGGTTTCTGTTTTCTATAATGAAAATAGCCACTACCATTTAATGAAAAATTTTAAGAGGCTACTGATATGCTCTTGATGGAATTCAAATAATTATTTAATTTTATTTATTTATTTTATTTTGAGAGAGAGCACATGCAAGCAGGGAAAGGGGCAGAGAAAGAGGGAGGGAGAGAATCTTAAGCAGGCTGCACGCTCAACACAGAGCCCAACGCAGGGCTCAGTCCCATGACAGTGAAATCATGACCTGAGCCAAAAATCAAGAGGTGGACACTTAACTGACTGAGCCACCAGGCATCCCTAAAATAATTATTTTAGATTGTTTTTAACAAAAAGTTCTGGAACAATTTGATGTCTGTATGTTAAAAAAAAAAAAAAAAGCTGTCATTCATACCTGGCACTATATGCAAATATTAACTCAAAGTGGATTATAAGCTTAAATGTAAAACCTAAAACTATAGAACTTCTAGAAGATAATATAGGAGAGTATTTTTGTGACCTTAGTTAGGCAGAGTTGACATCAAAAGCACAATCCATTAAAAGGAAAAAAATGATAGATAGATGCCATCAAAATTAATATCTACTGTTCAAGAGTTAGTAAGAGCATGAAAAAGGTAAGCTGCAGCCTCGGAGGAGATATTCACAAATCACATATCATAAAGGAATTTTATCCAGAATATATGAAGAACTCCCAAGCAAAAATAAGAACAAAATTCAACAACTTCGTTTAAAGACAAAAGACTTTAATAGGCCCGTCACCCACGATACAAAGATGGAGAATGAACACAAAGATATTCAATGTTGTTAGGAATATCTTTGTAGGATATCATAGTAGGAAAGTGCAAATTAAAACTACAATGAGGTACCACACACACCCGTTAGAATGGAAACAACAACTACAAAAATATCCGACAACTGGCGAGCAAGGGGACTGTGGTGGGAATGCAGAGAGGCGTAGCCACTGGACCGGGCACTCACCTGATGACCAGACCTACATTCTTGCTCCTAGGCATTTACCCAAGGGAAATGAAAACTTATGTTCATATAAAAACCCATACACTGATGTTTAAAGCAGCTGTATTTGTAATAGCCAACAACAGAAAATAGCCCAAATGTCCTCAACTGCAAAGGAATAAACAAACCATGGTACATCTATATCACAGAAGACTAGCAGTAATCAAAGGGAATGAGGGGCACCTGGGTGGCTCAGTTAGTTAGGCTTCTGACTTCGGCTCAGGTCACGATCTCATGTTCTGTGAGTTCGAGACCCGCCTCGGGCTCTGTACTGACAGCTTAGAGCTTGGAACCTGCTTCGGATTCTGTGTCTCCCTCTCTCTCTCTCTGCCCCTCCCCTGCTCATGCTCTGTCTCTCTCGTTCT
The DNA here is from genome assembly GCF_023721935.1 of Panthera uncia. Lineage (NCBI taxonomy): Eukaryota > Metazoa > Chordata > Mammalia > Carnivora > Felidae > Panthera > Panthera uncia. The sequence goes on along the minus strand of NW_026057580.1, from coordinate 113,111,235 downwards.
TAAAAATAAATAAACATTAAAAAAAAGGAATGAATTACTGTTACAAGGTAGATCAATTGCAGATGCATCTGCATGTGAAACAAGTGAGACTTAAAAGGCTACATGACATATGAAAAGCGAAACTGTAGGGACAGTAAACAGATCGGTGGTCACCAAAGGCTGGCAGAGGTGATATGAGCTGATGAGCTGATGAAACTGTTGTATAACTTGACCTTGATGGTAGTTCTACAACTGTATTCACCTATCGATATTTACAAGATTGTACACTACAAAGGATGAATCGTACCTTATATAAACTATACCTTAATAAAAAATGGAAAAATTAATTACTTTAAAAGGGGAGTCATTATCAGTGGCATCGTGGTTCCAATTAGATTTATCAGTGATAAGTGGGAAAAGGGACAAAATGGCATGCTGCAATGTGAGTAAAGAATTTATTAGTCAAGATAGAATGAGATAGAGGAGTGCCTGGATGGCTGTCACTTGAGCATCTGACTCTTGATTTTGGTTCAGGTCACGATCCCAGGGTCATGGAATAGAGCCCCACATCAGGCTCCGTGCCGGTCATGGAGCCTGCTTGGAAATCTCTCTCTCCCTCTCCCTCTCCCTCTCCCTCTCCCTCTCCCTTTCCCTCTCCCTCTCCCTCTCCCTCTCCCTCTCCCTCTCCCTCTCCCTCTCTCTCTCTCCTCCCCCACCCCTCTCCTCCACTCACACTCTCTCCTGCTCTCCCTCTAAATTAATTAATTAACTAATTACTTAAAATTATTATTTAAAAAAGAATGAGGTAGATAATATAGGAAATAGACTTTTTAGGGGGAGAATGATTAGTTCTATATTGGGTCATAGGGTTTGTGTTGTCCATCGGAATGTTCAAATGGAGAAGAGCTGTCCCTTCTGAATTCTCATAGTTCATACCTTATTGTTCTAACATTTATTTAATTCTGTCCTGTTATATAGCTATTTGATATATCTGTTTCCCCAGTGTAATTTCCTAAGGAAGGGAACTATGTTTTACCTTCACTTATTTGTGCACACAATGACAACATTTTTTTCAATAAAAACTATTTAAAAAAAAATATCAGTATTATATGATGGTATGTACTTCATTGACCTCCAAGGTTGATTTCAGTGTTCTGTTTCTAAAGGACCATCTCTTCCAACCTACATCTCCTCCTGCCATCTATAATACTCCTGAGACTTTCCCTTGGTCTAATAAACCATACCACTCTTTACCTGAACTAACCTTGCGTACAATTATGTATCAGCCCCTGTGCCAGCCCCAGGTTGTATGAGTTGGAAGACACTGGTTTTGTTCACATGGAGCTCAGGTCAAGGTGGAGGCAACTGGGACAGTGTGGTCACTAGTGTAATAAAAGAAGAATGAATGTAATTGATGGAACTGGAAAAGAAAGGCACCTAACTCAGCCTGGGTCGTATGAGTGGACATTAAACAACAACAACAACAACAACAACAACTAGATAATCTCTGCAATTCTGAGAAAGAGCTAGGGTTATCTATACTGAAAAGGTACAAAAGGTCATAAGAAACAGGCAGCAGAAAGAGCTTTTTTTAATATATTTATTTTTGAGAGAGAGAGAGTAAGTGAGAATAGAGGAGAGGCAGAGAGAGAGAGAGAGAGAGAGCGAGAGAGAGAGAGAGAATCCCAAACAGGCTTTGCACTATAAGCCCAGAGTCTGATGAGAGGCTCAGATCCATGAACCATGATATCATGACCTGAGCTGAAATCAAGAATTGGATGCTTAACTGACTGAGCTGCCCAGGTGCCCCAAAGTAGCTTTCACCAGAGCATAGGCACCTGAGAAGACGTGCATATTAATGTGGGAAACTAGAAGTGGTCTGGCATGGCAGAAGTCAAAGGGTAATGAAGTTTACTGAAGGGATCTGGAGAAACAAAAGAAGGGAGAAGTCATAGTAGCCAGATTGTAAAAACCTAACCTTGGAGGTAGAATTGGCAAAACTTGGTGACCGAGTTTGAGGACTGATGGTTAGGTAGTCGTCAGGGGTGGCTGAGTTTCTGGTCTGGATATCTGAGTGTGTATGGATGCTCTTCACTAAGGAGGAGCAGGGCCTAGAGAAGAAGGAAGTGAGTGAAGCTTTGGCCAGGGCTGCCCGGAAGACAGTACATATACATGCAGCCAGCACTCAGGGGAGGATTCTGAATGGACGTTTCCCACCAACTCTTACTCATCCTTTAAGTTGTACCTTGGGGGCTCTTTCTTGTAAGAAGCCGGAGAATATTGATTCATTTAACAAGACACTGTGATTAACCACTATGCACTAGGCAGTGTTTCTGGCCCCAGTAAGCAAAGTGAAGTAAATACCAGCTCTGTTATCAAGGAATTTATGAACTCAAGGGTGGGATGAGGAGACATAAAATAAATAACTTGTGGTATTTAGAAATTGAGGGAAGTGCTATGGAGGAAATAACCAGGGTGAGATGAGAATGGTGGGGTGGCTAGGATGGGGGAGCCCAGTGAAGGCCATTCTGAGGGGATACGATGTAATACGACCCTTGGAGGAAGGACGGAGTTGAATACAGGCCGGGAAAAGCACGTCAGCCAGCAGAAATGGGGATGGGAAGGAGTGGAAGACGAAACGGATCACAGGTCAGCACGTCACAGGATACGTTGACCAAATTAGTGAAAACATAAAAAGTAAGGTTCAAATTAGGCGTAGCATATGATAATAATATTGGGAGATATTTTTAAAAAGAAGATGAGTTGAAATTACATTTTAAAGGGATGTATTTCCATCAAGAGTTGATGTATATGATAGTCCTCATTTGGGGAGGTTGGACACAGCGCATATATACCACAAAGTAAAGGAAACTTCTGACTGAACCCCAGCCACAGTGACGTCTTTGAAGTCATGTTTGTAAGAAAAAGAGAACTTCTTTGGAGTCTAAATTATTTGTTAGGGAATAGTAATGACAGCCTGGAGTCTGCCTTCCTGTTCCACATCCTATTAAGTAGGTATCCTTTGGCAACTTACTTAATCTTGGAAGTCAAACTAGTAAGTTTATTGTGGGTTTAACTAAATTTGTTAATGTTTAGAAAAATATCCAGAACGTTGTATGTTGTAACAAGTGTTTACAACAACAACTACTGCTATTATATTATTACTATTACTATTGTAAACAGGCCAGCAAAATTAAATCTGTAAGAAAGGTTAAAATGTGGTGCCCATGACAGTGGTGGCTGTCACTGTGTTGTGTGACAGGGAAGCTCCACCTGTGCCGAAGTTTCAGTTTAGGGTTGGCAGCACAAGTAGGGCATTAGCTTTCAACTTATTCCAAGATAAGCATTTTCCCAGTTTTAGCAATCAGATAGAACTGCCAGACATGTATGAAATAAACTATGTAAGCCATGGTGCACATTCTGTAAATGGCCGAACCTTCTGGACACTCGTTAAAGGTCCCCTTGGAGGTCCACCCACACCGCAACATCCTACTGCCTGTGCGCCCCTACTCACAGACATTGTGATGAGGCCGAAGTCCTGGAGGACCAGAAAGCTGGACCTCATGACCTTCTGAGAGTACCCTTCAGCCATTGGACCTGTCTGTAACTTTGGTGCGTAGTTTCTGCCTCCTTTCTTTCTCTCAAGGATAGTGTAAGAATTCATTAATTCTGCGAAGTACTTTGAATACCTCTACAAAGTGCTTTCTTGTTATTGTATTACACTTGATATCTCGCCAATCTCTTGAAAGATGTAAGTCATGAATATTAAAACCCATCTTGCATATTTTATGTTGTTTTTATCATGATGAGAGAATATTAATTTATTGGAGATTTGTACTTTTCCGAAGGTTGCCTTTTAGGTTCTCCCTCTGTGCCCTTTGTCAGCCTCATCCAAAGTGTGGATGGTAAAAGGGTCGAGATAGGATATTAACGTCTGCATTCTGAGAAACGGGCTGTGAAGGCCAGCTCCATAACCAGCCTCTCCCTCCCCCTCTCCCCTCTTAAGATTAAAGTGCTTTTAGGCAAATTAAATGGGGAAGAATGTGTAGATTTCTTTAAGTGAGCCAGATAAGTTTCATAATGTCTTATTCAATCAAATATGCTATCCATTTTGCACTAAATTATATATTTTTGAACCCAGTGACTAATACCAGTTTGATTCAGAAGCATCTAAAATGACTCATGCCTCCATGTGCTTTTTTCTATGAGCCCTCTTTGTCTGGAATGGCTGCAGCCTCTCCCTTCACTCCTACTTTATTGAATGTCTTCTGATGTTTCAAGATTCGATCCAAACTTCACCCCCTCTAAGAACCTACACAAATAGAACGAACAGTTTTCTCCTGGACACCCTCATTCTGCTCTGTGCTACTTTTGCATAACATGTACTCATGCTTTACTGCAAATAATTATTAGCATTCTTATTTTCTTTAGATATATCCTGTTTTCCCTTGATGTCTGGTTCACATGGCTGCTTGTATCAGGCATTGCATTCCGCTGCTAGGAACAGGGACCAAAAATTACAGCGACTAAAGCAGAGCCAAGTGTATTTTTCTCTCCAGTAGAAGTTCCGTGGAGGGTAGTCCAAGGCTGATATACATCACCACTGACATCAAGGATCTGGTTTCTCTCCTTTTTTAAATGCATCATTGCCCTTAGTGCTTGGTTGTATCCTCAAGGTCACCTCTTGGTTGGAGATGTTTTGCGGAGCATCACGCATCAAGTCCATACTACAAACGTTAAAAGGCAAAGGGAACGGTAGACAGTGTCCATCAGCTGTCTTCAGGCTTTATGTTTTAGGAATTTATAGACACGAAACTCTAACCTTCTGCTTACATTTCACTGGACAGAATGTAGTCACTGATTCCTCCTAGCTGCAAGGGAAGCTGGGAAGTACCGCACTGTGGGGGTACTTCAGCACCTCAAATATTTTATAACTCACTAAGAATGAAGGGGAAGATGTGTACTAGTGAGACCGCAACCTCTGACAGTGTTCAGTAACCCTCACTTGTAAAAATACACAAAGAACCTCTCCTAGAACCATTGGCTGTATGTAAGGGACAACCCAGCAAATTATCTTGACCAACTCATTCACAAAATTGTGAACTAATTGAGAAAAAAAGCCCTAAAGTGTTGCTTGGCAAAATTAATTATGTTTATGGCCTTGGTTCATAACTAAATGTTATATTCAATTCTAGTAGCTTTTCCCAGACAAGGATTATTTATTATGTTTATTTACCTGTCCTCAGTTTCCCATCTGAATAATGGGGCTAATGATAAAATCTACCTCAAAGGTTGTTGCTGTGAGAAAATGAATACATAAATATGTGAAATGCCTAGAACGTTTTCAAACACGTAACAGGTGCTTATTAAATTTCAGCTCTATACTACAATAACACTATTTATAACCATTAACATTTATTGGAAGCTGACCCTGTTTCAGTTACTATTGGCAATGCTGTACATTTATCAACAAATATCATCCTTGAAACTACATTTTGGGGTCAATGTTATTATTACTTGTTGCCTAAATGAAAAAGCCCAGAACTGGAGTGGTCAGTTAATAGACACATACAGTTCTAAGCCCTTCGTGAACATTGACTGGTTCAATCCTTATAACAAGCCTGCAGTGAAGGAACTGTCCTCATCCGCTCTTTCAGATGAGGGAGTTAAGAAACAGAGTGTTAGCTTACTTGGCCACAGCCATATCTCTAGTGAGTACAGATAGGGTTGCGGCTGGGAGGTCTGACTATGAGATTCCTGCTCATATCCGTGACTCTTCCTGTGCTGCAGGTGCCCGGATTAGCACCTGAGCTCCAACACTGTCACCTAAGCTTGTGCATTTACCACCATGCTAGCCCGTATTATATATTTCCATCTCTTCTCTGGGTTATTTCCTAATTGGCTACTCTCCTTTTTTCTTGCTTCAGCACCTCTCCAATTTATTGGAATTTTGTCTCGGAGCCCTGTGAACTAAAGTCGTTTAGGTAGTTTATACATCTGTGTTTATATAGGTGGTCCTGTGTTTGTGTACTCTTGGTTAAACCGACAGTTTAAATCAAGCAAAGTGGTCAAAGTCACAGCGTCCCTGTGATATGTTACAGAGTGTATTTTTGATTTCGCAATCATCTCATCTGAGCGTGCTGTGTTCAGACCAGATGACACACAGAGTCTTAGATTTACTCTCCTTCAACACTCGGTCAAGGAGTTACTTCCATCTATTGGGGTGATTGGCAGTGGATTCTTTATCCCTGTTCTCCGTGCGTATGAACCTCCCGTGCAGTATCCTTTTTGGCTCCCCTTATTTCCTTACAACATACTACATTATTTATAGAAGATAAAGCATATAGCAATGTCATATATTTATTTTTAAATCCTCTTAATGCTTTCAAATGTCTCTATTACTGATACTGATTGCCACCAGCAATTTATCATGTCTCCTTCAAGCCAAACATGTTTTACTTATTTCATTTTCTCTGGCATATCTGAAAATAAATAATCAATAAATCAAAAGGTGTTGAAGTTCCATCGGTTAATTTGAATGCTAGTTGAACATTAAGGCAAGTAAATACATTAGGTCGAACTAGAGTGTTTCCCGCATAGCTTAGCTGTACATTGAGCATTTGAAGGATTCCAGATGCATCCCATTTGATCTTCCAAAACCCACTGAAAAATAAAGCTTTAAGTAAGTGTGATTTGATTTTGAAGGCTCAGATGTATACTTTCAAGGTTTTAGATTTTGTACCTGCTCTAGCTTTCCAAACAAACAAAACTCGAAAAACGTATTATTTTTAAGACATATTTCAAGTGATTTTATAAAAAGTTGTGTTGAAGTCTGTTTGTAGAAATATGGACAGACCTGTTTGATTCAAAACAGTCATAAGATCATATAGAATCTTAGAATACGCCTATGCTACTACTTAAAAAAATTAATGTACTACAGGCTTTTGTTTAGGAAAATTCCAACTTTTATAATAGTAAATATTACTGACACATCCATCTGTGTGTGCTGGACCAAATTGCGGTTTTTTTGTGCAACTGGTGAGGGAGATCCTTTTGTACTGGTTTGAGGTTCTTTGGCAGCCCCCTCGTAGATGTGACAGTTGTCTCTTTCCCCCAGTGGCATTGTTTTGCTATGAAAGAAGACAAGGAACCGATCAAAATGACAGCATTCTTTTTTTAAAGAAAGCTGGAAAAGCTTCTCTCTTCTGAAACACATTCTTTCTCTCTCTCTCTCTCTCTCTCTCTCTCTCTCTCTCTCTCAGCTTTATTTTCCAGTTGTCACGATTGTGATTCTTTTTTCACTGTATGAACCACGCACCTCGGCAGCCAAGCATCATTTCTATTGCCAATACTGATGCTATAAAATGAAGCTTGACGTGGCAGGCATTGAAAGAGTTGTATGTCTGCAGATGATTACCTGTCATAATATGTTTCTCAGTTTCTCCTTTTTTTCTGAATTACCATGAAAAACACAGGGTTAGAAAGAAAATTGCCATTCTTAGTCCTAGAAATGATCATTTTAACCAGGAAGCCAGAAGGAACGTGACAAATTTTGCAGTGCAAGTACCGCGTCAAAATGAAATCCCAAATTGAACGTTCAAAATCACATTAGCAAGGACAATGCTTATATTCGAATAGCCAATCCTGTTGAATTAATTTTTCCACAGAATTCCTTAGTGACTTAAAATCATTCCAATGCCCAGCACGTCTCGGAAAATGGTTTGCAGAGGCCGTTTCAATCAATGAAGGAATCGGTGACATTAAGTTGTTGCCAACAGTATACTGGACGTGTCTCTATCTAGATATATCTGTTTAGCAGTGCTCATTCGGAACCTCGGCAGATTCATAATGCCTAAAGCAACTCACAGTAGGCCTGCGGACCTTTTCGCATCTCTAGAGTGTGCTGCCTGGTAGCAAATGACACTGTCAAAATATGATTAAAGAAGACAACTAGGTGACACAGACAAACTTTAACACCGCGTGGGGTAGGCGGGCTCCTTTCAAAGAACTACGACGTGGTGCAGGTAGCAAAAAACTCTTACAGAATAAGGAACGAAGAACAAAGAAGAGACAAGCAGGAGCCACCTGATTGGCCGGGGCTACCCGGTCAGCCCGTGTGTTTGGGATGGCTTGACTGAATACACTGCGTTTCTGGTTCAGCGGAACATCCACACAGGCGTGGAAGTGAACCAGGTTTCAGTCGGCTAACATCACACCAGCGCCGGAGTGGCTCCATCTTGGGTCCAGAAAGTTATTTCAATAGTACCTAGGAATCTTTTATATTATATCTAGGAATGGATCTAAGAATGTTTTTTACACCCGAACTAATTTCCTGTGACATACATGTACATATGAATACTCAACCGTAAACTCAAGGTAATCTGTCTTTGCCACTCACTTCTCTCAGGCATTCTGCCCTGTGACAGTTTAGCCTCCCTAAACTTGGCTTGCTGTCTGTCTCAGCCATGTATTGGGATTTCTAGGTTTTGTTTAGTTTCTCTTCGCTGTGCTATAGTCTCAAGCCCTATGGGCTGTGAGTTGGCCAGATCTTTGTTCGTGTCCCTTCTCATTGGGATCAGAGTCCTACACTAGGTGTGGCTCAGTGACAGGAGTAGTTGTTTCTTCTCTGGTTGTGTAGTGGCTCACGGTGAATGGGCAGTATCCATGGCATCTAATCCTTCAAGTAGGGAACTGAGAGCGTGAGGCATCATTGTAGGCATTTCACCTGGTTTATGTGATCGCCACAAGTGTTCTATGATTTAGATACTAATATCGTCTTGAACTTACAAATAAGGACACTGAGCCTGAGGAAATTTGACTAACTTGCCCAAGGTCATTAATCGGATAAATGGCAAGTCAAGATTCTGGCCAGAATTGTTTGATTCCAAAGCCCTTGCAACACAGTAATAATCTTCTAATATCTCAGTCAGATTTCCAAATTCATTAGAAATAAAACCATTCATTCTTATTTTATTCTTTAAATTGAATTGTTTAATGTTTATTTATTATTGAGAGAGGGGGAGAGAGAGAGAGAGAGAGAGAGAGAGAGAGAGAGAGAGAGAGAGAGAAAGTGTGAGCAGGGGAGGGGCAGACAGAGAGGGAGACACAGAATTGGAAGCAGGCTCCAGGCTCTGAGCCGTCAGCACAGAGCCCAACTTAGAGCTCAAACTCCCAAACAGCGAGATCATGACCTGAGGCAAAGTTGGACACTTTAACCAACTGAACCACCCAGGCGCCCCCAAACCATTCATTTTTTAGAAAAAAGTAGCTCGCTTGAAGCTGAGTGCTTTTAAAAATAATTGTTCTTTGATAGCCATGTTACTGTATTTTTCTTAGAGTAGATTAACTATGACTTTTTAAATCTCATTAAAAAAGAAGCACAGATAGAGAAATCATTTTCTGTCCGTTTTCAACCTCTCCTCTCCTCTGCACTCACTTGATTAATAAAATTATATTTAATTCTTTTTCAGTTATAATCTATTTACATACAAGTGTAGATATTTTACTATGTGTCGATTTAAATTCTTGTCTTTTGAGATTATGTGTTGGTACATGAAATGGCCTCCACCATATTTTACAGTCAGGAAAAGAGCTATAAACAGTCTGTTCAAGTTCTTGGTTTGTGACTTGGAATTCATTCCCCCAAGTAATGAGTGTTTAAGTGAGTTGGGATTTTTCCTGTAGTTAAAGCTAAACCCAGCGGTTCAGCTGATCATACTGGAAAGGACGACAGTGATGGTGACAGAGGTCCATGTTCACTAACTGTGCTTCACAGAGGTCATCCTCTGTCTCCCTTCTCAACGGTCCGGTGAGGCACGGTCCTCACCTTCTCAATGGGAAAACCTATGCCTGGGAAGGTTAATTAACTTACCCCAATTAATTGGCTTATCCCAAATTACATAGCTGATAAATTCCAGAGCCCAAGTGTAAACCTGTAACTAATGACTCAAAAACAAAGACCTATTGCTTTAGCACTGTAGTATTTGTGCAAAGTAAATAAATGAGCTGACATTTACACCAGGCAGAATTCAGTAACTCGGGGCTTACGCAGGTCGATTCAAAAGAATCTAAATAAAGAAAACTGAATAACGACGAAAATGTGTTACTAACTCAGTAGGTTATGTGAACAGAGAATATACACCAAATGGTACAGTTATCATCGTGTGTGACTCCCACTAAAAGAGGAAGTAGAGATTCTGACTACATGTCCACATTCCCGAGTGTGATGACAGACATCACTTACTTATATAACACATCTTATGCCATATACAATGATTAACATATATTTGAAATAGTTTGATCACGTTTTGATCGCCTGGAAGAGAGCAGCCTCTCTCAGTGACAGTCACTCAGTGAGGACCCTGACTATTTGCGAAGCAAATTTTCTTTCATTTATTTAATGGCTATTTTGGGTCATGTTTCAGTCTTTTCCACATATAGCTTAAAGATCAGTTGCGGAAATCAGGAAATTAATTGAGGACCAAGTCAAGTGATAACAGAAAGTAGAATGTGTGTCTTTCCCGAAGCATATATCCCAGGTATGTGGGGATTTGGAACTGAGGGTTGACAGCTGTTTGGATTGGACAGGGCTTCGGGGAGGAGGTCCATATGATATGGGCTTTGATATAGTGGTTGGATTTTGAGTGATTTTGTTAAATGTGAACGTAGTACCTTCCACCTTTTAATTGGTCTACTTGATCCTAATGAGAATGTTTTTTTAAGTTTATTTTTTGAGAAAGAGAGAGAGAGGAGAGAGAGAGAAGAGGGAGGGACAGAGAGAAAGGGGGAGAGAGAGAGACAGAGAGAGAGAGAAAGAGAGAGAGAGAGAGAGAGAATATCCCAAGCAGGCTCCATGCTATCAGCACGGAACCCAACACTGGGCTCGATCCCAGGAACCATTGGGACCATGACTTGAACCGAAATCAAGAGTCAGAGGCTTAACCAACTGAGCCACCCAGGTGCCCCGGTCCTAATGAGACTTTTAATTTGATATTCAAATAGATCGTTTTTGTGCTCCAAAGAATCCCTTTTGTTTGTGATTGGAAATGATCAGTGATGCTGGGGAAGGGGACAAATCACCCCCCTTCTGCTGGCACTCCATTGTTTCAGCCTTTCACCTTCTCTCCCCGGCCCTGTTGCTGATGCCTGCACATCTCCAGCTGTGGTGCTTAGTTACGTACACCCGGCGCTGGCACGGGGACAAGAGTCAAGGTAAGGGGAGAGACATTCTTAGGACTCTAGAAGCCTTTGTTAAGGATAGGTTCCAGCTCTTATTTTCTTTTAAACATTTTGAACCTGGATTAATTACTTTAAAATATTTTTATTATTAGAAAGCATCTTTTTGTTCTTTCTATTATCTCAGCCACTCTGTGGTCATATATATCCATTTGATAGATGAAGTCAGTGTGTCCCTTCTAACTCTCTTAATAGCTAGGATCTAATTTAGTGTGGTTTGATTTATCAGAACCTAGATTGACATATATATTTTTTTAATTAGGACAACCAATCTGGAATAAAAGTAAAAATTATTTTGGCACCATTCATCCATACATGTTTGTTATTCCTAAAAAAATAATATGTTTCAGGAGTAGATAGCATTTCTTTGTGCAAACGCAAAGCTACTGACGTGGCGAAAGTGAGGGAGAATGCATTTTGAGTTATTTGTGTTGGCAGTATGTCTCTGCCATAATAACACACAGGTATTTTCTGGTAAAGGTAGTAGCAATAATTGAGTTGTCATAGTGTCAATATGAACATTCTCCTATTAAAACAGACTTTTTTGCCCGTGAAAGCAACTGATCTTTCCTTCTGAGTGCCTACTGGCACAGGGTCATTACTGTAATTACTTACCAGCAGAATGAACAGACATCTCCTCTTTCTCTCTGGCACTCGCTGCCTCCATCAAAAACTTCTTCCAATCAATTCTCATTGCTGCTGTCAACCTTTCTTTTCACCTATGGCTTTGATCCGTAGCTGCTTTCACTCGAAAAAGAAGCAGGTCCAAATCCTAACTCTGCTTCAAAGTCTTTAACTAATGCATGTGAGATTTTTCAACTTTTTTGTGCCTTCATTTATTCCTACTCAGACATCCTAGTTAAACAAATTACATGTTTCTGAGGTGTCTGGCTCTCTCCTAAAACTTCTGGCCACCCATCTGACACCAAAGTGACATCAGTGCATGAATCTGCTCGATGCTTGAAACTCTGGTCAATCTCTAAATTATAAAACAAACACACAAACAAAAACTATGTCATTGAACTAATGAGGGATTTGGAGAGTTTGCCCTTAATCCAAATTCTGGTACTCCCATTGCTATTTGAAATCTAACCTTGCCTCATTCAGACATGCGGTAAAAATAACTTTACGGTCACTGTGTATGTTTGTTCCAATGGACTGAATCTCCTCCTTAGAAATCAGTGGAGCTGAAATTCCTTCTCAGCACTTCTAATTCATATGCTGTCTTGGGCAAGTGTATTGCCCTTGAAAACTCTGTCGTTTTTTTTTTTTTTTTTCCATATGTACAATGGTGATAATACCTACCTTATGGACTTTTGTAAATCTTTAGTGGGATAACCTATACCAGATCCTTTCCATCTGCACACACATTTACCACAATATCTCCCAAGCTGCTTGTGATTCAGTAAATAACTTTCTATGATTTCTTCACACTGACCATTTACTACCCAATTTCTCTCTTGCCCGGGAAAGGAAAACTCTGTGAGAATTATCTAGACTCACCGTCTCTCTTTCTTTGCCTGTTTATTCTAGTCAGATTTTCACCCCTACTGCTGTCCTCCAGGCCTCCAGCGAACCTCATGTCCCCAGATGCAATGGCCGTTTCTGTGTGTGACTTCTGGGACACCAAAGTCCTCTGTTTGCCCTGTCCCCCACTCCTCATGGGCCACTGCTCCTCATTTGCCCCTACTGATCTCTCCTCATCTTCCCAACCTCAGAACTGAATATGAGGTTCCAGTCTTAGAGATTTTTGTCTCTTGTTGCTCATTTTTAAGAAATGGCTTCCAGACCCATGGCTTTATATCCTGCTATCCATTGATGATTACAAAATTGCCATCCCAGCTCTGTCTCTCTCCCTGACTCTGACTTTACATATCCATCTGCCCTCTGGACACATGGTAGGATGGGCAGAAGGCCTCTCAACTATTGCCTGTTGGAAACAAAACTCTATTTTTGCCAAGACTCCCTTTCCTACAAGAAGCCATTTTGCCTCAGTGCACAGCACCTGCTATTTACTCAGTAGTGGCTAAGGATGAACATCTTTTAATCATGTCTCCTCCTGTCTTTTTTGCATAGTCTCATCTAATTTACCTGCAAGCCCTGTCAACCCTCCTTCATACTTCCTATATCCTCACCTCTACCCTGCAGTCAAAATCACCATCACCCCTAACACTGTAGATGTAGGGACCTCTCAACTGGTCTTTCTTTCCTCTCTTTCCACTCTGGAATTTCCTTGGCTTATTCTTCAAACAAGCATCCGGAGTGATCCTCCTAAAACTCTGTCTCACGTGTATAAACTAATGCCTGCTCATCACATTGAGGATAGAATTCAGAGTCCTCACCATGTGTGCCCAACCCCTCCACTGATGTGACCTGCAGCTATGTCTCTAAACGCAAGTTCTGCTATAGTTCTCCAGCCAAATGGGCTTCTAGATTGTTCTTTGATCACTATCTCTGGACTCCTGCATCAGGAATTTTGTACTTTCTGTTCTTTCTTATTAGAATGCTTCCATTCATTCATCTCAACTCCATTGTCACCTTCTTTGACATGATTTCCCTGACCATTCTTCTTAACATACCATCCACTGCTCTGTTTTATTTTTGCCCATGGCACTTTATTTTGTCCATGATATCAGAAGTAGATATGCACCAGCCTGTGTCGCCTACCACATGCACTCCCATGATCTTTATCTTAGGACCATCTCTCATATGAGTCCCTACCTCCCCATTTCTACTTTGGTAGCCATTGACTCCTTTTTGTTGTATCACCCAGGGTTCTCCAGAGAAACAGAACCAATAGGAAATGTGTGTGTGTGTGTGTGTGTGTGTGTGTGTGTGTGTGTGTGAAGAGATATGTTACGAGGACTTGGCTCCTGTGATTATGGAGACTGAGAAGTCCCAGGATCTGCCATGTACAATCTGGAGATACAGAAAATCCAGTGGTGCAATTCTAGTTTGAGTCCAAACACTTGAGAACCAAGGGAGCTGACGGTGTAAATCCCAGTCCAAGGGGAGGAGAAGACCAATGTCCCAGCTCGTCAAGCAGGCAGGAAGTAAAAAGGGTGAATTCCTCCTTCCTCTACCATTTTGTTCGATTCAGGCCCTCAAGGGTTAAATGATGCCCTTCACATTGGAGGAGGGGGCAACCGGCTTTACTGAGTCTCCAAACACTGATCTCATACAGAAATGCCCCACAGATACCACAGAATAATGTTTAGTCTGGACACCCCTTGGCTCAGCCACACCGACACGTAAAAGTAACCAAGTTGAGGGGCACCTGGGTGGCACAGTTGGTTAAGCATCTGACTTCGGCTCAGGTCCTGACCCCACATAGTTCTTGAGTTCAAGCCGCAAGTCGGGCTCTGTGCTAACGGCTCAGAGCCTGGAGCCTGCTTCAAATTCTGTGTCTCCCTCTCTCTCTGCCCCCACCCTGTCCATTCTCTCTCTCTCTCTCTCTCTCTCTCTCTCTCCCTCCCTCCCTCCCTCCCTCCCTCCCTCCCTCTCCCTCCTTCTATCCCTCCCTCCCTCAAAAATAAATAAACATTAAATTTTTTAAAAAATGTATTAAAAGAGTAACTGAGTTCACACATATGCTAACCACTAACAATATTTAAGTAACTCTAGTAGATGCCACACTTATCTCTTTAGCACTACTCTAATCTCGTTATTACTATATTTCCTCAGTATTTATTACCTTTGACCCTCACTAATACTTCAATTAGATAATTATTATATCTACCTTCCATATAGAAAACTGTGTCTCAGACAAGATAGTGTATGTATCCAGAGTCTTGCAGGTTAGTGGGAAGAAGGTCTGAATGTAAAGTCGTTTATGGGATGCCTTGCTGCCACTTGTGTCCACCTTCTTGAAGTTTTGAGGTGAAGCTCTGGTCATTTTATTCCTCATGTTCTTATTTAGCGTCTACCATGTATCAGACACCATACAGATACTGAGGAAGTGCGGTGCGTACACTGTGGTCTCTCACCTCAGGGGTGTCTGTGTTTGGACTCTTCAACTGGCTCTTTCCTAAATCAAGCCAGTGTTCATGACCTGGCATCTAAGCTCTGCAGTCTGACACCAGCCTGACTTTCCAGTCTCGCGTCTCAGCAGAGCCGGTCACTTTCAGCAGCATCATGTTCATACTACATAAGATGCTCTTTTCCCTTTCTCTATATCTCCGCTCCTCCTCATCTTCAAGGCTTAGCTCAAATCTAGGCCTTTGATAAGAAAACCCAGCCTTTTACA
This sequence comes from Panthera uncia, assembly GCF_023721935.1. Taxonomy (NCBI): domain Eukaryota; kingdom Metazoa; phylum Chordata; class Mammalia; order Carnivora; family Felidae; genus Panthera; species Panthera uncia. The sequence continues at coordinate 113,095,775 of NW_026057580.1, read as the reverse complement.
ATGTTTTACTCTCTGAGCAGTCACAGTGTGTTCTCTGTAAGTCTTTTGTAATCAGTTACCTCATTACAACCATCAGAGATGTTGGTCTGCATTCCTTGCTCCCCAGCTGGTCTACGATGTTACTGAAGGCAGAGACCGTGGCTCAAGCATCCTTGCCAACTCGACCCCAAACAGGTGTCTGTAGATAATAGGTTCTCCCCAGTAACTGTTGGATGTATGGACGAATTAACAGATATTTAAAAATTACCCCTTGTCTTTAGGACTTTGTTGGGATATCAGCAGTACAAGCAAAAAGAAAGGAAGGAAGGAAGGAAGGAAGGAAGAAAGGAAGGAAGGAAGGAAGGAAGGAAGGAAGGAAGGAAGGAAGAAAGAAAGAAAGAAAGAAAGAAAGAAAGAAAGAAAGAAAGAGAAAGAAAAAAAATATATATCCTGATGTTTTCATATGCAAAATATATTAAATATCTTTGGAAAAATTGAAGTCTTATCTCTAAATCACAGCATATATTTGCACCTACATTTTTTTTTAATTAAAATAATCATTTTGCCCTCCAGGTACCAAGAAAGTAGCCCAAGGGATTGCAGAATTTACAGACACAGAGAAAGATTTATAGACACATTATTTCATTCTTGGATCTTATTTCAACTGTTACCCAAATAGCATTGTTAATTCAGTTCCAATCCCCTTCTACATCTATAGCAGTCCTAAGGGAAATTGAGTTACTAATACAAACTAAGATAATAAATGTTGCTTTTCATCATACAACACATTTTTACAGAAGCCTGAAAATGTTTGCTATGAAACAATGTGAAAGCAAGAACATTTATACAGCTAAAATTCACTTGGCCATTATTGCATTTCTGTATATTCTGGTTGGTATCTTAGACGTTTTGCTTTGTAAATGTGTTATCGTTCTCATAACGATAGGCTATTGCTCCTCTGGCTTTGGTTTCCAGTATGTGATAACCTGTTCCTCATAAGGTTCTGTGTATAGAGTGCCTACTACCTCATATGTTTTCAATAAATGATTACTGAGTCGAACCTGTAAAAGTTTATCGAATTTGCCACAGTTGTGGCAACTGCCTTATAATTAATGCCACAAACTGATTTTTAGGGGAGGGATGGATTTAAAACAGAAATTATTATGAATGAAATATAATTTTTAGGAAAGATATTATGAACTCTGTTACCCAAGAGCAAAGGAGGGTATTTTAGGATGTTAAGAAGGTTATCTAAATGATATACATTTCAGCATAATCGTTGTTACCCTCATCATCACCATCACCATCACCATCACCATCACCATCACCATCATCACCATCTATCTGGTGGGGATCCCCTCTACCCGAGGCCCTTAAAAGATGTCTTTCACACAATCTTTTGTAGAGCCCTATGACAAAGATATTATTATCTCCATTTTACAGTTGAAAAAATTTAAGCTCAGAAAGATTAATAAATGTCTTTCGATCACACACCCAAAATTCCAATTTTGATCTTCCTGGTCCCAAAGTTCGAATTCTATTCCGTATGTGCCATTGTCATGATGGTCTAGTAATTATAAACGGGACAGTGCCATTATCTTACACCACTGCTGTTTAGATCAGGATCCGTGTTCCTAGGCAGCAATGCCATTCAGTGTGTTTATCAACTGGCATGTGTCACGGGAAATCAGAATGTCCACCACAGCCTATCAGAATGGACCCTGGCCATCACTGATACTCTGACCATCCCAACACACACTCATTCGCTGTCAGTCCCTGGCCTAAGCTGTAACCCTTGGAAAAATATGCAAAATTATGTGCATGTGTATCTGTACTTTTTTTTCTATGAAGACGTTTGCTCTTGTCAAATTCTCACAGTGATTTTTGACCTTTAAAAATTGAAAACTTCTATTGGGCGGTGAACTAGATTAATTGGTTTGACCAAAAGAACAAGATATTTTAAAAAATAAGATATTTATATTTAGAGAACAATACTGTAAAACAAAAGAGAATTTATGAAGTGAGAGGAATTGACTTTTGTGGGACAATGTTGCAGAAGAGAAGTGGAGAGAGACTGGGAAAGTGTGAGATTTCTGCATTATGGGGTCACAGAGACCACCCTTGCATGGGTAGGGACTGCGTGTTAAGATGGAACCTTGTTTTCCAGATTTGTTATGTTATTAAGTTATTTCCTAAAGTAATTGGGAGGCAGTCTTAGTTCTTATTCTCAATTTTGACACTTCTGGAAATTGGCATTTCTTGCCTTCTTTTAATTAGTCAGTATTGCTTCCTGGTGTGTGTGTGTGTGTGTGTGTGTGTGTGTGTGTGTGTGACTTTATAATCTAGCTGTTTTATCTGTAATGTAAATAATATTCAAGCAAAAGCTCCATTCTCAAATGTTATAAAAACAATTTTGCATTTATATATTTACTCTGGAGTCCATTATACATGATTTTAAATAACATTTATAACAAAATTAGAATTAATTTTATTAGGCTTTCTGAATCAGTCACCATACCAGGGAAAGCTGAGCATGAAACTATTAAGTTTTTGAAAATAAAATTAATATTGTTAAGCTTATTTTATAAAATGACATTACATGCTTTGCCTTCTAAAAAATGACATATTCATATTCTGCTTGGAACATCAAGTAACATTCCATGTGTCTTCATCATCCTTGTTCTATTTACCATTTTCCCTGGGTGATAACTATGGAATATGCACCCCAAGAAAAAAATGGGGGCACTTATTTAATGCATATTTCTCCATTCTTCTGACTATTTCAGTTCTGCATTGTATATGTTAGCAATAAAAAAAGTTAAGATTATAACAATTCAGCAAATCTATGTTATTGCTACTTACAAGCAACCATCTGGATTTGAATCTTTATTTAGTTAGAGGTAATTGTGGCTTTATGACTTTGTTTAATACTGCCCAAAAGATTATTTGCAGATTCCAACAAAATATGATCATTTATAAGTAAAATTAAAGTTGCTTTAACAAACCTTGATGAATTAATGATGACACAATTAATATAAAGCCAAGTGAATTCGGATAATATGTGATCAAGTGTTCTTGCTTTTTTTTTTAATGTTTATTTAATTTTGAGAGAGAGAGACAGAGCATGAGTGGAGGAGGGTCAGAGAGAGACGAAGATGGAATCTGAAGCAGGCTGTGAGCTGTCAGCACAGAACCCGATGCAGGGCTCAAAGTCATAAACTGAGAGATCATGACCTGAACCGAAGTCGGACTCTCAACCCACTGAGCCACACAGGCGCCGCAAGTGTTGTTGCTTTTGAGACTTTGTGTAGTGTCTGGTTTTTTAGTTTCATAAAAACCTTTAATCAGCCACTATATAACCTTATCCTTTAAATGGTTACGGAAAAGTTAAACATTATTTGAATATGCATTTTTTTTTGTTTTTTGTTTTCTGGTTTTTTTTCAATATATGAAATTTATTGTCAAATTGGTTTCCATACAACACCCAGTGCTCTTCCCAAAAGGTGCCCTCCTCAATACCCATCACCCACCCTCCCCTCCCTCCCACCCCCCATCAACCCTCAGTTTGTTCTCAGTTTTTAAGAGTCTCTTATGCTTTGGCTCTCTCCCACTGAATATGCATTTTAAAGCATCCATTTACCTTTTAAGTTAATTGGAGCCCATTGGAAAGGGACTTCAATTAATTGTCTTTGAAAAGTTGTATCAAGACAGCTTCTAATTAGGGCATTTCTAGCACAAATACACAACTGAATGATCGATGTGTGCTCTTCTGTCTGGCCTGTGATAAGTTGAGAGATTCTAGAGTTGTCTGGTCTGAGGCTTGCCACCATGCTCTCTATGGCCTCTTTCCCCCAACCTCTCACTTTTTGCCAGGTATTATGATCTAGATTTTGTTTTATACCATGAAAATCCTTAACCTTGATGCATTCTCTGAAGTATATTACATCTCGGGGCTTTATGGTCCCTTGAAAACACAAACATATGCAAAACAAGCAACAGAACCATTTCAGTGACATATTATGACATTACCATTCTCTTACCCACTTCATATTCTTATTTTTATATTTGTATGATGTATATAAAATCTACTGTGTGCTGGGCATTGTGTAGAAGGTGCTGGCAAAACTATTGTGAACTAAAGGGATGTGGCCCTTGTCCTCATGAAGCTCACACTCTAACACAGAGGATACATGGCAACCGTGGTAAAGCTGAGGGACAAAAAGTGGAGGGTTCTGGAAGAGTTTGGAGCAGGAGGGCTCCAAGGGGTTTTGGTAATTGGAAGTCTCGCTGATGATGAGACATTTCACTTGGTTAAGATTTTTTGAGAGAAGGTGGGCTGGGATGGAGAAATTGTATCCCATGCACAAGAACAGTAAGAGACGACGAAGAATATCAAACTCTCAAGGACCTGAAAGAATTCTGCCAGAGCTGGAGCACAGATAGCGAGGAAGAGATTGCAGTGAATAGAAAAGCAGGCAGGGATCCTCCTGTGGCAAGTTGAGGTTTACAATCCATATTTTAATTGTTTATAAGTACACTAGTAGATACACTTATCAAGGACTATCAGATCTATGTGGCTGAAACAATTCTCTTCATTTGCCTTTTTATTTAATGAAATATTTAAAAACACAATGATTTATTCAAAGTAGCAGGCAGTCAGGGGGCACCTGGATTGCTCAGTTGGTTAAGCATCGGACTTCAGCTCAGGTCATGATCTCACAGTTCGTGAGTTTGAGCCCTGTGTCAGGCTGCTGACAGCTCAGAGCCTGGAGCCCGCTTCAGATTCTGTGTCTCCTTCTCTCTCTGCCCCTCCCCCATTAACACTCTATCCCTCTGTCTCTGTCTCTCTCTCTCTCAAAAATAAATAAAACATTGGGGCGCCTGGGTGGCTCAGTCGGTTAGGCGGCCGACTTCGGCTCAGGTCATGATCTCGCGGTCTGTGAGTTCGAGCCCCGCGTCGGGCTCTGTGCTGACAGCTCAGAGCCTGGAGCCTGTTTCAGATTCTGTGTCTCCCTCTCTCTGACCCTCCCCCATTCATGCTCTGTCTCTCTCTGTCTCAAAGATAAATAAACATTAAAAAAATAAATAAATAAATAAATAAATAAATAAATAAATAAAACATTAAAAAAATTTAGAAAGTACTGGGCAGTCAAAGTTGTTATAATTTCTAGTTAAGCTGTGGATGCTGTTGGTTTCATTCACCACTGCACTTGCTATGGCTCCCCCTGGCCACTCCCAGGGTGTGCAGTTGTGCTCCCCCTGGCCACTCCCAGGGTGTGCAGTTGTGCTCCCCCTGGCCACTCCCAGGGTGTGCAGTTGTGCTCCCCCTGGCCACTCCCAGGGTGTGCAGTTGCGCTCCACGGCGCTCACGTTCACCACTTCCGGGTTAGCACAGGGAAAGAAGAGAGGTTTTGGTGTGTCAACAGCTTTCAGAAACTTTCGGTCTTGAGGTTTCCCCTCATTTGCAATTTTAGACTCATCTTTCTCACTCTTCAACTCATCTCTCCTAAACAGTAATCAAACGAGTCACATTTTAAAAGTAACGATTGAATTGATAGAGTGACACATTTGGGGTAACAGGTGTGATGTGCTGTGGGTGTGAGAGAAGTCGTTGGCATCAACCGCACGACGCAAGTCAAAGTGCAGATGTCTTGCCTTTGCAACTGAGTATGAACATGTAGAATTGATTTTGTTGCAAAGTGCACTGATACCATCTGACAGTTATTTCAACGTGTACCTTGAAATCTTTCAAGCTTTGAGCAAGTCACTATTTTAGTGGTTTTAGAAATGATTAATGGAAAAAGAAAAAAGAACTAGGAACGTATAACTGAACACAGCACCAAAACTGGTGCAAATCATATCTGGTCTCAATTTCAGTTATTAAGCATACTGTGTCAAAGTCCATTTTAGGGGGAAAAAAAAAGTTTCCATCTAACTGAATTATTTTGAACTGTGGTTCAGGAAGGAAACATAATAAAGTTTGAAATGTAATCTGGAGAAAATACTAACTCAAGGAATGCTCATCCTTCCTAGAAGAAACCAGAGAGATGAATTAAATTCAGTGAGAAGACTGTTGGTTGGATAGATCTTGGGGTGTGGAAGAGTGATATTTCTTCGTTCCTCAGAAATTCAACTTATAACTCAAAGTAGGTCAAGAGTAGATGCTACAGTTCAAGAACGAGATGTATTATGTAGCTAGGCTAGCCCCAGTGGAAAGTGGATTGGCACTTACTGGTGAATAAAAGTTTTCCAGAATTCCACAGAAACTTTAGAAGAAGAAAGTCCTTGATTCTACATGGTTATGGGACTACCTAGGTGTATAGAATCATTAGAACTTGATCAGCTATATCAAAGTGACTTCACTGATTCTTTATTTCCATGCCTATATGTTATTTATTCTAATAGATTATAATCATTACTGGAATGGGCGTTGGGTCTATTTGTACACTGAATCTACAAAGCCTAGCACTGTACCTGGGAAATAGTAAGAGCTCGATAAAAGTCAGTTAGATGTCTAAAATAACTATTGTTGCAATCACCTAAAAGATTCTTTTTTTTTTTTTTTTGCTTTTTAATATTTCATAATCAGAGGGGTGCCTGGGTGGCTCAGTCGGTTGAGCATCTGACTTCAGCTCAGGTCATGATCTCACGGTCCGTGAGTTCGAGCCCCACGTCGGGCTCTGTGCTGTCAGTTCAGAGCCTGGAGCCTGCTTCGGATTCTGTGTCTCCCTCTCTCTCTGCCCCTCCCCCGCTCACGCTCTGTCTCTCTCTATCAAAAAATGAATAAACGTTAAAAAAAATTTCATAATCAGAATGTAGGAGACAGGATGTACCTCCAGGGCCATAGGTATGAGAGTTCTTTTGGAATATTAAAGTTTTAAAGATACTGATTCTACTAGTATTATATATGAATTATATTATTAAATAATATAATATGATATTTTTAATTATTTGATTATTTGTTTTATTAATTATGTCTATTGGATATAGATTATGGTTTTTTAATAGTAAATTATCATAATTAATCCTAGTCTTATTTTGTAATTGCATCTGGTTTCATCAGAATAAATGAGGCATATCTTTCACAATAATTTACTATAAGTTAGTGGACAGTGTAAAACTAGAACTATCAGAAATTTAACTATGAAAACATTGATATTTTGATACTGCTGTAAAAGAGCTTACTTTCAGGGTGCGTGGGTGGCTCAGTGGGTTAAGCGTCTGACTCTTGGTTTTGGCTCCGGTCATGATCTCGCGGTTTGTGAGTTCAAGTCCCACATCAGGAGTTTTGCTGACAGTGTGGAGCCTGCTTGGGATTCTCTCTCTGTCCCTTTCTCTCCGACTCTCCCCCCCGCCCCATGCTCTCAGTCTCTCTCTCTCTCTCTCTCTCAAAATAATTAAACTTAAAAAAATAAAAAATAAGTAAAACAACTTACTTTCAAACACTGTTAATAATTACAGCATTTATAACCCCTAACTTCCTGAATATAATTTTGCTTATAAAATTATAAAATGAAATTACAAATTTTTCTTGCTAAAAATTTATATTTATTTAATTCTTCATTGAGAAGATGTGTGAAAATATTTATTAGACAGACAGATGGATCCCATTCTCTGAAACATTTTTAGAAAAGCATCCAAATAACATAATGCCACCATATTTCACCTTCTCCAGTGAATCTCAACTTCTCCACGTGGTGACAAATATCACCATATTAAGGACATACGGACTCTGGGTTAAAGGACTATGGAGGCAACTAGCAATAGTTAGGTTGCAGTTGTCTATGGCAAATGCAAAAAGGAGAAAAAAAAACCTCAAGAATCATCACTGTATAGGGGCGCCTGGGTGGCTCTTGGCTAAGCATCCGACTTCAGCTCAGGTCATGATCTCACAGTTTGTGAGTTCAAGCCCCATGTTAGGCTCTGTGCTGATAGCTCAGAGTCTGGAGCCTGCTTCAGAATCTATGTCTCCCTCTCTGCCTCTCTCCTGCTCACGCTCTGTCTTTCTCTCAAAAAAAAAAAAAAAAAGGAAAAAGAAAAAAGAATCATCATTGTATACGTTTTTACTTATTGGCCAAAATCTTTCATATTATTGATGAGATTTAATGGGATTGATTGTCAGGTATGATAAAATTAATCAATGAACTACTACTTCATGCTGATGATATCACAGCTAATGCGTGATTTTACTGCTCCAAAATGAATCATGGTAATACTTGCCATATAATGCGATCAGTTTCTAAATAAAGATAAATAACATGAAGTATGGTTCTAAAACTGATCTAAACTAATTAAATGGACCTCAGGCAGCCATGGTTGAAGGAGAAGAAAAAATCTTTGAAGAATTTTTACAACAATGAATTTCATTACATTTATGCATCATTCCACTTTAAAAAAAAAGCAACTCTGAGTAATTATCCAAGAATTAACAGATGCTGATGAGAAAACTGGTTTCACCTTGGACATAAGCAAGGTTATACATTTGGTACTCTTCCTATTTTAGAGTGAGGGTAAGAAGACAGACAGTGAAACCTAAATTTTTGGCCAATGTGTTGTTACCTCTTCACAGTTTCTTCTCTCAGAGTAAACCTTTGTCCACTCTAAGATTTTACCAAACACACAAGCTAATAAGTTGGCATGTTGTAGTTTTGTGGATGCTGGCAGAAGACGTGAAACTCACTTACTCATGTTACAGCAGGAGATATGAGCGTATCCACATCTTTGTGTTGGCTCCCCAAGCCACCCAAGTTCCAGGGAGATGACATGGAAGATTCCAGATAGAAGCTACAGTCTGAAGGTTTCTGTATAGCCGAGGAGCCTGAGCTTGAAGAATCTGCCACTTTTACAGGAAGTGAGATGCTCTTTGCCTGGGGGGGGTGGTGCGTGGGAGGAGGGGGGAGGGGCATGGCCATGTTCCCTCATTCTTCAAGGTTAACCGCTACCAATGCATTCCTGATAAGCCATCGTGAAGAGTGCTCATAGCCTTGATGCTTGTTATACTCAGCCACAAGGTGCAGAGTCACTGGGGGCCATGGCAGGCTACATCTCACAGCATCCTGTGCCCCAGGACCCAGCAGAGAAGCTGACTCAGATATAATAACAGCAAAGCCAGGATGTCTTGTGTAAGCGTGGAAGCTTGCTCTAGGACTGGTATGGATAGAGACTCAACGCCTTAAGTATAGGGCTTCTGGAATCACAAGCAAAATGAATTATAGGTATTAGTTTTGCTTATGAGTAAAATTAATAAAAATCACATGAATTAATGGCCCTGAAGAAATGGAATGATGTATATCTATGGGAAAAGCCTGTGTTCACATTGACGGTGGCTCTGTATGGTAGAAGCTACAGTTTCTACTTCTTTCTCCCATTGTGGTTTCTACAGTATCACGTAGTAAATAAGCACTCAGAAATATATTTATGTTGGGGCACCTGGGTGGCTCAGTTGGTTAAGTGTGTGACTCTTGATTTCAGCTCAGGTCATGATCTCACTTGGGATTCTCCCTCTCCCTCTCTCTGCCCCTCCCCTCCCCTGCTCACTCGTGCTCACTCCCTCTCTCTCTCTCTCTCAAAATAAATAAATAAACATAAAAAGGAAATGTATTTATGCTAATCAGCGTTATGTCTGCAATTCATGCAAGGAGCTGATATATTGGATACCGTGACCCACACCCTACTTCTGTTGCCGCTAATAGAGGAAACTATTTCTAGCAAAATGACAGCTTATCAATATCTCATAAGCTCTGACTATTCTTAGCAAGTGCTATCTCTGACCATGCTCTACCTCTGTCTTAAATATAGTAATTCATCCTCTCATTATAAAGGAGCCACATATCTGGGAAAGAAGTGTCTCACAGCCATCATACAGCCATTTGCACCGTCATTCAACAAATACCTATTGAGTGCCTGCTGTGTAACATCTTTGAATATGAGCATAGCTCCGCTTGAAAAGAATCATCAACTACACCAGTTTCAGTCATTCAACCTTTAATGGCTTTGACCATTGTGCATTGCCAGAAACGGAAGAGGTGTTCCCCAGTGATTGCTTCTTTTGTACGAGTAAATGACAAGCCCTGAGTGGTTGAGTGGAGAAAGGCAAGCAAAGTAGATGTTAGGTCTTTTCCCTAATTTTCCCTGGGGATAATTGTTTCCTAATCCTTTCTTCCAATCCCCATTAGGAGATTTCCTGAAACTGAAACTGTGTTTTATTTCCGTCAGCTGAAGTCTTTTGTAGAAAAAAAAATTGTCACTCATCAAGGAAGATATAATGATAATATTTATATGTTGCCAATCAAATAGAACAAAATGCTATGCCAATGAAGAATTGAAGAAAAAAAAGATCTCAAGTATTGCTTGCTTGAGAGTCCTAAGTGGGAACTATTTTTCACCGTTGGAGGTGAGGCACTGTCCACAGACTCATGCAGTTATTCATAGAGTTCTCAGGTCTGGAGTATGAAGCATGTGAAACAGTCTTTATGGGTTGTATTTAAGGATGTGCTACACGATGTTGGCAGCGTTCTCCCTGTTTCTATGTATGCTAACTGTTGGTGTCATTCTTATTAAGTCAGGACTGATGATGTGTCACATTCCCACAGGACAGCTGGCAGGTTGGAAGGTGGTATTTGGAGAGTTACTCATTTTCTATAATAATTGTACTTGGCGCAGGCTTAGCTTTCCTGTGCAGGCGTTTGACAGAGCTGACCGTTGCCTCGTCTTTAGGTGCCTCTTGCCATGGCTTCCCCGGGTTTTATGACACTTTCTTAAGGGGCTTCATTCCTTATTGATCATTCTTCCCTGGCCGGCCCTTGTTTATTTCTCCCACTGACCTGTTCTTCTCTGTCTCCTCAATGTGGATTTTCCTCAAGGTTGTTTGCTTGCCTTTTTTCTCGCCTCTCTACACTCTCCTATCTACTGATCTAATCTATTCCTTGGGTTAAATTCACCAATCTTAAGATTATTCTCAAATCTTTATTTTTAATACTATGGGACTTTCTTGAACCTAAGAAAATGTGCACTTACCTGGGGTACATTTCCACTTAGATGTCCTCAAAACACCTCATGTTCAACATGTATCACAACACCCATAATCTCTGCCCTCGTATTCCATTTACTCAGCCTCAAAACCGAGGCTTATCTTTGATTTTTCCTCTTTTTCAATTGTATTTCAAATCCAGGTTGACAGACTTATTGACTTCTCTTGCATAATATCCGTGGTGTTCATTCCTAGTTTAGACTCTTTGCTTGTCCTTAATGTGTCACATTGAACTCTCAAACGTCACCGATTGAAACTCTGCTGTATCCCTTTCACGGTCAGGGAATGAGAAATCCCAGTAGGTTTTCACAGAGTGGATTTAACATAGGGAATTAGTTACACTGATAGATGATACTGTGAGCAGATGCTGCTGTGCCTGGGTTTGGAGGAACCAGGGAATAACGTTTATCAGAACTTAGAAGGTCACAGGGGAGACTTCTCAGAGTTGACGTTCAGATCTCTAAAAGGGTCTGAGGAGACCAGTCCGCACAGTTGAGAAAAAGCTCGGGGCTGGAGAAGAACTCATACAGAGCCAAGCGGCTGCTAGGGGAAGCTGTAACTGCAGGCATGATGCTCAGCAAGCAGCAGCCCGACGGGAAGAAGGAAGCCCTCTTGCTTCCTCTTGTTTTCCAGCCTCTTGCTGGTGGCTGCTTTTGGCATAACCTACCAAGAAACCAGCTGGTAGAGGAGCTTCAGTAATTTAATACGTCAGTGCCTAACCGACGCTTTGAAAAAATGGAGACTAGCTGGTGGATTTGGACTTGAGAGACAGTAGTTAAGTAATCCACATCAAACACACCTTAACCTACTTAGATTGCATGCACACCATTTTACACGTATTTGAACTTCTTTTCCACAACGGTGAGTACTTTACAGGTGTACCCAGCAAGGAATAATCATTCATACGAGAATTCTCTGAGCCTTCCATGAAAAATGGAAGACATAAGTTCCAATGATCATTCTGTCCATCTCTGGGAGAAACTAATCCTTTTTTTTTTTAGTTTATTCTCAATTGCAAGACAATATCTTGTATGCTAAAGAATAAATTAAATTATAAAGTTAACCACAAAGATATAAACATGTAAGGTAACTGGAAGAAATAAGGAGGGAGGAAAAATTTAGTTATTACTACTATACATATATAGGTATATATATATATATATATATATATATATGTATGTGTGTTATGTATACATATATATACACATAAGTATGTGTATATTTATAAACTACACATACATATATGTGTGTATATATATATATAAACTATATATGAATATGCATATGTATACCTATATATAGTCTCACTCTATATATACATATCTATCACACTATATGTGTATATATATATATATAGTCTCTATATACACACATATAATATATATATATTTAAAGAGAGAGAAGAAAGAGAAAAGAAAAAAGAAAAGAAAGAAAGAAAGAAAAAAAAGAAATAAAAGAAAAGAAAGAAAGAAAGAAAAAAAAAAGAAATAAAAGAAAAGAAAGAAAGAAAAGAAAAAGAAAGAAAGAAAAAAGAAAAAAAAACAAAGAAAGAAAGAGAAAGAAAGAAAGAAAGCAAGCAAGCAAGCAAGCCAGCCTAATTGATGCAGTTCTTCTTTCTGTAACTGGTGATAAGAGTTTAGATTTCTTTATAATGTCTCTTTTCTATAACCCATCTTGTGTTACATTTTCCCTCAGCCATAATCTCAATTTGTAGGGTTTTTTAAAAATTATTTTACTGGGTAACCTAATCCTTCTTCCCTTATGGCTCTAAACGTAAAAATCTTTACTAGGCTGCCATAGTTTTTTTCATTAACTTTTACTATTAGGCATGGAAATACCGACAGGTGACATAGGAACCCTTTCTATGTCATACCCATTTCTCCCTGTCACCATTGTGTAGCACTAACCCAATTTTCCCTTAGTAATTGGGATGATACTCCAGCCAACCAGTATCCCTCTTTTTTCTCGGTTAGTTCAGTGTTTGAAGCAACGGCCAGGCGGCAGTCTCAACTTTTAGTAAATGGAACTATTTTTTAGCCCCCTACACAGAGCTCCCCTGCACTCTTGGGAACTAAGACATCTAAACCAACAAAGCCCAGGTTGAGAAGACAGAAATCAAACACCCCATCAGCGGGCTGTCAGGTGTAGTGGTTGTAGGTTAGGTGTAGCCGTTCCTACCTGCACCTCTTTCTTCTGCACGTGTGTCTTTTGGCTGTGAGAAGAGTGGCACCACACCATGCTTATTGTTCAGAGCACCATCAGGGCTCCCACAGTGACTCTGCCTTTCTGAATGTTGTCACCAACTGGCACCACAACCAGGGCTTTACTGGGCCAATCACCATTCCATCAGGCCAGCTAGCTGCTTCTGGGTGACAGGAGACTTAATAAAATGAGAAAAGTTAAAGTACCCAGCCCATTATCATGTGTCCTTAAAGTGATTGAGTTCACTATGCAGAAGCAGTGTGCATGAGCACCATACAGCAACTAGGCATTCTGTGCATCTGCAGAGGGTTGTGCTGTTAGAAACATGTTGGACACGAAAGGTATTTCAGATACCGTGAGTCAATTTCCAATCAGAGCCAACAGTCCCTGGCAGATGGGTGTATTTCTTTCACCCCATCTGACCATCATCCTGTTAGATGGTACAGGACCCTTCAGAGAGGTCTTGGAGAAATATTTACTGTGCATGACTATGAAGAAGCATCTAATAAAGCCAGTACCTTGGATAATCGTGTCCTTGCCGTATTCACCTGTGATGATAGGGATGATGATAACAAGGACCAAATGAGGCCAAGTGGATGGAAACTTAGGGAAGCTCAGAATAGGTTCAAAAAGCCAGAGAGCTTGTGTGTTGGCCTAAAAGAAGGTTTGTTGCTGTTTTCCAGCTGTAGAGGTGACTTGGGGAAAATCGAGTCCAAAGTCTCACAGAATTACAAGCTACAGAACTACAACTAAGGTCACAGACTCTTCATATCGTTTATGTGAAAGTTATAGCATTGGTTGGGAAGACATTGAACCATGTCACTTGGTATGGATCATCTAGATCTTAGATTCAGACAAAGCTGATGGTGAGTTCCCACATCTGATGTTTCCCTGCCCTGCTCCCTTATCTGCATTCCTTGCTTGAAGACCTGTCTGCGATGGGTTCCTTAGAGGGACAAGATAAACTGGTTCTGGGAATTCCAGAAGAAGCCAGAGGCTAGAAACTACAGCTGCCTCCCCTCTGGGACAAAGAACCACTCCTTGGGTACTTCCTTTCCTGGGGCATTGCTGACACAGCAACAAGCAGACAGGAATGAGGACATTTCTATCCTCTTCTCTTACATTCCAAACTCTCCTAAACCCACCCTATTGTCAGGATCTAGCAAAACCCCACTAGCAAAGGAATCCCAGAACTATAATTTGCAAAGTTGCATCCCAAGCATCAAAAGAGGAATGTAGAAGAGGAGTTTACCGTTGAGAAAAAATAGGCAAATACCTGACAGCCTTGTCCAACCTTTAAGGAACACGGTAGGTTGGAAGCTTGTCTACAGTGCTTCCCCTGATTGTTTCAGTCCCCTGGATTGAAAACCCTCTAGACTTTGTTCCGATTTCAGCATCACTGATCACATCCTGCTATGCTTTGGGGTAAGGAATGTCCACATTTTCTCAAAACTGGTAGAGTGACTTCCCTCCCTCCCAGAGGAAGCCTTCTAAGAAGAAAAAGGAGGGCTTTCTCTCTGGGTCTACCAACACTCACAACAACTTTGTTGAAGAAAATCTTTGGCATCACCTTTACTGAAGTAGGAATCCACCCTTGCTTTCTAGCATACCGTCTGTCTGGGTTATTTGGTTCACTTTCCTTTGCTTATTCCATAACCAAAATAGGCATGCTTCCTCTTACCCACTCATTTTGAAAGTGTATGCCCTTGGTCATATATGCACTCAGATGCACTGTGGCTGGAATAAAATTTATCCATCACCATGACTGGAAAAGCAACCCTGTGTGTGCTCGAGACTGACAGCGTATATCATCTTGGGGTTCATACAGGGTATCTCTGCAGGCATGCTAACATGAAATGCTGGGAAAATCCCAGGGGTTTGCTTTTTGTTTGCTTGTTTTGTTTGTTTTGGTGATGAACTGGTTGTCTCATAAAACAAAAACTGAATACCCTTTTAGTTGTGGTTGGCTTTATTTGTTGTAAAAGGTCATATGTTAATGCTGGGTTTTCCAGTGATTTATCATCAGCCACTTCAAGGTTACGGCCCCAATGTCTACTACCTTTACTTGGCATTTACTTAGGAACCACAGTGTCCTTTCTAGCCGCCATCCATTTACAAAAATGAACTAAATACACTTGTACATAATTAATAGTAAAACTGAGGTGAGGCATTTAGTGAAAAGCACCCTGCATGCTCTAATCTGAAATGTTTCTCTTTTTAGTGTGAACATACAGATTCGAAGCTTAAATTGAAAATGTATACTTTTAAAGAAAATTTGGTTTCCATAATTTGATATCAGAATTGAAAACATATTGAAACATTCTCTACGGCAAAGTGAAGCATAGTTTAATCCGTCACCCTTAGGTATCATCCTGCCATAAAGTGCATCTTCATTATGATGACACTGGAAGGGCATTGCGGTGTTCCCTCTGTCGTATGCCTACGCTCCGTGGACAGAGGCTAATGGCTTTTAAACGGATCCTTTTATCCCAGTACTTGTGTGTCGGCCTGAACGCAGAGAGGATGGAGCTTGTGTGGGATTTCTTTCTGAGGCCCTGGTTCAGGCAGACCCACGTCAGTGCCGATGGAACAAGATGCAGTGAGAGAGAAATGAGAAGGTTCGGACATGTTCTTCAGCACAGTCCCAAGGATGGGGAGGCATGGCAGATACGGGGACCATTTGAGGTACATGGTCCTTCGCCTCACCCTGATTTTCCCCACCTGCGGAGGGAGACATGGCTGAGAAGTACGGAGGCTTCCCTCACAGAGTCACTGGGTTTTACATTTCCTGTAACCCACACCCTTGATGGAGGAAGGGCTTTAGGCAAGTGTCTGGGTCACATCAAACCCTCAGTGAAAGGCAGCTCACTAGATGCAAGCTTATGTTAGACTTCAGGGCTCCTCATCTTGAATATAACTCTTACTTGAAGTCACATAACTTTCTCGAATTGCCTGATCAAAACCATTTACACGTCAACATAAAGAGATTTAAAATCACCCTTCATTGCCTATTTTAAGTCCTACCTTCTCTCTCTTTCCACTTTAAGAAACCTTCTCTTTGTATTTATGATTTAAAGCAGTTTTTATGTCATCATGAAGTATAGCTACTTTCCCTCAGTGATTTACATTTTTATGTGTTCCTTGGAAACTCTCCTATATGGTTTGATAAAACATCCTTCACTGAGTTGAAACTGTGCCTTCTAGCCTGTTATCTTATGAACTTCAGAATGGATACTGCCACTCAGTTCCTTAAAATCTTCCAACGCCTTCCCATGGTGTGCCTGGATGGCTCAGTTGGTTGGGCATCTGACTTCGGTTCAGGTCATGATCTCACAGTCTGTGGGTTTGAGCCCCATGTCAGGCTCTGTGCTGACAGCTCAGAGCCCAGAGCCGGCTTGAGATTCTGTGTCTCCCTCTTTCTCTCTGTCCCTCCCCGACTCACGCTCTGGCTCTCTCCCTCTCTTAAAAATAAACATTAAAAATAAAAAAAAAAAATAAAAATAAATCTTCCAGTGCCTTCCCGATGGCTTCAGAATACAGTACGGTCCTTTGATTTGTTACTCTTGGACCTTCACAGTCTGATGTGGTTTTATTTTCTAACACGTGCCCATATTTCAATTACAACACGTTACTGAAAACCTGCCTATTTTCTCCTCTCCTCTAAACTCCAGTGACTGTCCATGTCTCTGCAATCTCACTTATTTTACTGCTACTGCTGCTCTGTATCTCCTACTCTCAGCCCGAACAGATTGTGAGCACCTTGCATGGGTTATTTGTTTCATTTCTGAATCCACAGTGACTTACGGTTCTGCCGGGCACACAGCACATGCTTAGTCTCAGTATGTAAATAGATGCATGAACTAGCACCCGTCCTGTGCCCGCATCCTCAAACACAGTAAATGGTTATCAGATTGGATTGTATCAGATTGAAGAGAGGACCAGTGAGACAAGGGCTTAAGCCACCTTTTTTTTTTTTTTTTTTTTTTTTTTCTTACATGCACTGTCATGACCTCCTCCTATCCTGGAGAGCTGCTTTGTGCTGGGATCAGGATACAGAAATTGATCGACAATGGAAACTCACATCTGGCACTAAGAAAGTGAGATTTGGAGCACCCAAGCAGGAATTGTTTACATGCCAGGATCAATGGATTGCTCATGAACTTTTCCACGGATTCAATTAACTAAGTCACATACTACCAGCTCCTTATTTGGCTTGCAATTTATTAATCAAATTATACTTCTGAGAGTGGATTAAAAGCCCATTAAATCAAGTAAATTGAAATACTTGGTGATTATCCTCTCAATATTATGTATCTATAACCCCTGCTCAAGGGTAATAGGTCAGTCATGAAATTTGTCCTTCAGCAAACAGATAGGGAGAGCTTTTTATCTTTCAAAACTCCTGTTTATATATTTTAAAATATGAGGAGTAGGCAGTGTCCCTGTAAATTGTGAAGTTGTGTTTTTTTATAGAGACAGGAAATGAAAGCATCCCTTAATTCTCACTGGTAAAAAGATGCCGTGGAGAGTGTATTTCAAACTCCAAAATAAACAGATTATTACTTGGGTAAATCTTTTTAGCCAGTGCTGTTGATACATGTAGTACCAAAGAACTTTTGGCCATAACAGAATTACTCACAGTTAAAGCTGGAAAGTAGGGGATCTGCTCCTGACATCCACTTTATCGCGTTCTAGAAACTGTCTTGACATTCCTGGGGCTCTTACCAGCTGATGTTTCCATGGGTTTGTCTGATCTTCTAACCACTGATGGCCCCTGCTTTGAACAAATCTCATTATAAAAGACTTTGACTTTCTTTCTTCCAAAGACTGCCTCAGCTAATATTTGGGAAATATCTAAAAATCTCATTTGAGTTTTTTTATGCGACTAATATGTTGGTTATGAACTCTGGCATATTTTATTTTATTTTTTTAAAGTTTATTTTCGAAAGAGAGAATGCGTGTGTATACATGCGCATGCGAGCAGGGGAGGGCCAGAGACACAGGGAGAGAGAGAATTCCAAGCAGGCTCCACACTGCCAGTGTAGAGCCCGACACAGGGCTCCATCGCACAAACCGCAAAATCATGACCCAAGCTGAAATCGAGAGTTGGACGCTTAATGGACTGAGCCACCAAGGTGCCCCAGTAAAGAGTCTAATATTTTAAGCAAAAGAAATAACTCTTTATGATTGACTTTAAGTCATAAATTACAGATCAGTGATGAAAAGCATGCCCATACTTGTACAAATGCACATACTCCTTCATATCATACACATACCAGATACTCCTCTCCCTCCACTGACCACAGTGCATTTGTTCCTTTTTAGGTGGAGAGTAATTTAACTCATGTGAGACTCTTAAGGAGATTCTCTTTTCATATCATGTTTAATAGCATAAATTCTAATAAATGGCATCCCGGATCATAATGTTGACTTTACTGGAAAGAAGACATTACCTTCTAATGAAAAATCTGCCGTGAATGAATCATTCATAATTTGCTCGATAATCATTTACACTTGAGTGCATTTTATAATGTTGAACAGAATGTAATCATGCTTGATGACCTTTAAACATTCTTTTAAATTGGGTATTTCTAAATGTAGTCTCTGCTCAACAAAGACATAGTATTTCATATGGCTTCATGTATAGAAATGGTCAGGTGCATAAGGCATAAAATCATCCCATCCCTTTGTAGGAAGATGTCAGATTATTGTCCACAAATTAGGCAAGCTTTACGTGACACTGATTCTAAGCCTATTGGAATATATTGCATTTATTTTAAACTGTGAAATCAGCTAATCAGTTCTTTAGAGGCAAACATATGCAGGATATAGTTTAAGGGTGTCAGAAGACCTCATTCCTGTCCTCAAGGTGCTTATCATTCAGATGGGAGAGACACAGATCTGAAGCAAGCTTTATACTTTAGTGATGGCAAGGGCTTCTGAAGGGCACTGAGTTGAGCCAAATAAAACAAAAATAAACTTAAATTCCTCTGTGCCTCAAAAGTGTTCTAACATGCTTATAGGTAATGTTTTAATCAGCATCTTCAAAAATATTATGAAAAAATTAGGTATATTCTATGTGAAAAACATTCTTGTGAGCATATAGATATGAATACTCTGTAAAGTTTCTCTGTTTAGACTGGGATATCGATTTGTAAGTGATGTAATTCCACCTATAAGAATGTCACCACAACATTTAGCATAAAGTTGGATTTATAAATGGATGTTGAATGTTAATTATGATGGATGCAACTATCACTCAGTTTTCCCATCATCTATTCAAATTTTCCCACATGGAAATATGCTTAGTGTTAGTACAATGTGTTTGGAGGTCGAAGTATGGAGAGTGTCGAATTGAGATAAACAATTTGGCTTAAAAAATGAGAAAATTGGCTTAGATTCATAGGTCTCTGATAATGTCTTGGCTACTAATATTCTGGATGACTTTAATAGCTCGTTTTCGTTCTCTGTATCTGGAACACACTTTTCTGCTTTCAGGCACATTGGAGAGAAACTTTGGATGCAATAATTGGTGGTGGAATTCTATGGAATTCTACTGAGGTTTTGAAAGCATGAGGCCACAGCATTACAGTGTGAGCAATCCAACTGTCCAGATGCTACATATTGAAAAGTGATTTCTTGAATTCAGTCGACAGTAGTTTCTGGTTGCTTCCCTTCCCTCCCTGTCTCCAGCAAAAATGGTGTTTACCATTTTGGTTTCTTAGTTATGAAAAAATATAAAACTATAGGAAACTTGAAATACTAGTTCAGCAAGCACCTAACTTCCCTCGATTTGGCATTTTTTCATGTTTTGACGCATTTGCCTTCTTTCTCACACATTTAGCCTCACCCCCCCCCTTGTATTCTGTACCCAGACTCACACAGAAACATGAAATAAATGGCATACATGTATACATAAATATGTACACGTGTGTATTTTGAGCAGATTTATTTGAAAGCAAGTTGGGGATACCATACCACTTTTCATTTAATATTTCAGCACGTATCTCAAGTATAAAGTCATTCTTGAATATCATGGCATTACTATGGCATCCAAGGATTTTGACACTGATTGAGTGATATTCTTTTAATATGCAATCCATGTGCACCTGACCACATTTTTCCCTCCAATGTCCTTTATGGCTCTTTTGTTTTCTTTTCCAGGTTGAGGCAAAGATCACACTTGATTATTTTGTCATGTCAGTCCATGCCATAGAGATTGTCATCTCCAATCTAAAAGGACTTCCTACCTTGGTTTTCCCCATGATTATATTCAGGTTAAATGTAGATGCCAATAATATTTCCTAGATGTTGTAGGAAATAGATGGTCACATTGCTTCACATCAGCAGGTACAACACGTCAGATTGTCCCATGATGCCCGTGAGGCTGAATTTTACCACTTGGGGAAGTGAAGGCCACCAGATCTCTCTCCTGTGAACACAGCCTTTCCATTGTGTAATTAGCAAATAAAATGTGGGGCCCTACCGTCAGACCCTGTAGTAGTGCATGCATACACATGTGTGTGTGTGTGTGTGTGTGTGTGTGCGCGCGCGTGCGTGCGTGTGGTCATGAATCCGTCTAGGTAACTCTGGTTCAAAGCTAATACCGTAGAATTCCCTACAGCTTTCCCCATTCGGTATCCATATCTATCTTCTCCCACAGTGAAAAGCCACATTTCCAGAGACATCAATTTATTAACTCATTTATCTTATCTCACAGTACATTCAAAAGAGTCTCAATGTCACTAAACACAAACCACTACCAACCACAAACTTACACACAGATTTCAACATATTAAGTACAACACAAGGATTCATATTAAGGTTTCTAGACCATGTTTGGCAAATAATTCATAGTACATAATTGGCATATGATGTTAATTGAATCTGACAGGGAAACAATGCTCAATTTCAGTGTGGGGATATTGTATAAGCTTCAGATCTTGAGTAATGCCCAATCTAAAATTACAACAGCAGCATGGAGGAACGTAGTTTGACTCATGAACAGGCCAGAAGGCAGTAAATAAAAGGAAAAGCAATCTTTATGTAAGTGCTTTCGGATATTGGAAAGTGTTTAATGGATAGCATCTGTAGAAAGGAATAAGCTTGGCCAAGCCAGGCCCCCATGCATATATATTAGACTATAAATAACAAGCAGGGGAGATCTAACTTTACCTTCTAACTTCTCACTAAGAATTGATGAAAATAAATAAACACACAGACTGTGATGAGCGTAATGGAACCAACTCTATTTGCTCACCTTTCGTTGGCCAGAGACTGAGGAGTCATTACCAGTCCCCTGTGTTATTCCTGCCTGGCATCGTTCAGCCCAGGACTGCCTCGTGCCCTTACTCATCACATCCTGTAGAAACCTCTGAGTTTCTGCATATGCAGGCTTTGATCAGCAGCTATTGATAAGACAGTTTGTGTTTTCCAATGAACTCTGTAAAGTATCAGTTTCCTGAGGATATCTTTTCCTTCAATTTATATATTTTCATAGCGTTGTAACTTTCTCTGACATAGTATTCTAGTTTTTGAGTTTTGACCCTGCCATGGTGGTGGAATATACCTAGTATTCATTGCTTACAACATGAAGACTTACTTCTCAATTGTGCCTGTTTTAAGAAGTCCCCAAGGTACAGAAATGTACGCTCTATGTCCTTTCCTTTGTCACTGCATTAAGCATCCTGCCTGACTTCTTTCATTTAAACTTTACACTCACAATTCAGTTGCCTTTTCAATGATATATACCTGGCTGTTAGTGATCTTTAGAATCCACTATAATTATATATTTTAATTGCTCTGATTTGAGCTCTTGCTACATTCTGGCTTTTGTTGTTTTTGTTACTGTGGTTGGTAGGGAACACAGACATTTCAAGAAACATGTGTTTTGCTAAGGGATGGGTTGACAAACAAGTCTTGGACTTGGAATTTAAATGTGATGGGATTTTAATGGAGAGTAAAGGTTACAGACCAATGTCTTCTTTGAAAAAAAAAAAACTGGGAAGAGAGCACAGGAAATGTTTATCTACAGAAAAGTTGGACAGGACCTTAGGATCAGGGGTTTGAATGTCCTTAATAGACACCCACATCTTTGCGGTTTTGCCAATAACTTTACATGCAACTGTGCCTAAAACTTGGCTCCTAGCAACAGGAAAAAATAAAATACAAAAGTAGTGGATTAAGTACATCTTAGAAATGTAACAACAGCAGGTGTTTACAAAGGCATACATTTCTCCCGGTCAGTATTATAAAGTCAAGGCTTGGATCACAGTTCACACTCTAAGATAATAAGCTCTTTTTTTCTCTCTCATTTAAAAGATTACAGTTATTTGCTTTATAAAATAATTACTGTGTGGTGCAATATATATGTTTTGTAAGGAACCTCACTGCTCACTCAAGACTGACACTTGAAATACCTGTCTAACCCCCAGGAGAAAGTCAATATGCAAAAGAAAGAGTAGTGATCAGAGGCATGGACTGTATCTAGAATGTGAGTGCTGTTCCTTTCAGTGAACTTTTAAACAGTGTTATGTGCTCTCAGAAGTGTGTCTCATGCCAATCTTTCATGATTGTGTAAAGTCCCGGAGGAAATTAGGAAGAATGCCGAAGCCATCCTAAGTAGAATGAAGAAGGAAATGAGGAAAATCCGTGATTCACAATGTTATTAAAAATAGAGTTTAATAGAGTTGAAAATGTTCATTGCCATTTAAAATACCTTTCGTTACAGAAGTAATATGAGAAGTAAGAATGCTCACGCTCTTCACAAAATGGACACAAAAAGTTACCCTGTCGTGCCTCAGTTCTTTTCTCCAGAGTTGGCCACTTTATTAAGACATTGCTCTACTTACTTCTTCTGGAAATCATCATCATATGCATTGACTTATCAACTTTAAAATAGGACTCTTCACTACCCATCTTGAATAGTTAATAATTTGGCACACTTACTCCATGCGTCTTCTCCAACTCTGTTCTCGTTGCTTATACAGCCTTCAATCCAAGCTTACTGGGAGCTGCCGGAGATACAAGGCAGAGATCGTCTCTGTGTTGTTGGACCTCCTACTGTGGTAAACCAGATGATAGCTGTCTTTCAGTTCTTCTCTGTAATAATACAGCACATTATTACTTCGAATAATGTACTTTTAATTATCCAACAAAATTTGGCAGTATCTATCAGCTAATTATTTTCTAGGAGAAAGGAATTCGTTTATCTGCATTTTTTTTTCATTTCTGCTCTCTTACAATTTCATTGACAAGATTTATAAGATTTGTATCATGTTCTTTAACTGTAGCAAGGATTTCCATGTTTTGCTAATAAGTCAAATGTTTTGTTACCTCAAAATATTTTTTAATTTGATAAATTTGGCATATTATGTTTTCTAAAAGTTTATTTATTTTGAGAGAGAGAGAAAGAGAATGCACAAGCAGGGAAGGGGCAGAGAGAAGGAGAGACAGAATGCCATCAGCATAGAGACCTACGTGGGGCTTGAAGCCACAAACTGTAAGGTCATGACCTGAGCCAAGATTAAGAGTCGGATGGTTAGCTGACTGCGCCACCAAGGCACCCTGGCATGTTACGTTTTCTAAATCTGAGGCATACATCATGTTACTTTGACACATTTATCTATGTGATATGATGGCTATTGAAGCCATATTTACCACATTATATCATTATACTGCAATATTATTATCTACGTTAATTACACTGTACATTAGATCTCTATGGCTTATTTACTTACTACTTGTTACACATTTGTACCTTTAAACAGCATCAGTTTTCTTCCCCCATCCCTTGTCCCCTGGTAACCGCCATTTTGCTCTCTGTTTTTTTTGTTTTGTTTTGTGTTTTACAGGTTTGACTATTTTAGATTTCATATGTGAATAATGTCTTTTTTAAAATTTTTTAACACATTTATTTTTGAGAGACAGGGAGAGACAGAGCATGAGCAGGGGAGGGGCAGAGAGAGAGGGAGACACAGAATCCGAAGCAGGCTCCAAGTTGTCAGCACAGAGCTTGATGCGGGGCTCGAACTCACAACCTGCGAGTTCATGACCTGAGCCGAAGTCGGACGCTTAACCGACTGAGCCACCTAGGCGCCCCGTATGTGAATAATGTCTTAATAGTACTTGTCTTTCTCTGTCTGACTTATCTCGTTTAGCATAATGTGTTCAAAATCCGTGCATGTCACAAATGACAAGATATCCTCCTTTCTCGTGGCTGAATAATACTCCATCGTGGATATATATCAAATTGTTTTTATCCATTCATCTGTTGATGGGCATTTGGGTCATTTCCGTATCTTAACTATTGTGAATAATACTGGGATAAACATCGGTGTGCATGTATCTTATTAAACTCCTCTTTCATTTCCTTTGGGTATACACCCAGAAGTGGAATTGTTGGATCATATTGTAGTTCGACTTTTAATTTTTCACCAAATCCTTGCTGGCACTTGCCTCTAGTCTTCTTGATGGTGGCCATTATAACAAGTGTGAGGTGATATCTCATTGTGGTTTTTATTTGCATCTCCTGATGTTAGCGATGTGGATTTGTTGTAGTCAAACAAATAAGCTGTAATTACCACATGTCAAGTATGTCATATGACTGGGCCCACAAGGAAGAAATTATATTCTAATATTTCTTAACCTGTATCAGCCAGTAATGCTCTAAACATCAAAGTCAATATAGAATATCAATTACTAAATATCCTCTCAGTTGATTCACACATTTGATTCACATTTGATTCACACTCATGCCTTTCTTTTATTAACTTTCTGTTTTTCTCAGAGAAGTCGACTTTCATTTCTTGTATTGATGGAAGAAATATATGCCATCATATTATGATTAAGAATGTTTGTTATTAAACACTGAACTTGTCATAGAGTATGCTTTCTCCTTGAAGACATTTTTCATAGACTCGTTTGATTTCTTCTTCTAATTTGTATCTGTTACTTTTTATAGACTCTTCTCTTAGTTTCACTGTTTGTTTTATCTTGTTTCTTACCCTTGAGATTTTTTTATGTTTTGCCGAGGTACAACTGTAAGAAATTTTATTTTACTATTAGGACATTCAATTTTATGTGTCAACTTGACTGGGCTAAGAAATGCCCAGATAACTGGTAAAACATTATTTATGGGTAGACTGAGCAAAGAAGACCACTTTCACTAATGCAGGTGGCATAATTCAGTCTACTGGGGGCCAGAGAAGATGGATGTCCCAACTCAAGCAGAGCAAATTCAACATTCTTCTGCTGATTAGCAGACTTACGTCACTTCTTAGTTTAGCTTTCATTAAAAAAACAAAAAAAATCTGTTTTTAATTTCTACTTGTTTTGTCTTTTTCCTCCTAATTCTGGAAAATGTCTTGACTTTACCTTTTAGATCCTTACCACTAAAAGTATGTAACATGGACCAACAGCATTAATGTTGAGAGCTTATTAGAAATGTAGAATCTCAGATTCCCCCCCCCGCACCCCCCCCCCACAAAGCCTGGTGACCCAGACTCTGTATTTTAATGTCTCCGGATCATTCACATGCACATTAGACTTTGAAAAGCACTGGTCCCTTGATTCATTTTTCTTTTATGTTTACTCTATTGAACAATACTTCTGTCAATGTGATTATTTGTCATATTTTTAAGTTCTAGCAACTATTTCTTATTGTTTTATTGCCTTCTTGGCACCCCACCAAATTTTGTGCAGATTTCCCTTCCATTGCCAACTTTACAAATCATGTTTTTAAAAGTTCTCTTCTGTTTCTTTCGGGATTAGTTGTTCTCTTTTTAAATTTCCATCTTACTTTATCATGTTACTTGCTCACCTCAAAAATGTGCCTTTGCTGTCACAAGTCTTTGCTTGTGAATATTTATGACTAAATGATATAATAATTAGAGGTGGGAGGTAGTGTGGATTTCCCATTTCAGTTTGTAGGCATCCGTGTACCAAAACCCTGTGCCCCAGATAGACCTGTGTGATGTGTTAATGAGTTCAGGTGCCAGGCAGGCTTCCCCTTTGCCCTAACGCTTTGCCTCTATTAGCTCATTCAGTCTCTTCAAGAATCCTAAGGAGGTGCTGTTCCTGCCCACTGCAGGCATGAGGAGCTGAGAGCATGAGACAGAATTGCCTAGTCACATGGTAAGTGGTAGAGCTGAGATTCAGTACCAGGTGGCCTGGCCCAAACGGCTGCCCTGCAGAAGGTCTTTGCCTTTTCCAGGACATTTTAGTGCATTTTAGGTCTGGCTGGAAATGCCTTTCTCCCTTTCCTCTCTGCTCTGTGCTGCAGGTGTGGAATCACCTGCAGGTTGGCTTTACCTCTTTACCTAGCCTCAGTCCCACAGCAAGCGCTTTTCTAGGAACATCTGACCTTCTGTCTTGAGGACAGTTACTAGCGTTTGAGCAGTTACATCCATGTGAAGAAGAAAAGAAGCCAGCTAGCCAGGTTGTGTTTCACAAGTCATCTAAGGGACGGTGGTGACAGCTGCCTGCCAGCTACCCCTCCTTCCTCAGTCACTTGGTTATGAATCGGAGCCTTTCTTTGGTTCCAAAGAGCCAGCTCCCCTCCCATCCTTCTGAAATGCTTGTGTGTGTTTGTGACCTCCTCTGACTTGGTTTATTTGTTAACCTGATCATCTACGATTTTTTCCGTCAAATGTTAAAATGTACCTTTTCAGAATTTTTCTATATTTTACTGTTTTTGATATATTACTTTTATCAGGTTAAGGACTTCTGTACCTGACTGGCTCTTTTTTTCCCCCCTTATAACATAAAAAGTTACTAACTGAATTACTTTTTTGTATATTGAAAGAGATAATAAGTGATTCCCTTTTTTAGTTTATTCGTTATCGTGACTGACATTGATGGGGATCTTTCAGATATAAACTATCCTTACATCCTTGAGATAAAGCCTATGTGATGATCATCTATAATTCTGAGTAAGGATTTTCGCATATGTTCATAGTGAAATGGAATTTTTTTTAGTTTATTTCTTTACTTTGAGAGAGACAGAAATAGCACAAGTGGGGGAGGGGCAGAGAGAGAGGGAGACAGGATCCCAAGCAGGCTCTGTAGTATCAGCTTGGATCCCGATGTGGGACTCGAACTCACAAAACTGGGAGATCATGACCTGAGCCGAAACCAAGAGTCAGACCTCTAACAAACTGAACCACCCAGGTGCGCCTTACGCCTGTTATATTTTGAAATTAATAAAACGAACGGGGCATCTTCCTTCCTTCTCCTTTTATTTTTAAAGTATAAATAATGTTCCTTGAGAGTTTGAAAGAGCTCAGTTATAAAACCTTCTGAGCCAAGCATAAGAGACTCTTAAAAACTGAGAACAAACTAAGGGTTGATGGGGGGGTGGGAGGGAGGGGAGGGTGGGTGATGGGTATTGAAGAGGGCATCTTTGGGGCTCCTGGGTGGCTCGGTCGGTTAAGCGTCTGACTTCGGCTCAGGTCATGATCTCGTGGTTCGTGAGTTCAAGCCCCACCTCGGGCTCTGTGCTGACAGCTCGGAGCCTGGAGCCTGTTTCTGATTCTGTGTCTCCCTCTCTCTCTCTGACCCTCTCCCGTTCATGCTCTGTCTCTGTCTCAAAATAAATAAACGTTTGAAGAGGGCATCTTTTGGGATGAGCACTGGGTGTTGTATGGAAACCAATTTGACAATAAATTTCATATATTAAAAAAAAAACAAAAAAAAAACCTTCTGAGCCTGTTAAACCATTTCCTTTTATTTCATACATACACATTTTCATTCAATGTATCTAGCTTTACTTGCATCAGTTTGGGAACATCGTTCCAGGTTTTTTCAATGCCATCTAATACCTCAGACACATTAGACATGAGTTGTTTCATAAATCCTATGCTTTGTCTACACTTGTTTCTCGTTTAAGGTCTGATTTGTTTCATTTTATCTCTTTAATCAAGTATCTGAAAGCTTTGTCTACTTTTTTTTTTTTTTCAAAATTCTCATTTTGGGTATAAAGTTCCTGTTTTTTAATTCTTTATATATTCTGTGCTACTTCTTTTGATACAAGGGATTTGCAAGGTGCTGCAATAGGCTTATCTCCTGGAGACTAAATTAAAAACTGAGACTAAATGACACTTTTCAAGATCATGTTGCTGGTAAATCCAAAGCTGAGAATCTTCAACCCACCTGTCATACCAGCAAGGTTTTGCTTGAAGCAGAAGGGGGTCTGGTAGGAGGGGCTGATTGATGTAGAAGGCAGAGCATTATGCTGTTACAGGAAGAAAAGATCTAAATTCAAACTCTGACTCCTGTGGACAGATCTAGCATGGACATGTAAATTACCAAATAGCTGTTCTTGGCTCATTATAAAGAACTCACTTCTAATGGTTAAAAATATGTAATCATTAAAGGATACAGGACAATAGTAAAATCCTAAATCCACATTCCAAGAAGTGCAGAAATTGAGACAGATTAGCCTCTGATGAGAGATGTTGTAAGGAAATTCTTTGGTATCGAATATGGGTGGGATGACCTAGTTGTGGTCTCTCTTCTGATGTTGAGATGCTGTGATCTGGCTCATATTGATGAATCGACTAAAACGCGAATACTACAAAGTGGGAAACTATGTAGCTTTAGTTGAGTCAAGACAGCTGCTTTTAAGAGCTTTTGATGCTAGGTGGTATACACTATATTTGAGGCTACACACAGATCCCAGTTTACCTGTTATCAACTAAAACTGTATTTGTGCGAAAACTGCTGCCCTGCTGAAACTAGAAATTGGCTGGATATGGAAGCTACTGGAGAATGGAAGATTGCCTTGGATATGTTTCAGCATGTCAAATGAAGGGAGAAAATAACTCTCAGTTACTCCTATTTAAAATGTTTTATACTGCTATCTGCATGAGGAAAATGTGTAAATGTCACTCTGATCTTACATAAACTAATCTTCCTTCTGCTCTCTGGTGCCATGAATTAAGAAGCTAGCAAGCCAGAAAATAAAATCTATAATGAACTCGTGGTAAATTTGTTATCTGTTGAAGATACAAGGGGAGTTTTCACTTCCTTTTTCATTAATCAGAAGCACACAACACAGAGAAGTATAAAAATAAGCCTACCAAAAATTTGAGCTGTTGGCTTACATAGAAGCTGCCAACATTATAATTGAGAAGGCTGGCGACGGGTAAATAAGTAGTTTTCTATGCAGACAATGCTGTTCAAACACATATCTCCATAATGGCACCCAACAGAGGTGTGGTAAAACAATAAAAGGCATTTGATGTTCAAGAATATAATGTGATAAACACAGGCAGATCTAATGTATGCTATGCTATTTTTGCTGAACAGATCATTGGTGTGACTTTAAATTTATGTCCCACTGATCTGTTCTTAGCCCTTATAGATGTATGCATGGATCATCTGCCCATAACTTACAAGCTGTTTATCCTGAGAAAGGATATGCAGTTAGAAGTATTCATCTGACACACATATGATTACTGTTTTCTCTATAATTAGAAAAGTCAGTATCTGGGAAACTTCTTATTTTATAGTCTCTCCTGTTCTTTCAGTGTTGGAAGTGTCTGCTGCATTATTATTAGAGTCAAAAAATGTTGGTGCTGTAAATAAAGTGTTATATATCTTCAAGGTGTGGTGCAAATCTTGATTTATATTGTTATTTTTAATTTAGAAATCTAGTTGAAGCAAGTT
The DNA here is from genome assembly GCF_023721935.1 of Panthera uncia. Classification (NCBI taxonomy): domain Eukaryota; kingdom Metazoa; phylum Chordata; class Mammalia; order Carnivora; family Felidae; genus Panthera; species Panthera uncia. The sequence continues at coordinate 113,065,897 of NW_026057580.1, read as the reverse complement.
GAAATGGGTAGCATATAGCTATATCGGAGAAGAAGGTTTTTTTTAAATGAATGGGGTAAAAGGAATATATAGTAGGAAACTAGTTTCAGGTGTATAATGTAATGACTCAATATTTGTATACACTACAAAGTGATCACCACAATTATTCTAGTTACCATTTGTCACCATACAATTAATCCCTTCCCCCCTAATAACCACTAATCAGTTTCTGTATCTATGACTTTGGTTTTGTTTGTTTGCTTGTTTGTTTTTTTTAAATTCCACATGTAAGTGAAATCGTATGGTATTTGCTTTTCTCTGTCTGACGTATTTTATTTATCATAATACCCTCAAGGTCCATCAATGTTGTCACCATATATACATGGAATACTAGTCAGCCATAAAAAATAAGGAATACACACACACACACACACACACACACACACCACATCTTCTTGATCTATTTATCCATCAATGGATGTTCCATATCTTGGCTATTGCAAATAATGCTGCAATGAACATTGAGGTGAGTATATCTTTGTCAATGAGTGCTTTCCTTTTCTTCAGGTACATACCCAGAAGTGGTATGGCTGAATCATACAGTAGTTCTATCTTTAATTTTTTGATGGACCTCAGTACTGTTTTTCCATAGTGGCTACATCAATTTTCACTTCACCAACATTGCGCAAGTGTTCCTTTTCGTCCACACTTATTATTTCTTGTCTTATTTTATAATAGCCATTCTAACAGGTAGCAGATGTTATGTCATTGTGGTTTTGATTCGCATTTCCCTGATAATCAGTGATATCGAACATCTCCTATACATGTTGGCTACCTGTATGTGTTCTGTGGGAAAATGTCTGTTTAGATCCTCTGCCCATTTTTTAATAGAATTTTTTTCTGTTTCTGCTGTTGAGTTGTCTTAGCTCTTTATATGTTTTGAATATTAACCCTTTCTGGATATATGATTTACAAATATTTTCTCCTATTCAGTAGAGTGCCTTTTCCTTTTGTTGATGGTTTCCTTTGCTGTGGTCCCACCTGTTTATTTTTGGTTTTGTTGCCTTTGCTTTTGGAGTCAGATCCAAAAATTCAATGCCAAGACCAATGTCAAGAAGCTTACCATTCTTGGAGTTGTGGGGTTTCAGGTCTTACATTCCAGTCTTTAATCCAGTTTGAGGTACTTTTTGTGTATCGTGTGAAATAGTGGTCTGGTTTTATTCTTTTGTATGTGGTGGTCCAGTTTTCCCACCACTATTTATTGAAGAAACTGTCTTTTCCCCATTGTATATTCTCAGCTCCTTTGTCATAAATTTATTGACCGTATATATGTTGGTTAATTTCTGGGTTCTGTATTCTGTTCCATTGATACAGGCATCTGTTTTTATGCCAGTACTGTACTGCTTTGATTAACATAGCTTTGTAGTATAGTTTGAAATCAGAAACCGTGATACCTCCAGCTTTGTTCTTTCTCAAAATTACTTTGTCTATTCAGGGTCTTTTGTTTTCCGTGCAAATTTTAGAATTATTTGGTCTAGTTTTGTGGAAAATCCCATTGGAATTTTGATAGCGATTGCATTTAATCTGTAAATTGCTTTAGATAGTATGGACATTTTGACAACTTTCATTCTTCTAATCCATGAGCATGGAGTATCTTTTTGTTGATTTCTGTTTTCTTCATTTTCTTTTATCAGTTTCTTGTACTTTTCAGTATACAGATCTTTTGATTCCTAGGTTAAATTTGTTCCCAGGTATTTTATTCTTTCTGATGCAGGTGTAAATGCAGTTGTATTCTTTTTTATTATTAACTTCTCTTTCTGGTAGTTCATATGTAGTGTATAGAAATGCAACATATTTTGTACATTAATTTTTTACCACACAGCTTTACTGAATTTACTAGTCCTGATGCATTTTTGATGAACTCATTAGGGTTTTCTATATATAATATACTGTTACCTGCAAACAGTGACAGTTTTACTTCTTTCTTTCCAATATGGATGCATTTTGTTTCTTTTTCTTGCCTAACTGCAATGGCTAGGACTTCCAATATTATGTTGAATAAAGTAGCAAGAGTGAGCATCCTTGTCTCATTCCTGTTCTTAGGGAAAAAGTTTCTAGCTTTTCAATGCTTATTATGAGGTTAGCTGTTGGTTTGTCATATGTAGCCTTTATTATGTTGAGGTATGTTCCCTCTATAGCCATTTGGTTGAGAGTTTTTAACATAAATGGATGTTGAATTTTTCTTAAATACTTTGCATCAGTTGAGATGATCATATGATGCTTATCCTACAGTTTGTTAATGTGGTATAACACCTTGATTGATTTGTGAATGTTGTACCACCCTTGCATCCCTGGAATAAATCCTATTTGATTATGTTATATGATCCTTTTAATGTATTGTTGAACTCATTTTGTTACTATTTTGTTGAGGACTTTTGTATCTATATCCATCAGGGGTGTTGACCTGTAATTTTCATTCTTGTGGTGTCTTTGTCTGGTTTTGGTATTATAGTAATGCTGGACTCGGGAAATGAGTTCAGAGGCATTCCCTCCTCTTCAATTTTTTGAAAGAGATTGAGGAGTATAGGTATGAAAATTTTGATTTTTAGAGAATTTATCAGTGAAGCCATCTGGTCCTGGACTTTTTTTTGTTGGGAGTTTTTATTACAAACTAAATCTTTTTACCAATAATTAGTCTATTCATATTTTCTATTCTTCTATTTCTTCATGATTCAGCTTTGGAAGATGGTATGTTTGTAGAAATTTATCCATTTTTTTCTAGGTTGTCCAATTTGTTGGCATATAGGCATCGCAGTAGTCCCTTATGATCCTTGTATTTCTGTGGTATCAGTTGTAACTTCTTTTTCACTTCTGATTTTATTTACTTGAGACTTCATTTCTTTTTTTTTCTTGGCAAGTCTAGTTCAAAGTCAATCAATTGGTTTTCTCTTCAAAGAACCAGTTCTTAGTTTTCTTGATCTTTTATATTGCCTTTTCCTTCTTACTACCAACTTTGGCCTTTGGCCCTTTTTTTTCTTTTTTTTTAGTTCACTTAGGTGTAGAGTTATATTTTTTTATTTGAAACTTTTCTTATCTTTTGAGATAGGCCTGTACTACTATAAACTTTCCTCTTAGAACTGCTTTTCCTACATCTCATAGATTTTGGGACTGTTGTATTTCCATTTTCATTTGTCTCAAAGTATTTTTTTGAGTTCTTTGATTTCTTCACTGACTCATTGGTTGTCCAGTAACATGTTTACTCTTCACATATTTGTGCTTTTTTTTTCTTACAGTTGATTTCTAGTTTCATACCATTGTGGTAAAAAAAAATGCTCGATATGATTTCAGCCTTCCTAAATTTAGTAATACTTGTTTTTTGGCCTAATATATGATCTATTCTGGAGAATGTTCCATGCACACTTGAGAAGAATGTGTATTCTGCTGCTTTTGGATGGAATGTTCTGTGTGTATCTATTAAGGCCACCTGGTCAAAGATGTATCATTTAAGTCCATTGTTTCTTTCTTGATTTTCTGTCTGGATGACCTATCCATTGATGTAAGTGGGGTATTGAAGTCCCCTTATTGAACTGCTATTAATTACTCCCTTTAAGTCTGTTAATACTTGCTTTATATATTTAGCTGCTTCTATGTTGGGTGCATAAGTATTTACCAATGTTATCGCCTTTGGATTGACATCTTTCTTATTATGTAGTACCTTTCATTGTCTTTGATTAAGACTTTATTTTAAAACCCATTTTGTCTGATATGAAGACAGTTACGCCAGCTTTCTTATCATTTTCATTTTCATGGAATATTTTCCTCTGTATCTTTACTTCTGAAGTGCATCTCTTATAGGCAGCATATAGATTGCTCTTGTTTTTCATCCATTCAGTCACTGCCTTATCTTTTAATTGGAGATTTTAGTCTATTGATTTTAAAGTAATTATTGATAGATATGTAACTTATTGCCATTTTGTTCATTGTTTTCTATCTGTTTTTGTATTTCTTCTCTCTTTCCTCTCTTACACTCTTTATAATATATATACACATATATGTATATATACATATATATACATATATGTGTATATATATTTCAATTCATAGCAACCTGAGCTTAAACACATTCTAAAAACTAGACATTTTTATCCTCCTTTACATATTATGTTTTTAATGAATTATTTTACGTATTTGTATTTGTGCATCCCTTAATTACTAAAATTATGGTTAATTTTAATACTTTTGTCTTTTAACCTTTATACTAGCTTTATTAGTTGTTGTTCCAGTACCCTTACTCTATATTTACCTTTACCTGATTTTTACTTTTATATGTTTCCTTATTACTAATTAATACTTTTTATTTTCTGCTTAAAAAGCCCCTTTGCCAGTTTCTGTAGGTCTGATTGGTGGGGATGAACTCTTCTAACTTTTGTGTCTCTGGAAAATTCTTAATTTTTCCTTTAATTCTGAATGATAACCTTTTGCCAGTTTGAATATTCTTTGTTGGAAGTGTGGTTTTTTGCCTTGTTTTTGTTATTGTTGTTGTTGTTGTTGTTGTTGTTTTTCTTTTTCCTTTCAGTACTTTGATATATCATACCACACCCTTCTGGCCTGCAAGTGTCTGCTAAAGAGTCAGCTAATAGTGTTGTGGGGACTCCCTTGTATGTAACAAGTTGTGTTTCTTTTGCTGTTTTTAAGATTCTCTCTTTAACATTTAACATATAATGCATCTTGGTGTGGATCTCTTGTGGTTCATCTTATTTGGAACACTCTGTTCTTTCTGGACCTGAATGCATTTCCTTCCTTAAGTTAAGGAAGTTTTCAGCCACTGTTTCCCTAAATAAGTTTTCTGTTTCTTTTTCTCTCTCTTCTCCTTGTGAGAGTCCTATAATATGAATGGTATTCTGCTTTATGTTGCCCTATAGGTGCAGTAAGCTATTTTCTTTTCTTAAAAAAAAAAACAAAACAAAAACTTATTTTTTTAATTTTTTTTTCTTCTTGCCGCCCCATTTGGGTGATTTCCACTGTCCTGGCTTCTAGGTTGCTGATCTGATCTTCTCCTTCTTCTATTTAGCTATTGATCCCCACTAGCATATTTTTCAGTTCAACTATTATATTCTTCAGCTCTGTGATTTCTGTCTCATTCTTTCCTATATTTTCTCTCTCTCTCTGTTGAAGTTATTACCATGTTCATCCATTCTTTTTCTAAGTTCAATGAGTGTCTTTAAGACCATTACTTTGAACTCTCTATCGGGTAGATTGCTTATCTCCATTTCAATAAGATATTTTTCGGAGGTTTTTATCTTGTTCTCTCATTTGAAGCATATTCCTCTATCTCCTCATTTTGCTTGACTCTGTTTTTGTTTCTATACATTAGGCAACCTTTGGGCCGAAAGTGCAGTTCTCCTGGCCATCAGATGCAGGTGCTCAAGGGGCACACCTTGTGCGGGCTGAGTGTGACCATTAGCTGTGGCAGGACCAGAGCTGCAGCACAGGGTAGTCAGGTGCTCACCCAGCAGGGCTACAGCTGTGGAACAGGGATCAGGTGTGTCCACTGGCAATAGCAGGTTAGAGGAAGAGTGTCAAAATGGTACCAGCCAGCACCAGCACTAAGAAGGTAGAAAGAGAACTAAGATATGGCTCCCAACAGAGTAACAGAGTTTCCATCCCTAGAGAGAGTCCTAATGGGCTCCTGCCTCTCTAGAAGATACCTTCAGATTAGCAGGTTGGTCTCCTTCCCATATGGTCGAGGTGCTGTTTAAACTGCTGCTTTTGTGCTGAGTCCAGGGAGACTGAGTTTGTGTGTGAGCCCTTTAAGAGTGGGTTCTTTTTTCCCTATAGCTCGATGGTTCTCCTGGACACGAGCCCCACTGATTTTAACACCAGACTAGTTTTAGGGGCTCATCTCTCTGGTGCAATTCCTGAGGGTTGATGTACCTGAGGTGGGGGCATAAACCCCTCACCCCTCAGGGAAAAGCTCGTATTCTTTTGAGATCTCTCTCAATCATGGGCTGCTGTACCTGGAATGGGGTTTTTGGCAAGACTGTGTCTCTACTTCTTCTACCCCTCTCAATGGGACCCTTTTATCCTTTGTTGTGGAGGAGCAGTTCAGCTATTTTTCAGTTCTTTTTTCAGTGGAAATTATTTCATATATAGCTATAGATTTGCTGCGCCTGTGGGAGGAGGTGACTTAAGGATCTTCCTACGTCACCATCTTGAACCACCTCTCCTCAAGAATGAGTCTTTTTGAAAAAAATATATGTTTCCTGGTGAGATGTACCTGTGGTGTTCCTGGCATAAGGTAAGGTTGTAAATGTAAATAATGCTGGGGCCAAATGGAAGGCAGATTTTGCCAATAGAAATCTTTCAGTGAGTTTTTTGTATATTTTTGTCCATAGAAATTGAGACTACCTTTGAAACCATATCCAATTTAATTAAGGAAGAACTGGGCCAGGATGGTCTCTAGCTTAACCCTGGGTCTGTATGCAGGGGTGCTCCAGGCTGGCACTGCTTTTCCAGCAACACCTGGAAACTGCTCTTACTCACGGGTTTGGGCTTCTGTCCTTTGAAGTTTTCTTGTGTGCCAACGTCAATGTTGTCTGTGCTCCAGAGAGAGCAGAGAGCTTATGGAAGTGATTGTGGTATATGTGTAATGTGCCGTCCCTCCCAGGTCTTGGACACTGTAGTGTAACTAGGTCTTGGTACTTCAGGAGCAGGGAGGATTAGGGAAGCAATTCTGTCTCTGTCTCTTTGGCTACTTTAGTTTATATTTATCTGGGTCTTTGAACTTGTGAGCCCTATAATACCTATGGCAAATGGTGATGATTTCAATGAGAAATGGCTAGATCTATCACTCCCAGTCTCTAATGCTCTTCATCAACAATGGGCCATGCCCTCTATTTCTTCCCGAGATTGGTCTCTGTGGTTCAGCAGTCCTACAACAACCTTTTCAACTTGCTGACTGGAATAAGGCATAAATCTTTTAGAGGAAATAAATGCATACACATACTTTTTAATGTTTTTTCAAAAAATGTTAATATAATCTCCAGAGTGCAATGTGAGAAGTCCAAGAAAATACTTATATATCTGAGTTCTTTTAATTTAAAGAACACTTTATTTTTCTTATACTTTAAGATTATAGTAGTGGGATACTTTTTGTGAAAAAAATTTCAAGGAACCTAGCTGTATATGACTGCTAATTGCTGGTAGTTTTTATTGCTTACCAATATGCAAATTTAGCCAGGCCTCAAATTTCTGTTTATATAATTGTCACTTCAGTTATTTGCATTAGTACTTAAATTTGGACCTCTCATTGTCATTTGGTTGTTGTATTTAATGCTATACTTCCATCTTTCCTTTCCTCTTCTTTTTCCCTTCCCTTTTTGAAAAGTTCAGTTCAAAAGCCAGAGGGAAGGCAAGGTATTCTTTTGCAGTGGGGCAGAAGTAGGAGCCATGGTTGTGTATGAAACCAGAGAGAGGAGGAACATCAGTGTATGTGGTATACCCAGGTGGTTCTAGAAGCCTGAACAGAATGATGAGTGTATCGACACAGTGTGGTACTCCAATGCTGGGGCACAAGGCCCTGGGTGGAGCTGACCAGGGCATCTCTGTGGGGAGTGGCTGGCCTACTGCAGGATTTGAGAGCCAACATTTTGAGAGGTGCACTCACAAGGGGGGAGAGCCTTGCATGGGAAGGCAGATCCTGAGCAGAGTGAGGAGGGCAGCCACATAGAAGAGTGTCCTGTTGGGAGATATCAGAGCCCAAGTGGGTCAAGATGGCATCCATGTGAAGGAGGGAGTGGCTGCAAAGATGAGCTATTGTAACAAACAGAGGGACTGATCAAATAAATAAGCAAGTTCATTAAGGGTAATGGTAGCCAGGTTTCTCTCTATCAGAGAATAGAGTTACAAATAAGGAAAGAAAGCAAGAATAAACCCTATAGAAATTGATTGGAATTTGAGTTATTGGTGTGAATTCATGATTTATTATATAAATAGATAAAGAAATAAATGTAGAATGAAATAGCTGTTAATGTGTGTAACACACACACACACACACACACACACACACACACCTATTCATTAGCTTGCTCTGCCAAGAGGACCTTGAAGCAATGATACCTCATTAGTAATAAGTATGCCTAACACCTAAATCTTGGTTTCTAAATGCCAGTTTCTGGGACTGGGGCAGACAAAGGAGAAGAGTCTGGAGCATCTTATTGTGTCAGAAGGTAAGGAAGTCCTCAAACAATGTTAGGGACATGTGACAAAAGGATGCAGGAACCAACTTGTAAAGGCTCCAACTGGCTAAATCTGGGACATTCTGAAGCATCAAAATAATGATAGTAACAGAATGAATTAACCCATAAAATAAAATAGGAATCCATGGGTGAGTTTGATAAGAAATAGGACATTTACATAATTTCAAAATATCCACCTATAAAATAAATAGTAATGCAGCGGATAAATTTGCAATGTAGAAATTTGACATGTACTACCTTACACAAGTGATCCAAGTGAACCTCTTCAAAGATGGGAGAATTAGATCCATGTACCTCCTAATGGGATGTGATTGGAAGGACCCAACATCACCCCTGTGGTATTCCTGCCAAAGATGCACATCTGGAATCATGAAGATACAACTGATGAATCCAAATAGTCTATAGAGTAACTCTTTGGTAATAACCCAAAAAGCCAAGGTTGTGATACTCACGGAAAAACCAAGGAACTATTCCAGACTAAAATATCTAAAAAGGCATGACAACTAAATGCATTGCATGATTATTAGCCAGTATTTTTTATATCTCTATCTCTATCTCTATCTCTATCTATCTATATATAAAAGACAAAATTAAGGAAGCTTAGATGGTGCCTGAAGATTCAATGATAAAAAGGTGTCAATATTAATTCCTGATTTGGATAATGGACTGAGATTAGTTAAGAGAATGTTTTGTTTGTAAAAAATATACACTAAAGTTTTCAGGTACAATAGGATATGTCAGCAACTTATTCTCAAAAAAATACTTCTTTATGTTGTACTTGCAACTTTAAGTTTGAGGTTTCAAAATATATATACAAGTGTTATACTTCAATGAAACATTTCAGTAAAACATTATCCTGTTGTCTGCTTTATACCAGGAATCATAGTTAAAGACAGTAGAAGAATGTCTAAAACTAGAAATGCCAAGAGTCTTTGGTGTGACACATTCCCAGGTCCTGAAGGACTGTTTCTCCAGAGAAGGGCATGTTTCTATCAAAAGTTGACTTTTATTTTATTTTTTTTTAACATTTATTTATTTTTGAGACAGAGAGAGACAGAGCATGAATGGGGAGGGTCAGAGAGAGAGGGAGTCACAGAATCCGAAGCAGGCTCCAGGCTCCGAGCTGTCAACCCAGAGCCCGACGCAGGGCTCGAACTCACGGACCGTGAGATCATGACCTGAGCCGAAGTCGGACGCTTAACCGACTGAGCCACCCACGCGCCCCAAAAGTTGACTTTCAATAAAAGTGGTTTAACTTGTTCCAGTATACATTTAATTAAGTTACAAAGAAATTGCAAGTTTAATACAACTGGCCATGCAGACCAAAGCCCATATTTTCTTTGGCATCCCTTAGAATAATTTTAAATGCCCTACAGGTCAAGGTCACTAGAAATAGTTTTCAAAAAAGAGCTCATAACCATGATGTTAGGAATGACTGCAAATGGCCTTAAGTCATTCAGTGGAAACTTCGAGCTAAATTTAAAGAAAGTGTAGATTCAAATTGTAATTATACTGTAGTTGAAAGCAGTAAAGAAAAATGTATGCTACCATGGATTGGTTTTGTTTAGAGGGACATAAATGCACTATTGGTCCCAAATCCCACCAAACCAATGCACGTTTATTAAAGGTACAGTACATTTAAAAACTTATGACTTATCTTTGCTTTGAATTATGTGTGTTCAAAAATTACTCCAGATTTTGCACATTAGTCATGATGGCAGATAGCATTTGCCTCATATGACATTCATCCCCCAACCCCTTCATTTGTTCATCTAATGTTCCTGGTGGAGACTCTGGTTGGGTTCGAAGACTCTCCCCTGGGCTTGCAGAGTAAAATTCTTTTCAGGCCATCCTACTGAGATATTGAACAAGTCAACTTTAACTCTTCCAAGTACAAGAAGGAAAAGTCTTCCAACCCCTTCATACTATGGGAAGGGATCACTAATCTGACTTTATCTACAGGTTAAGTAGGAATAATCTAGATATGCACAAGGGAGAGATATTCTAGGTAGGGGACTCAGCTTGAACAAAGCCATGACCTGAGAGACTATATGGTAAGCACAGTAAACTACGAACCGTTGTTGATGAAGCAGAAGCCTGGGTAAGTAAGGACATCTAGTCGAAACTAAAGTAACTCTCATAAGTGAACACGGTATTGAAGATTACACGAAGGCCAGCACACATGGACGTCATGAGCAATATGACACCTCAGCCTCTAGCGTGGACTCTTCACCAGCCACATTAACAAATAAACTATTGGTGGTCTCATGAGATCTGACAAGATTATGGTCCCTCAGATGAAGAGACACCATTTGAAATAAGGACCCACATTCACTGTTCACCATGACCTTGCTGGAAGGGTGTGCTGTGCTGTGCAATGCCAGCTGGTCACAGTGGTAGGCTGTAGCGAGGTGGGAGCTCTGACCAAGTGACCATCCAAAACTTGAGGACAAACTCCAGTGATGTCATCCAGAAATATACAAAATGTCACTAACACTAATGAGAACTATAAGAAGTCTCTGGTTTGGGTTCTTACACAATAGTGAAAGAACAGTAACTTCATCTCAACATTGCAGTCTTCCCACCCTTAAAACTCAAGAAGTGTATATTTTATAATGAACTGAATGTCTTAGTAGAGTAATGCATACCAAATTTGTCAATAAGCAAATAAGATATATTAGAGGGGTGTGCTCTCAAATTTTTGACTAATTAGTATGCTTAGTTAAAAAAATGTGGATGACTATACAAGGTGGTAGAAACTGCTGAAGATATTTGAGCAGAGGAGTGAAATTATTAGCTTGGAAGTGAGCGAATAGACATTAAAGCTATTTAATAGGTAAAATCTATATCCTTCATCACCATGTGGAAATTCTCCAAGTCGCATTGACCCACATTTGAATCCTGCCTGCCTCGCTTACTGTATATGCATTTGGGGAAATTATCTCAGCTTCCTAGGACTTAAGTTATCCATTTGTCACATAAGGATATAATCTGCTCTTATAAAGCTTTTGTGTGACTCCTGTGGATAATGTATGAATGTGCTTGCATGTATTGCATATAATAGGTGTTCTAACATATTAGATATTCTTTCAATTGCCTTTACATAAGTGGTATTTTTATGTAATATTTTAAGAAGATCTTTTATACAGATACATTAGCTGTACTTTGAGAAATGGTTATACTTTTTTGCTGAGAAAAAATAAATCTTTTCACTTATAGTAGGGATAGTCATCAAAATAGAAGTGCTTTCTAAGGGAAGCATACCCCTAAATGAGCTAAATTTTGATTGAGCCTACAATGTTTATTAAAGGATTAGTTGGGAGAAATTGGTTCAAGTAGTTTTATTTGCGTGTGCATCTGTAACCACGGCAAAAATCAGATGTTATTGGAGGATTAAATATCAATAATTTATAACTAATTTTTAGAGCCCAGTGAATGGATTATGAGGGAATTCGGATTTTCCAGAAGACTTTTAAAGGCGCAGCCTAAAGTGCAGCAAAACAGACTTTGTGTTATAATCTTTTATTAGCGGTCAGGAAGAGCAAATATTATAATCTACAAGTGTATAGATATCTTCATGGTTATAGTCATCCATTTACCTAACTTATTTAAATTTGTCAGCTGTACAGACAAAATAGTTGCCTCAAAGGAGGACGCTTGTCATGGATACATCTTTCTGTACACTCGAACCCATCAAGTAACAGTTGCCTCTTGTTCAGGTGACACGTTTGCCAAGCACTGTGTGTGTGCGTACAAGACTGCCTCTCCCTTCCTTCTCTAACACTCTCAGTGAGGTGTCACTGTCCTTATTTTATAGATGGGAGGACAGTGAGCCATTGAGGGAAATAAACTGTCCAAGGTCTCAAAGCCCCACATCATTTCACGTGGCATAAGACCCACATATGTCCAATTCTGAAGCCCACGTCTTTCCATCAAACCATTCTGACACCAAAATTTTTCCTAGACATTTAGCTTGCATCAATATATTCTTTGAATTTATGGGAGCCTTTGAAAAGAAATGCAAAATGAGTAAATACAGATCTTAAGGGCAGGCATAGGGAACGTTGCACAGAAATATGAGTTAGCAGAAGCAAAAATATAGAAATTTATTACATTATTTTTCAAATAAATAGCTCATAAGATGGAAGCTGCTGAAGTTTTTATCGTATTTTAAATTACAATACAATAATTCACATATCCATGTAAACTTTTAAAATCTTTCAGTATTAAATGGGTTTTTTTGGTAAATAAATGGACTAATATTTTAAAACACCTTCTGAAAATATGTCGTGTTCTACATACTACCAGTTCAAGGTTGAAAGGATCATACGAATCAGCTTCATACCTACATTTAACTCTAAGGCCCTCCCTGCAAAGGGCAACAAAGGAGACCCTGAATTTCACAAATTTCTCACCTTGTTGATTTTTAAGGAAAGTCCTAGAGGTGACTGGGTCTCATGAGGACTGATTTATCTCTGCAATGACATGTTTGTGGCCAGGACTCTATTTCTTTTAAAATATACTCTTGGCCTGACCTAACTCTAGAAAAATTAAATTCGTGTATAGCTGTAATTCACAACAATTGCAACAATTTTAAGGCCACCTTATCAAACAGGCATTTCCTGATGACCCTATATGAGAGGGCATCCTCCCTCAGCCCCACGCAGTCAGCTTTGGTCTCCTTTGGTTTTCTTCACAGCGTCTATCAATCTGTCGTCGTCATCATCATCATCATCATCATCATCATCTTTTTTTTTATTTTATTATCAGCTATCACCAGCCAATCAAATATCACCATGACCACCTCCCATCTCACTCACCCTCCACAAGAATAAAAAGTCCACAGGGCCTAAAAAATATGCCTAGTGCATAACATTCTCAGTAAATATTATTTGATATTTATAGTATATCATTTGATATAGTATTAAATATTTGATATACACACTTTCATAAATAAGATTCTGGGCATATACAAGATAAAAGGCCTCACAATATTTTCTTTTCAATAGGAAACTTCAAAATGCATTTTAAAAAATGAATATTTCTCTCCTAAACTTATATATTTCATTTTAAGAATGGTTTCAATTATGGGTTAAGTATGTTGTAAAAAGTAAGCTAAATTTTAGCACAATTTTTTTTTCCACAGAGCGAATGGAAACTAACAATGTAAAATAAAACCATGTTGCCAGGAGAGCTGGACAATTTAGATATCGCTATGGTATGAATCCGCGTAAATTTTCCCAGTCACATGAAGAATGCTCTCTTTGTAAAGTCCTTCACCTTAAGGGTACTTCTGTCTCATACAGTTAGAGGTCAGGTGGAAAAGAGAAAAGACATGTAAAAATAACTCAGTTATCTAAGCCTTTGGAGGGTAACTTAGAGCCGATGGCCCTATTCCTCTGCCACTTCTTTCCTGAATCACTTACCTGAGTTTCTTCCTACAACCCCAAGTCACAGACAGGCACTGGGCTGGTTCGTGGGTTCCCGACGTCAGCACATTGCTCTGCACTCACAACGCCTGTGTTTTACCGGAGGCTTGACATGCCTGTTCCGAGCTTTGGAACCAAGTTTCCTATGCTTGCTAGGTTCTGAGCCGTTCCTACCTTTGCCCACTATCGTGCATTCCCAAGTTCTGCTTGTCTTCTGAATGATTCTGCAAAGCCCAGTAGGTCCTCTTACTGATTCATCCAAGGTATTTCTTTACCACACTTTCATTTATTCACTGAACATTTATTAAGAGTCCACCAAGGGCCTCACACTAGGTGAAGTGCAGGACAAGCAAGAAAAATCATGGCGTTGTGTCTGCTCTCAGGGAAATCCAGCCCAGGGAGAAATGGATGCATAATTGGGGCACCTGGGTGGCTTATTCAGTTGAGCATCCAACTCTTAATTTCAGCTCAATTCATGATCTCACAGCTCATGAGTTTGAACCCCACATTGGGCTCTGGGCTGACAGTGCGGAGCCTGCTTGGGATTCTCTCTCTCTCCCTCTGTCTCTGCCACTCCCCTGCTTGTGTGCTCTCTCTCTCTCTCAAAATAAATAAATAAACTTTAAAGAGTGAGAGAGAGAAACAGATGCATAATCAATTTATCAAGATTTCTGGGACACTTAAAAGTAATTACCAAGGCACCTGGGTGGCTCGGTCGGTTAAGTGTCCGACTTCGGCTCAGGTCATGATCTCACGGTCCGTGGGTTAGGGCCCCGCGCCGGGCTCTGTGCTGACAGCTCAGAGCCTGGAGCCTGTTTCGGATTCTGTGTCTCCCTCTCTCTGTGACCCTCCCCCACTCATGCTCTGTCTCTGTCTCAAAAATAAATAAACGTTAAAAGTAATTACCAAGGTGTTTTTCAAGAGATATTTACCATAATGTATTTGGGTGTGTTTCACTTTTGATTATTTATTTATTTATTTATTTATTATTTTTTTAATGTTTATTTTTGAGAGAGAGAGAGACAGACAGACAGACAGAGCTTGTGTGGCAGAGGGACAGAGAGAGGAGGAGACAGAGAATTCAAAGCAGGCCTCAGGCTCTGAGCTGTCAGCACAAAGCCCGATGTGGGGCTTGAACTCATGAACTGTGAGATCATGACCTGAGCTGAAGTCGGTGTCTTAGCCGACTGAGCCACCCGGGCATGCCAGTTTTGATCATTTTAAAATAAGTATTTAGGCCAGTACAGGAGAGTACAACTAACTCACATACTGACAACTAGGTCCTTTTACTTTCAGATGCGCCTACTTTTGAGGTGGAATCTGTTTGCTCCAACATAAAAGGCTAAATTCTATGACCTAATCTATGCCATCCCAACTACGGTGTCTTTCTTAGGGCTCTCCCTAAGGTCCACAGGGCGCCGTGGAAGAACTTTGCTGGAAAGATCCTCAAGAGGAGAGAAATGTGTGTGTGTATGATACCAGTAATATACAAATCGATTCATCAACTTGAGAAGAAAGTTCAAGAGCCACTGCCTCTGAGATTTTTCGTTCTGCAGGAGGAGCACTTTGCCGGAATTAGCGATACAAGCGAGGAAGAGGGAGCACAGCTAATAATTTGGAGATATTTACACCTTTGCTAGGCTTTTCACAGTGCAAAGGCATTAGTGGGAGTGACAGGAACAAGTCCTGAGCCATTTACTTAGGCTATCTGGAAGGATTTAATCTCGCTTGGGTCATGGAGTGGAGTGTTCCCTGGCAATTGGAGCTCCTGTGATAGGCCCTATCGGTAGGCCTGGCATCCAGAGATAAGAGTTTAAGTCCAGCTGGAATTAGAAGCAACAGAATTAGCTGGAATGCAGGACTGTAACCCTTTTGGCTCAAATCGTGAAATGCCTGTGGATGGCAGTTCAAATCTTTCCGATGGAGTTTTGGCTCTGGGGGCTGAGCATGAAACAAACATTAGTAATATGAAGGGCTTTTCTGCAGTGTGCGCAATAAATCCAGCCCTATAATGATGCAGTTTATACTTCCATCAATTTTGTGGGGTTTTTGCTACAGTGTCTCCACAAGACTAATTTTCCACTTTATCAGCATTCATATATGTTTTTTCTTTTTTTTTTTTTTTAAGACCGGGGAAAATGTTTGAAAGGCCAGTGATTTTAGAAGCTGTGGGTAGCTTTTGTGTATAACAGGTATGCACATCACTTTCAAATATCGAAAGTGGAGGTCAGTAAAGCGTAAAACAGCAGACAGGGGTGATGATCCTGTATTTTTATTTGTATAGACTCATTTAGCTGCTAAAACTATATCTTTCAAAAATACAGAGTGTGATCATTATTTGTATATTTGTTTACTGTGTGCTTTCATAAGACCAAACTGATAATGCGTATGTTAATAGAATGACAGACTTACAGTAAGGATGGGAACTTAACTGTAGACGATAGTTTACAGCAAACATTTTCTTCTTTATATTTTTATAATAACTACATACCGTGAATGTTCCCCCATCGAAACAAAATTTATCACTTAAAGTGATAATACGTAAAATAGGTGAGCTTTTGTTTTTTTCTACCCGTAAAATTAAACAAAACATAGCATGCAGTATGATGGAGGTAGATGCCTTCAGAGTGTTCCGACTGCATTAAGCTTTCCTTGTGATGTTCATTTTTGTGGAAAAAAAAAAAAAAAAGTTCCATAAGCATCATGGAAGATTTCTATGAGGTGAATTGCTTACCAGGATCCCTGATCCTAGACTTATTTACACTTTCTACATTTTAGTAATTCCAGCTTGATGCCGTTATATGTAAGTTTAACGGTTTTGAGAGTAACTTTTAGCTTCAGTGTTTAAAAGTCTTTGTAAGCTGAATGGGGACGTGTGAGCTTTATTAGTAAACTGTACTACTTGCACATAACTCTTTTCATTTTTTCTCATTTCTGTCTTGTTCTAAACAATTATATGATGAAAATAGCATTAAATTACATGTTTTTTGTGAGAATTTATTTTTAAGCTATGATAGCACATTTGTTTAATGCCATATAACTGCACCCAATATAGTAGAAACATAATTCCTCTTATAAATATTTATGCTCACATAGCAGTAATGTGCTATATAAAAAGAAAATATAGGGGCTCCTAGGTGGCTCAGTCGGTTGAGTGTCCAACTTGGCTCAGGTCATATCACAGTTTGTGAATTCAAGCCCCTCATCAGGCTCTGTGCTGATGGCTCGGAGCCTGGAGCCTGCTTCGGATTCTGTGTCTCCCTCTCTCTCTGCCCCTTAACACGCTTGCTCGCTTGCTCTTTCTCGCTTTCTCTCAAAAATAAATAAAACATTAAAAAATTTAAAAAAAGAAAACATAACAAGAGAAATGAAGACATTTTAACAAAGTGGGATATTTCTTTTTTTTTTTTTTTTTAATTTTTTTTTTCAACGTTTTTTATTTATTTTTGAGACAGAGAGAGACAGAGCATGAACGGGGGATGGGCAGAGAGAGAGGGAGACACAGAATCGGAAACAGGCTCCAGGCTCCGAGCCATCAGCCCAGAGCCCGACGCGGGGCTCGAACTCACGGACCGTGAGATCGTGACCTGGCTGAAGTCGGACGCTTAACCGACTGCGCCACCCAGGCGCCCAAAGTGGGATATTTCTAATAAGATATATTTTTCAAGAAGTATTCAAGAGATGTTTTAAATACGTCTTAAGGAGACATAATATATCCAAGCATATGTCAGTGATGCTTAAGTAATATAATGGCATAGATAGAACTTTTGTAATGTACTTTATTTGGAATTGACTGAAAGAAACATCACTGGCTTATGAAATGAGAAAATAGAGAAAAATTCTGGATTTTCTATATTGAGTTCAGTGGATCATATATAGGCACAAACAAGTTGAATGTAGACCAAACCAGTTACTTCTTCAATAGGTAATGCTATGGCCTGATTTATTTCCTTTTAATTCTGGCTGCTATTTTCTACGACTACGAGGAGGTAGGTAATCATGTTTGGACCCTAGAGTGTGACGTACAGTCTATAGAAGCTCCGGAATACTTCCTTCTATAGATGCTAATTAAGACAGAAATATTTTAAAATAAAATATATATAAATTTTTCCTAGGAAGAATTTCTAACTGGCCACTTTTAACTTTTACTAATTCACTATTACTTTTTTTTTTATTACAACATAATAACAATGTGTAGAAAGTACACAAAGTGTAATGTGCCTTTACCTCTAGGCATGAGTTCTGCATTATTATAAATGTATATTATATTTCATATAATAACATAATTATATAATATGTAATAACATTACATTATAATACTGTTATTAATATAATGTGTTGTGTTATAATATGATATCATACCTTATCATATCTAACATACCTAAGGAAGTTAATGATAATCTTTTAATATTATCTAATACATAGTACGATTGTCAAAATATTGACATGAATGTTGAAGCTTGGTCATAAATACTGGGGGGGGACGTTGATGTATATTTTAATTCTGTGTATGTCTGCATTTTTCACTTACTTAAAACTGGAAGTGTACAATTCAGCACTTTTACGTCTACTCACAGATTTGTGGACCCATTGTTACCATCTTATTTTAGAACATGTCCATCACCTTGAGAAGAAAATCTATACCCATTAGCAGCCACTTCATAGTCCCCCCACCCCATCTCTTCCTTCTCCCCATAGCTGGCTGCCATTAATCCACTTTCTATCTCTCTGGACTTGCCTATTTTGGGTATTTCATAAAATGGAAACAAGTAATTTTTGGCCTTTTGTAATTGCATGCTTTCATTTAGCACAATGTTTCAAAGTTCATGCATGCTCATTCCAAGTATCAGTAGTACCTCATTCCTTTCTTATTGCCAAATAATACTATACCACGTGGATTATACTGCATTTTGTTTATTCATCAGTTGATGCACATATGGGTTATTTCTACTCTTTGGCTATTATGGTTAATGCTTCCGTAAATAACCTCGTACAAGATTTCTTGTGGGCATATGTGTTCCAAAGTGGCTACACCAATTTACATTTTTGCCAGTAATGAATGAAGGTTACAGTTTATCCACATTCTTTCTGACACACATTATTGTTTGTTTGTTTTTAATTTTAGCCATTCTACTGGGTCAGTTCTCGTGGTTTTGATTGGCATTTCCCTAATGAATAACAATGCCGAACATTTCTCCATCTGTTTATTGGCCATTTGTATTTCTTTTTTGCAGAAATGTCTATTTAACTCCTTTGTTCATTTTTTTTAATTGGTTATGTGTCTTCTTTCTGTTGAGTTGCAAGTGTTCTTTATATATCCTGGATACAAATTCCTTATGAGACATGTGACTTGCAAGTATTTTCTCTCATTGGTGGGTCACCTTTTCACTTTATTGATGTGTTCTTGAGACACAAAAGTTGAAGTTGAGTACATCTATGTTTTCTTTTTTCCATTCGATTCTGCTTTTGGTGTCATGTGTAAGAAACTATTCCCAAACCCAAAGTCCTAAAGATTTACTCCTAAGTTTTCTTCTAAGAAATAAGTTTATAGTTTTATCCCTAACATGTATGTCTCTGATCCCTCTGACTTAATTTCTATATGTAGTTGAAGTAGGGGTTCAACTTTATTCTTTTGCATATGGATATTAAGTTGTCCTAGTGTCATGTGTTGACAATGTTATTCTTTTGCTATTGAATCATCTTAGAACCGTTGTTGAAAATCAATTGAATATTTGATTGAATTAGTAGTGAATCCATTAGGTCCTGGTCCTTTGTTTCTAGGAGTTTTGAAACTACTAATTCAGTACCTTTACTTGTTATAGGTCTCTTCAGATTTTATACCTCCTCTTGAATGAATTGCAGTAGTTTGTGTCTTTCTTGAATTTGTTTATTTCATTTGGTTATTCAGTCTGTTGGCATAATCTTATCTATTGTACAATTGAATTATTAGCATCTAAAATTCAACCTATTTGTTTAAGGCATTTCCTAAACAAATATACAAATATTTTTACTAAGCCAATTTATTTTTTCCCAATAAATATTGTTATCTTAGAGATTGGAGAGGTGTGACAAATAGTTGGGCACACTGACCAAATACCCAGTTAATTTTAAAACTAGCCATATACTATTAGTTTGTAGCTTTCTAATGATGGAGAGAAATAAGTTTCTGCTTGTATCCAAGGATTCAAAACAGTATTCAAGGATTTCCAAATGCTTCTGGAATCCTTGGGTACTTTTGGGATTTTTACCTTCTTGGAATTGTAATTGGTATTCAGATACACAGTGCCTATTTTTTTCTCTGCCCCATTACTTTCTGAATTATGAGAATATGGATAATACTGTGGCCTCTCTAAAGGCCCCCACTGATACAGGACAGCTTAAGGACCAGTACTAGAATGCATCCCCGATGTTCCCCAATTTTCCTGTTTCCTTCTACCTCTGTATTCTGATCCCTGACCCTCAACTCAGAATATTAGAGCTCCTGGGTGTAAGAGACTGGAAGTCTGTGGTGTGCTTACTCCTTTCGAGCTATTCTAGTCCAGAATTTGATCTGTAAGTACCTTGAGGTACTTAGCACGCTTCATTCAATTGTAAAGCACAATGCCTAGCACAGAATAAGTGCTCATTTCTGGACTGAGTTTAAACAAAGTAAAAATACAGTCTGCAGCTCCAAACCTATTTTCCCAAAGTTCAAATGTATATTTGATTTCTTTCTACTTTCTTTTCCTTATCACGAGAGCATACATCCTCTTGTTCCAATCTCTTGCATTAAAATTGACTTTTTAAGAATGTTTTCTGATATGATTTATTTTGAGATAATAATATAATTTTTGTCATTGTGTTCCCAATAGGGGCATTTCCATTTGAAGCATTTTCTACTACCATGAAATGAGAGTCTACGCATAAAAGAAAAATGGTACTCTTATTAAAATAAAAGCAACCGGGGCACCTGGGTGGCTCAGTCAGTTAGGCGTCTGACTTCAGCTCAGGTCATGATCTCACTGCTCATGGGTTCGAGCCCTGCGTCAGGCTCTGTGCTGACAGCTCAGAGCCTGGAGCCTGCTTCGGATGCTGTGTCTCCCCCTCTCTGTGCCCCTCCCAGGCTCGTGCTCTCTCTCTGTCTCCCAATAATGAATAAATGTTTAAAAAAAATTTTTTTAATAAAATAAAAGCAACAAAAACAACTGATCAAAAAATTGTCTTTCCTGTAGACATATTTGTATTTCCCAGGCCACCTCAGTGGTGACTCAAGCGCTTGGCCATCTTTGGACTCTTCAAAAATGTGCTTCCTCAATGAAATAAGAGGAAGGTAGAGAATCCAATTGGGAATCTTATGGCATATTACTTGCTGTTTACAGTCCATATTCCTTTCCGGGCATTTTCATATTTTCATCTCAATTTAGGCTTGAATTCCACTCAAGAATCCTCCCAATGTTCAAATATTTCATTCAACAAATATGCACTAAGCCTTTATGCACAGCAGTCAACGAGCAGCAGAAAAGGTCCCTTCTCTTAAGGAGCTTACGTTTTACCTGGAGAGACAATTTCCCACAGATACTGCATAAATAATGTTGCAATTAAGGCTGAGATAGAGATGCTGCCAAAGAGAAGTATTGTGAGAGCTGCTCGGATCCACCTCGATGTGTCCCTTTCACCCAACTCAACCACACTTCTGTGAGGCAGGTCAGCTTCTCCCTGAGGTGCTGATGTCTGTCCAGAGACTTAATCTTAATCCTCAATATCTGATTCTGATTGGCACCAGATTTATCAGCTAATAAATGTATTTTGAAAACTTAGCACATATTTAAAAATTTTGTTTTCTACTGCTGACACAGCTGCTATGGTAAGAGACACTTTTTCCACTCATCTATCTCTTCCTCTTTTTTCCTTTTCTTTGGTGAGAAAGGTACTACCATGGAACTTTCTATCCTCTGAAAAAGATTGTTTATTTTCTTAAAAAAAACCACTACTATCCCTAAGTTATCCTGATTTCAAAGCAGCCAGATTTTGTATCATAAAGAGCCTTTTTGGGGATGCCTGGGTGGCTCAGCTAGTTAAGTGTCCAACTTCAGCTCAAGTCATGATCTCACAGTTGGTGGGTTCGAGCCCCACAATGGGCTCTGTGCTGACAGCTCGGAGCCTGGAGCCTGCTTCAGATTCTGTGTCTCCTTCTCTCTCTGTCCCTCCCCCCCCACCCCGTGTCAAAAATAAACATGAAAAAATTAACAAATAAAGAGCCTTTTCACACACTCAGAGGTTCTACATTTTGAGAGGTACCCACACTAGTTATGAACTCATTAAAAATTTAAGATAGTGTAATGCCAACTAGGGTGAGTTCATTGTAAACATTAGGAAGAAACCTTCCCCAAAGAGGAACTTGTAAGTAGGATAATGAAAGAGTATAATTTTTATTAAAAGAGAAGGGCATGCATTAATTGTGAATTCACTTTCTACTTATTTGTTGTGTAACTACTAAAATCCTCAAAATAACACAAGGGCTTCAGTGGAGAAATTTCAAAGCCTTGAACAGGAAACATTATTAGATGGATAGAATATAGTGGAAATGCTATCTCCATTGGCACTGTTATGTAACTATGTAACTTTATTTTAAAAATCACTTTAGGGGAGCCTGGGTGGCTCAGTCGGTTCAGCATCCAAGTGCAGCTCGGGTCATGGTCTCACAATTCGTGAGTTTAAGCCCCACATTGGGCTCTGTGCTGACGGCTTGGAGCCTGGAGCCTGCTTCAGATTCTGTGTCTCCCTCTGTCTCTGCCCCTCCCCTGCTTGTGCTCTGTCTTTCTCTCTCTCAAAAATAAATAATAATACACTTTTTTAAAAAAAATCACTTTATCACTTTATATTCTTTTTCTTTTTTTCCCTCGGTCACTTTTATTGGCAATAAAATCTCTCAGTTCTGAGACCAAAAATACTTTTTTTTTAAGCATAGGTACAATTCTCTTACAAAAATATCCTTAAGTTGGAGTGGGCAGTAATGAAAGCAATGAAATGAAGACATATCCTGGCCTCGACTGATCAAACATTTATTCCAACTATCCAAAAATTTAAAAAAAATGTAACTTACATTCAATGCTTATTTTATTGGAATTTGACCAGTTTAAGTTGAAAATAAATGGGAAAAAAAAAAATTAACTCTCCTCCCCCCTCCCCACCCATGCTCATTGGTAAGGGTATTTTGCACAGTTATTCAAGTTTGAAACATAATTATAATTGGTCTCTCCATCATTTGATCTCCCTTAGTATTTTATATATTCCTTTGTCAAATATTTGGTATCTTTACTCCCTGCACTTAATCATGGAATATTTAAGTTTGGTAGTGACCTTCGTCACCTTTGATCTCTAGCATTTAACCCAGAACTCAGCACATAGTAGATGCAGGATAGATGTTTGAAAGACTAAATAATCACATATGTATTGTTTATTTGAAATCATATGTAGGTTGATGGCTATAAGTTATTATAATGTAATTAATAATAATACCTTGGGATCAGAAGATCTGTAATGTAATAGACCCCTTAATTTCAGCTCTCTTGTTTTTGTATTTGGGGCCAATGGCTTATTCTCAGTCTTCATTTAAACTACATAATAGGATTTAATCTAGAGTTATAATAGTTTCTTTTTGCAGGCTTGCCTTGGTGCTTTAGTGATGATATCTTTATCTACTTCTTCCTCACCCTCTCCCACATCCCATACATCTGGTAACCTTTTGGTCCTCATGGGTTTTTAAGGCCACTCTCCTGTGTCCCATCTGGACTTGTCTCCTGAGACATCTGCATCCCTACTCCCTCAGGCCCACCACACGAGGACTGTGTGTGCTCATGAGAATTTGCAAACGATGCTGATTAACTAGTCTGTCCTAACATAGCAACAAGTGATCATAGAATAATGTGTTGCCTTAGACCTTTAAAAAAAAGCAATGGGGTCTGGAGACTCTATTCTCATATTAAAGTGGAGTTGGCTTAGTGGCAGTAAATCCAGGCTGACAGTCCACAGATACAAATATTTTATCCTAGGTGTGCCCTTATATATTACTGTTGAGTAAGGATCTTCTGACTTATAATTAAGCCTTGCTTAATTTTTTAATAGGCACTACAGAGATGCTATGCTGCCTGCACCTGTGGTATAATATACTCCACTTAGTAACGCAGGCAGGACAACTGATTAATGTGTGCTTTCATTGAGTATAGCATTAGTGTAAGTTACATTTCTAAAATCATAAAGAACCCTGGGAGATCTGAGGTTATCTACATAGCTACTGCCAGCAGTATAACACAACTGTCACATTACACTCATGAATTTATTCATTATCATGATTTTTGGATCTTCATGAAAATTCTAGTCTTAATATCCAAGCAGCACTGAACAATGATACCTAACGCAGAATGGCAAGCCTTTAGATACCACTCAGATCATGTCAGATGGATATCTACCTACAACAGCCACAGTTTGTTGAATTTCCCTACACATGAAGAAACTATTTCCCATGGCCTCGTTTTAAAAAACCAGCAACGCAGATCTTTGGCATTGCCCTGGACTCACTCTACAGTTTCTTCTAAAGGGTCACTCTGCAGATGTTGACATCATGTAGCTGCCTTTCCAATACATGACTGGACAATGAACAAACTTTAAGCAGAATTTAAAGAGATGCTATGATTTAGAGTACATATTATAATATATTCTAGGGGTGCCTGGGTGGCTCAGTTAAGTGTCCGACTTTGGCTCAGGTCGTGATATTGTGGATCGTGAGTTCAAGCCCCGTGCAGGCTCTTTGCTGACAGCTAAGAGCCTGGAGCCTGGAGCCTGCTTCGGATTCTGTGTCTCCCTCTCTCACTGCCCCTCCCCTGCTCGCATTCTGTCTCTCTCTCTCTCTCAAAAATAAATAAAACATTAAAAAATAATATATCTTAAATTTGGGAAGAGAATTTGACCTAACCATCCAAATATTTTGGATAATATGAATATATTTGGATAATATGAATATATGTGTTTAATGGATTTGATCCCTTTGAAGAATTAAATGGATATCATAATTATCACTTCTGTTATTATTGTAATTTACTGTACTTCTGTCATTATTTTAATTATTTTAAAATTTTCAATTATGATAAGGTTCTCACCATTCCTGAACAAATAATACTTTTAGTAACCATTAACTGCTAACATTAAGTCTCATAAAAGTGAAGAAATACCAACTTCTGTATTTTTAAAATGATATCACTTCATACATAGATTACAGATTTTTGTTGCAGGTGCTTTTAGTGGAATATGTCAGACTTTCTTTAACCTGAAATATAAATAGTTCTTAAGGTAAAAAAACAGTAATGGCACTGTGTGTGTGTGTTTTTTTCCTCTCAATAGTTCTCTGTCATCAAGTTAATAATAAGTGGATTGTGACTATTTTTAATTTCTAAAAAGACATGTTGGGTCTCTATGAAGGAGACATGAAATTCAGCGACTAGGCAGGAAGACACATTTGGTTCATATCTGAAAAAAATATTTCTTTTTTTGAAAGTTAAAAATTATAAATTACAATATAAAGCATCATGCATGCTACTCTAATAATGTAGATGTTGTTCAAGGTTCAAATGGTATGTCAATGCAAAGAAAAACAATAACTACCATTGCAAAGTGTTTCTATAGGTAGAAAGAAAAGCCCCCAAAATGGTTTCGTTGCTGTTTTAGCCTCACAACAAACTTGCCAAGAAGAGAAAGCTGATACCAATTCTAACATTACACCTGGAGAAATCTGAGCGTTGTAGAATTTAAATGACTTGCCGAAGGTCACAACTTAGTATGTAGAATAGCAAGTACTCAGGTACTTTGATTCTGTAGTCTGTATTTTTCTATTACATGCAGTCTTAGAAATCACTCGAGTCACTAGAATCTAATAAACCTTTCAGATGGTGGCCACAATTATGCACCTTCATTTGATGCAGAGAAACTTTTGTTCCCATCAGCCTTGATAGCTGGGGAAGAATCCTAGAACACAGTTGCTGGGAGGTTTCAAGCAGGAAATCGAAAGGTGACACCCTGCTCTTTAAGGTCTATGTACCTGAAATAGACAACAGCAGAGAGTAGGTGAGGAGGAATATTTGGGAACAAAATACAAAAATATGTTTTCCAATAAACAGAACTCAAACACAACATTATCCTGGCTCTATAAAAATATCGTATCACCAAGCGTATCTTAAGACCTCCCAACTGGCAAAGACTGGAAAATCAAAGGACTGTCTGAACAGAGAAAAGTTCCAGGAGGATTGAAAAGAACGCATAACTCTATTTCCTCGTATGTGTACCTGTGGGTTCACATGCAGGGAGTGGCTAGAAAATCGGCCGAGAGCCCAGGGGGAGGAGGGAAGTGGGCAGATCAGAAAGGGCTTCACGAGCCATGTTAGGAAACCAGGAACGCGGACTGTCCTGAGCATGGGGTGGGGCTGCTGGGGATGTTAAGAGGAGATGGTCGGGTTCTCATTTTTGTTTAGAAATATCCCACTGACAGTTGTGTGGAGAAAACATGTGAGGGAGCTGATATGGAAAACAGGACACTCATTAATATGTCATTGCCATCTTCCAAAAGAGAGTACGAGGAATCAAAATAAGTTTATGGCTTTGGGACTGGGGAGGAGGACAGAAATCGAACACATATTGAGAGGACAGAACTTGGTGAATGAGAAGTCACTTTTGAGCTGGAAAATCTGCCTTACGGGGTTCTTAATCTTTCTTGAATAAATACCGTTCCTGGTTTTCCAAGAGACTGCCATTCCTTGTGTTCTTAGATGTGCATTTACATTCCCTTGAACCTTCTATTTGACCTTGTTCTAATGGAATGATGCAGTCAGTGGTTAGTGTGTGTGAATGGCTCCTTCTGCCTTGCCAAATGGGCTGAGTACTGAGTTTTGTGAGTTTCGCATTAGCTTTTCCATCGCCTTCGTGGTCATCAGGACATGAGCTGTCAGAGCTCGCCATTCCCAGTCTGCCAGCCTCTTCTTTCGAGGGAAGGTTAAGTCACATCTGGCTTTGTGATTTTAGGTGAAGATAGGATAGAAAGGGGGTGGGGTGAGTCGGGTTATGAGTCTATCCAGTCAGATCTTGCTCCGTTTTTTTTTTTCAAGTCTTAATTTGGAAAATTGTATAATAGTATTCTTTCCGTATGACATTTCCTGGTTATAACTGCCCTATCTTATTCACGCGGGAAAAACAGAAATCTTTTTTGTAAGTTTACGGGCTTTTAGGCACAAGTATTTATTTCCGATACATTTGCCATCGCCAAGATGAATGTTGTTGCCCAAGACAGCTCACCTGTGCTGAGTCATTTGAGTAGAAGGCAGAGACCATGTCAAGTGGTCCACAGAAGTGGCCTCATTAGAAAACATGGAAAAGTTTGACGCAAAGTTCCAGTTAAAATGTTACTATTTTTATTGGCCTTGGATAAAGTGATGGTAGATGTGGTCTGAATTAGCTAGAATTAAGTAAAATGGTTTTGAGAAAATATTTCCTTAAACCAGAGTGTAATTTTGGGTGAGAAACATCCTGTGCATTTTCCTTTGCCTTTCGATTCCTGAGTTTGATTCCTGTCACAGTTCACCTCTCTGAGTGTTTCTTAATGTGGAGTGTATTGAAATCAAGTATGAACATGCCTTCAGTTAGCACACTAGTTTCAAGAAGCATAATCAATAGTTCTAATCTATGGGATGCATTTGAACAGATTGTGTACCTGTTCTGAAGTCATGAGATTTGTAACCGTGAAAAACAAGAGAATATTGAATATCAGAAGCCAGAAGCCTTGACCTGTTGGCTGATACCATGTATTTTTTTTTAGTTTTTTTTTTAACGTTTATTTATTTTTGAGACAGAGAGAGACAGAGCATGAACTGGGGAGGGGCAGAGAGAGGGAGACACAGAATCCGAAACAGGCTCCAGGCTCTGAGCTGTCAGCACAGAGCCCGACGTGGGGCTCGAACTCACGGACCGTGAGATCATGACCTGAGCCGAAGCCGGACGCTTAACCGACTGAGCCACCCAGGCGCCCCTACCATGTATTTTTAAATGGAGCCAGTTTGAGGTGTTAACCTGATGTAGAACCTGATATAGATTCAATTTATTATAAGCAGAGATAGTCTTGTGAATAAAGAACAAATATTTTAAAGCAAACTTTTATTTGTTTTCCTTCTCATAAACCATCTGGATTTTTCAGTTTTGTTAAAAATTGGTAATTCATGGAAGAGTTATCAGTAAATAGGGAAGCAGGGACTGTTTTGGGAACTGATTAGCCCGACTAACTGACAAGAGTCTTTGTCCGGCTCTATCTATTTTACTTGCGTTAATTTTGTTCCATCAGGAGAATGAGCAGAACACCTTGACAGCTATGATGGGGCAGAGCCACCTGGGCGGTAGAAATCCTGTAGGGTGTCCTCAAGAGGAGCTTTTGTATGCTGGGAATGAAAACAGGCCGATGAGTGGTTTTGCAGCTAGTGGGACTAGCAAGACGTGTGTTAGGTTCGGGTCGGAACCAGAGGAAGAGCCGAGGTTTGGTGACGTCTCAAACCAAAGAACAGCCTGCAAACGGGTCTAGTATGTGGAGGGACAGTGAGGTCTCAGCACAGCTGTGCTCATAGGACACAATCACTGTAGCTGTCATTGAGGTTGTAGAATGTCAGTCAACGGTATCCCTCCCTCCTTTAGCTTTTGAACCAATAGAGAAATGGATGTTGACTCAACAGACATCCACACGGGCCGTGCTCCCGATGAAGCTAGTCTGGGGAACACAGTGCATACTTGCAGCAGCAGTGGTTTGCCTCCTCTTCTCCCACTGGGTGAAACTACACAGCTCCTCACAGAGAAAGCGTGTGGACCGTTGAGTGCATGAGTGGGGACATCGGGAAGAAGACGGGATTCCAGTTTTCTGAGCAAAGGCAAGAATGTAGGGAGATAAAGGTGTTCCCCTAGAGGGCGCCTGGGTGGCTCAGTCAGTTAAGCCTCTGACTTCGGCTAGGGTCATGAGCTCACTGTTTATGAGCTCAAGCCCTGCATCTGGCTCTGTGCTGACAGTGCAGAGCCTGCTTGGGATTCTCTCTCTCTCTCTCTCTCTCTCTCTCTCTCTCTCTCTCTGCCTCTACCCCACTTGCATGCTCACTCTCTCTTTCTCAAATATAAATAACTAAAAACAAAATGTTCCCCCAAAAGTACTATTTCAACAGAATAGAATTAGAGAATTAAAATGATTGGGGCTCCTGGGTGGCTCTGTCAGTTAAGCGTCTGACTTTGGCTCAGATCATGATCTCACGGTTTGTGAGTTCGAGCCCTGCGTCAGGCTCCGTGCTGACAGCTCAGAGCCTGCTTCAGATTCTGTGTCTCCCTCTTTCTCTGCCCCTCCCCCACTTGTGCTCAGTCTCTCTCTCTCTCTCTCTCTCTCTCTCTCTCTCTCTCTCTCCCCCCAAAATAAATAAACATTAAAAAATTAAAAATACAATTAAAATAATAAAATAAAATGATTTAAAACCAAGATCTAAGTTGTTCTTCCACAACAGTCTTTCGTATTTCACTTGATGAAAGAAATACACACACAAAGACATTTAGAACTGTTCATTTTCTTATGTCAAAATGTTGAGCTAAAGGGGAGGAAAATGATGAAATAATGGGGGGAGGGTGATTCTTACACATAGGTGTAGGAAAACTTAAATTATGTTTGGTGTGAACTTCAGCCAGTTTGAATTGGTCCTGACAAAGTTCAGATAACTGCAAATGTAGTTGTTTTAATTTAGAATTAAGACTTTTTCTCTCATTTCTCATTAGCCCACAAATAAATAGGCTGAAGTGATTTTTCGCAGTGAATGCACCTTGATGGTAACAGAGTCCCGGAAGAAAGGGAGAAGGAAGGAAAGGGAATCATAGAAGTATCTTGAAGTGAGAAGGCTTGGAGGGAAATTTATACACAAGACCAAATGGTCAATGCGTATTAAACGGATCCCTGCTTTAAAAAAAAATGCCTTTGCCAACGCATCCAAGGACAAATCTAGGTTTTCTTTTGACCAAGAATCATTTTGGTTTCTTGATTTTGAGGATTCGTGGTTCCTTCTTGTTAAGAAGGCCTTGTTCTCCGTAGCCCTACAAAGGTGAATGTGGGAAAGAACAAAACCCCTGTCCACATGCTGACGCTGCAGGTGAAACGCCTGCTTCATAAATGCATAGTCGTACCATTGGGTTTGGGGTACAACTGGAGTCCCGCTCATTACTTCTGTGTCTGATGCCTGACTGAGGGGGCCCTTTCCAATTTCACCACCTTTTACGACCCTTGAGACGTGATTTTCCTCACTATCTCTAAGTCCTACAAGCACAGATCACCCATACCACAGAGCAGTGTGTAGCCTTGTGGACTGGCCAAGACATCACCCCCATTGACACCTCTTCATGGAAAGTTAATTATGTCGAAGCAACAGAAAAATCAATTAAGTTATGATCGATCCCTTTATAGTTTTAACCATGTCCTACGTATTTCTTCCTCTCCCTTTCTTGAGAAGTGGTGTCTGATTGACTTCAGCCCCACTTGGGGATTTACAGGAGGGTAGTACACACCAAAATATGATGTGTTATTCACAGTGTTTTATTTTGAGAACTAACCAATGTTTACATGATGACGACAGTCTCTGGGCATTCACTAGCGATCTAATAAACCTCTTATCTCATTCAATAAGCATAGTCCAGTTCCAGTCATAATTATCAAGATAGAAAGCCAGCTGAGGGAACTATGAATCTTTACATGATAATAAATGTTGTTATTCAAATAGATTTACATGCCTTGAATTGAAATGAGCACGACCGTCTCAACAGTTAGACACATATTATGCTGTCTGAGACTGCCTCTAATCTGGGCCGCAGCAAATTTCCCTCCGTGCAATGGCAAGATTATTCTTAGTAAAGAGAGCTTGAACAGATGAAGATAATCATATGGTTCTCCTAAATTAAATCTGTTAAGAGTGCATAAAAGTGAATCACTGTATCTGTAAGTCTTTATTTGTCTCCATTGTTTAAATTCTATGAAATAGGACAAAAAAAATCACTGCTGTTTGAATCCTGCTATCACGGGGATGTGCCTACAGTGAAGCTGTAAACACTTAGTAATACAATTGAAGGCATCTTGTGGTTTAGGAAGAGTTTGGTAACTGGAAAATGTGGAGGGATAAGTGCACCGTTTGACATTTAATGCATTTAGCATGATGGCGCCCTGCATGAAGGGACTCTCGATACATAATGGCAGTGATTGACTGGGTAGTGCAGGGGACCAAGAGTTGTTTCACTTATAACAATGCAGTTTCTTTAAAGAGACGTGACGTTTTTTCTTGTAATAATTTCTCAGAGGGGAAAAAGGATGTTAGCGAGTATTTGGTTATGAAATGCTTACTTTTTAAGATATGAGAAACATTTTAGTAGCAGAAGGAAATTTGTTTTTTGCCACATCATGCCAAATTATGTTGTATGAGCTATAGAGATACCCCAGTTCTTGGGAAGATTTTCCAAGGCCAGCTGAGATACTCTGTTTAAACAGCTGTCGAGCTAATGTGGCAGCATCAGATAATCGATACAAGCATGGACACTTGCTCTGGTTAATTGCCGATGCGAGCAGCAGCTGCAACATTATGTATCAAGCATCTCTTCTACTTGGAAGTGACATTATGTTTGGGCTTGTATAAAGTGAGGTAGACATAGGAGTCCACCACTTTCTATAACTAGACAGTCTAAGAATACTCAGAGCTCTATTGTCCCTTTACTGACTAATATCTGCATGGCCTGTTATAGCTGATAAAGGATTTTCACATCAGTTAGCTCATTCGTTATTTTATTTGGCCCGACACTTTATTACCCACAAGTTACAGATAAGAAAATGAGGCATAGGGGCGCCTGGGTGGCGCAGTCGGTTAAGCGTCCGACTTCAGCCAGGTCACGATCTCGCGGTCCGTGAGTTCGAGCCCCGCGTCAGGCTCTGGGCTGATGGCTCGGAGCCTGGAACCTGTTTCCGATTCTGTGTCTCCCTCTCTCTCTGCCCCTCCCCCGTTCATGCTCTGTCTCTCTCTGTCCCAAAAATAAATAAAAAACGTTGAAAAAAAAATTAAAAAAAAAAGAAAAGAAAAGAAAATGAGGCATAAAAATGTTAACATGATTAGCTTAAACTCCAGTGAAATTATGTCTGGAACTTAGATCTTCTGAATCTTTGTCTACTGGGGTGCTCTTTTGAGATCATATTTTTCTCATATTCTGGACGTTTAGCAGTACCTTCTAATATTTATTTAATATTAACTATGTACATAGTATGTAATAATTGAGTATTAACTATTACCTAACCATAAACCCTATGATGTAGCATGAACAATTGTTATTCCCACATTACACACAGGAAACTGATGTTCTGAATAACTTCCTCATCGTGATGTGGCTCGTAATGGCAACAGGATTTGAAATCCAGTCAGTCTGATTAAAAAAGTACTAAGACATTGTTCATCCTCACGGCATCCCCATCCCTTTCAATCAGTACCTCGCATACAATTACATTTTATCGTTTATTTTCATTGAACCATGTCATCGCATGGTAATAGTAGCTATTTAGAATATTGCATAGAAGTAGCTATTTGTGAGCTACTTATCAATATCATCTTGCAAATATATATCCCAGAAACCAATCTAGGGATTGGTGGTGTCTGGACCTGTTTTCCCTGCTCATAATCCTTCTTTCTTTCATGGAACTTTCCTCTTCCTGACTGATTCCTAATTGTCTCTCAGGTCTCAGCATAAATAATAGTCCTTCCAAAAGTCTAGATCAAGGGTCCCTCCTACGTGCCCTCAAAGAATCCGTGTGTGGGGGCGCCTGGACGGCTCCGTCGGTTAAGCGTCCAACTTGGGCTCAGGTCATGACCTCATGGTCCATGGGTTCGAGCCCCGCGTCAGGCTCTGTGCTGACAGCTCAGAGCCTGGAGCCTGCTTCGGATTCTGTGTCTCCTTCTCTCTCTGCCCCTCCCCTGCTCATGCTCTGTCTCTTTCTGTCTCAAAAATAAATAAAAAACATTTAAAAAAAATTTTTTTAAAAAGAATCCATGTGTTGATTACTTGTTTAATCACTTTTGTCCTCCTGACTGGAAAAGTCTTGTTCAATGTTTTATCTCCAGTCTACAAAAATACCTGTCACATATTAGGTGCATAATTTAGCAAATGAACTTATGACCACAATGACTTAAAATTAGCATCAAGTGAATATGATTTAAGAAATAGATGCGTGCATGTGGTGTTTGTTTCAAATTCTGAAAAATCCTGAAGAGTGTCTTTAGTGACCAGAGAAATTACATTAAATAATTGGAAGTCATTGGTAAGTTTACACGTGGGTGCAGATACTGTCTGCTTATGCCTGTGTCCAGATAGTAAACAAGAGAGATCCTGATGGGCTATCAGAGAACACTTGAAATTGGTGCTATTTTGTTATTTTTGTCTCCATAAACCATATCTGATACGGCACATTATTATTTCTTAATAATTAAAATACTTAAAGACTTTTAGTAGAAAATATATCATCCAGATATTTTGAATAAAAACGAAAGGAAATCTAACTGGGTTATACTGTCAGAAAACAGATCAAAAAGCTGGAGGTGTAGCAGAAAAGACAGCTTAACTAGCATCAGACAGCTTTCTAAGGGTGCTGTTGAGGAGCTCAGGTGTAGACTCTTGGTCAATGGCTTGCCAAACCTAAATTTGACAAAGGGTGCCATGCGAGCTTTCCCCTTCAAATACCAACCTTCAGTGAATCTGAGCTCTGTGACTGCTTAACCAAAAGAATATGGTGGAAATGACATTGTGCCATGTTCAGCCTAGGTCTGAAAAAACTGGAAGCTTCTCTTTCCACTCTCTCACAGTTGTCACTCTTGGGAAGCATCTACCATGTTCTAATGAGGCACAAGCATCCCCTGGAAAGGCCGTGGTTGAGGAGAACCACAGATGTGAGCCTACTGCACTGGGCTCATATTCAGCCTCCAACTTGGCAGCCAGTAAGCCATGTTGAAAGTGAACCGTTCATCCTGTAGTTGGGCTATTTAAGCCGACTATACATGGAATAGAATAAAGCTGACCCACCAAGCCCTACCCAGCCTTGGACCAAACTTTTATTAAAATTTTGGCTGTTTTCCAACAAAGCAAGGAACTTCAGATATTCCATTTTATGAAATAGGAAGAGATCCATGTTATTATGGTAAACAAATCAGTGTAAAAAATGGACACCCTTTCATGAAAATGCAATACTCTTTAAGATATGCCCATGTAGCTAAACATGAAAGCCAGGCGAGTACTTACATGTAGGGGCAGGATTTTCTTAGGAACAGTCCTGTGATTACCCCCAACCTGTGAACAAATAAGCACATTAGGTCTCAGATCTCCATAAAGCATAGAATTAACAGAATTTCACTGAGAATCAAGGTTGCTTTGATGTGGGAAAATTTTGTAAACCACCCAGTTTCGTACTGAGGCAAGAAGATGGCTTTGCCATTACTTTTATAATGATCATTATTCCCCTGCTTATTGGCTGGAATTCACTAAATCACTTTTTTCCTTCTTCTGCTTCCTTCTGCCCCATATAAAATCCTTTCAAAAAAGAGTTAATTATTATTCATACAGTATCCGAATCAGAAACAAAAATATTTGTAAGGACTAAACAGTCATCTTCTTAAGGTCTTTTATTTTCTTTAAGTTCTAATTCACCTCCTAATAATTCTCTTTTTGCTTTAAAAACATTTGTAGATACAACTGGGCTAATAAGTGAACAGTGAGCCCCTTCATGGAGTCTTTAGTGGTCTTTTCCTCGACAGAAGCAGCTTGCAATTGGGTCTTGCAGTTAGGTGTTCAGAGCTAAAGGTGTGTAAGATGTTTATGCTCTAAGGTGTGTCTGAGAGGCTCAGTCAGTTAAGCGCCCAACTGCAGCTCAGGTCATGACCTTATGGTTCATAGTTTGAGCCCTGCATTGGGCTCTGCGCTGACAATTCAGAGCCTGGAGCCTGCCTCCCATTCTGTGTCTCCTTCTGCCCCTCCCCGACTTGTGCATGCCCTTTCTCTCTCTCTCCCCTTCTCTCTCTCTCTCAAAAATAAATAAAAACTTAAAAAAAAGAGTAGATACACTAAATCAAGCACAAATATATTTGTTTGTTTTTTGTGTACTAATCTCTTCCAATTTAACTTGCCAAAATAAATAGAAAATCACTCTCTGGTCACATTCAGTATTTATTTTGTGATATCTCCCTCGGCTGTAATATTACATTCTCTACTTAAAAGTTTAAAAGAATGACTCCAGGGAAGTGTTCAAATATTCACATATTTCAATTGAAAATTGTGTTTATGTTAAAAAAAAAGAAATAGCCTGAGAACTTGGCTATTAGAGTCACATATTGAATTATCATTTCTCAAACTTTAACTTTGCGAGAAGTCTTTCTTATCTGCAAAATAAATGTGGCAGTGACAGACCTGAAGGTGACCCCCAGTGATCATCTAGCTTGTGGCATCCATGCTTTTGTGAAATCCCTTCCTCTTGAATGCCAGTGGTTCTGGTGATTGCCTTCCAACCAAGAGCAAACGGCAAAGGTGACGACAATATGTCTGCTGCTCCCTTGACCGTTTACACGAGATTCCCCTTAACCACATGGTGGTAGACCACGTCTTCGGAGACGAGACCAAATATGGTCCTGTTGGCTTGATGGAGTAAGCAGCCAGGTTGAGGAAGCTCACATGGCAAGAACCATAGGAGGCCTCCAGTCAGCAGACAGATGAAAGCTGGCAGCCTTACAATTACAGCCACAAGGAAATTAATTCTGAAAACATCCCACGAGAGCATGACGACTAATGCTTCTCCAGTCAAGCCTCCAGATGAGAGAGCAGCCGTGCCGACACCTTGCTGACAGCCTTGTGGGGCCCCGAGCAGAGGGCCCAGTGGAGCCAGCATGAGGTGATGGCCCACAAAAGTTGTGACATCATAGACACATGTTGGTTTAAGCCACTGAATCTGTGGTAATTTGTTACACAGCCGTAGAAAACTAATACGAGGTACAATCTCTCCTATGCTTTCTGAGATAACAAATAAGACAATGTATGTCAAAAAGCCTGTTAACAATAAAGACTTTAAAAGAAAAAAAAACCATAATTCTTAAATAACTTGCAGAGAAACAGAATATAAGCAAAAGGACCTCAGTATGTATATGTATATGTATATGTATATGTATATGTATATGTATATGTAATACATGTATGCATATACATGTATATATGTAATACATGTATAGTATATATGTAAATTCCAAAATAAGTATATGTAATATACATATATAAATTACAAAAAGTCCACACACTTTTTCATGGCAGAATCTTAACTTTGTGTTTGCCTTGTGTGTGTGTGTGTGTGTGTGTGTGTGTGTGTGTGTGTTCTTTTGGTATTTGCTTTTATAAGTATTAGATTTAGTTACAAATTTCCTCCCCACCAAGATGGTAGAAGTAAATGTTAAACATACCGCTCATTAAAGATGAGTCTTCTGATGGTGCATCAATGAAGGAGGAAGAGGTGGAGGAGGAGGAGGACAAGGAGGGGGTGGGGATAAGGAGGTAGGTGGGAAGAGGGAGGAGGAAGGAAGGCAAATGAGTTATCTAAAAACACAAATACTTTTTACCTTCCGAGTAGGGCCACAACATTTTGAAGCAGTTAGCAAAGACATCACTATGTATTCAGAGTAAAACAATACCATAAGAAATGCTTATTAATTTGACATATATTTTTTTTAATTGTGACCAAAAGTAAAGAAAGAAATGAATGCTTTTCTTATAAAGTGACTTTACTACTTAGCAAACATGTATCCTGGAACATGCCTGTTAGCATCTCTAAGCCTTAGTTTTTCCATCTAAAAATGGGTAAAGGAATGCCTACCCTTCTTTGTTTTATATAACTTGCAGATGAAGTCTGTGTGGTACCAACCAGAGCCTCTGGCTAATAGCATATATTCATGATATGGTAGCTCTTTTTTAGAAACCTAAGTCACCACATACATATTAAATGTAATCTACTAAAGTAGGCATGGAATATATAACACATTTTATGAATATTTTCATCAAAATGATTAATGCTTTCTAAAACATTTGGGTTTTTGAGGTCAAATTCTGATATTTTAAAAACTTGTAAACTTATAAATAAGGTCATTCCTTGATGAATTAAAAATGAGAGTTTAGATGAATTATATAATGAGAGTTTAGACTTCTTTGTCTCCCTATATCTCAGCACCCCCATGTATGAGAAACAAAGAACTTCTTGATTTTTTAGATAACACTGGAAAATTATTACTGCTTTGTGTACTCCATTGACTTTGCTATTACAACAAATTTAATTTAGTAGTTGTAACAATAACTACTAGGTTTGACAGTGTTCCTGAAAATTCAAAATAAGAGTGATATAAAATGAAAACATTTTTTTTTCATGTAAAAGTTCAGGTAAGGAATTCAGGACTGTTATGACACTCTCCGGGGTCAGGAACCCAGACTCTTTCTGTATTGTGGCTCTGCTGTGTATAGCTTTGAATTTGTGGTTCATGGTACAATGTGCATCTTACGAACAGAACAGTAGAGGAATGGATGAGGACAAAAGGCGACTGGAAGTTGCACAGGAAATTTCTGCTATATCCCCTTGGCTAACAAGGGGGGATATAGTTAGTCACAGGGCCACACTTGCCAGGGAGGCTGGGAATACAGTCATTTTTCCAGGTGCCACCTTCTCAGATATAAATCAGGAAATCTAGGGGCGCCTGGATGGCGCAGTCGGTTAAGCGTCCGACTTCAGCCAGGTCACGATCTCGAGGTCCGTGAGTTCGAGCCCCGCGTCAGGCTCTGGGCTGATGGCTCGGAGCCTGGAGCCTGTTTCCGATTCTGTGTCTCCCTCTCTCTCTGCCCCTCCCCCATTCATGCTCTGTCTCTCTCTGTCCCAAAAATAAATAAAAAAACGTTGAAAAAAAAATTAAAAAAAAAAAAATCAGGAAATCTATGTTCCTAAAGGAGAGGAGATACTGAGAGACAACTCACAGCACATGTTGTAACGTGAAGAAAGATATTTGTTCTCACTGGGATAACATCTGCATCAGTGATTCAATAAACAGTTTTAAGAGTGTAATATATATCTTCTAATAAGCATATATCTTAGTCATAATGAATACGTATCACGTCAAAGAAAAGAATGTGATAGTCTTTGAAGGATTTCATTCAACCATCTTCTGTCAGATTCTTTACCTACCGCAAACTCTTCCTGGAGCATACCCATGATTTATTGTAAGAGTCTCTTGGGATCTTAAATTGTCCTATGTGGGGAGGTACTTTAAGGACATCACACAGGACAAAGAGGGAAGAGGCAGCTGGCAAGCATTTTGAGGACCCATCCATCTTCAACCACAGTGGGACTACTATTTGTTTTATGCATTTGTGTTCTACAAACCATTTCATTTAAGGAATGTATTCTATTTAAAAAAGAAAACATAAAACAGCTTTAGAAAACACACATTTTTCAGTTTCATAGCTTTACAGATGAGAAAATTAAAGCCTGGTTCACTTAAGGTATTTTTGAGTATTCACTATGTTTTGCTATGCATAGCAAAGCATGTAGATATAAGTTGGAACAGTCCATGACTTCAGGCATTCTGCAGCCTGATGGTGAATGGAAATAACCAGTTCAAAGCCATAGAGCTGGTTAGTCTTTTGTTTTGATTGACAGTGGGCGGAGCCTATGAAAAGTTATAGTCTATTATCTCCAAAGGCTACAAGGGAAAATCACTAAAGATGTATTTTTTAAGGGAAAATCATTTCATTACACAATTTAATATTAACAAATCATATTGGCTGTCACTCCTAATTGCCTTGTTCCTTTATCAAGTCTGGCTGCTGCTGAATGGTAAATTGGAAATGGTTAACATTAATTGAGTACCTAATATGTGCCTGACACTAGCCTAACATTTATTTATTTATTTATTTATTTATTTATTTATTTAGATGGTGGGGAGGGGCAAAGAGAGAAAGAGAGAGAGAATCTTAAACAGACTCAAGCCCAGCATGGAGCCACACACAGGGCTGTATCTCACGACCATGAGATCATGATCTGAGATGAAATCAAGAGTTGGACACTTAACTGACTGAGCCACCCAGGTGCCCCTAGCCTAACCATTTTATATCCAATCCTTGCAACACTCTTATAAGGCAAATTCTATTATCACCCAATTTGGCCTGGGCTAGCTGATCCCTGAGAGGTTAAAGAACCTCCCCAAGGTCGCAGAGCTACTGAGAATTAAGGCTTCAAAAATATTTGTTGATTCATTGTTTTAACTCATGGAATAAGTTACATTCCATAAAATGCACAGATTTTAAGGGTTTAGTTCTGTGAGTTTTGACAGATCATCCCAATCAAATAGAACATTTCCAGAAATTTCCCTCATGCCTCTTTCCAGTCAATAACTCCTTTATCCCGAAGACAATCATCTCCTGATTTCCATCACTATAGGTTAATCTTTTTACCAACATTCGGTATTTTCAGCCTTTTTAGGCACTTTTTAGTGGCTAAAAAGTTAAATCAAATGAAATTGTATCTTGTTGTCTTAATTTGTATTTTCCTTGTTATTAATGGTATTTGTCATCATTTATATGACCATTTGCATGTCTTATTTTGTGAATAGTCTGTTCAAGTCTTCTGTTTATTTTTGAACTAGGCTATTTGTCTCTATAGCATTGACTTTTAAAAGTTCTTTATTCTGGAAATGAATTATTTGACAGATATATGTATTGCAAATATTCTTTCCAGTCTGTGGCATGTATATTCATGTTTAATAGTGTCTTTGGATGAGCAGAAGTTTTTAATGTTCTTTGAAGTTCAATTTATAAACATCTTCATTTATGGTTAGAGCCTTCTGTGTCCATATAAGAAAGTTCTGTCTATTCCAAGGTTGTAAAGATGTCCTTGTTTGTTTTATTCTAGAAGATGTATGGAGTGAGGAAAGGATTTAGATATTGATACTCAGTTGTTCAAGTGCCATTTGATACAAAGATTCTTCTTCTCCTTCCCTCACTGAATTCCCTTGGCACATCTCTGTTATTTTTCCCCTTTTCTTTTCACTTTACTGAGAAATAATTTGTGTAAAATATACTGCCTCTATTTAAAGGGTACAATCTGAGGAGTTCTGGCACATGTGTAAACCCATAAAACCACCACTACAATTAAGATAGAAAGCATTTCCGTTAACCTTTACGTTAGTTTGCTGGGGCTGCCATAACAAAGTACCACTGACTGGGTGATTTAAACAGCAGAAATTTATTTACTCACAATTCTGGAGGCTGGAAGTCCAAGATCAAGGTGTTGTTGAGGTTGGTTTCCTCGGAGGCATCTCTAGTTGGTTTGTGGATGGGTTGTCTTCTCTGTGTGTTCACATGGCCTTTTATCTGCGAGTGTCCATGCCCTAATCTCCTCTTCTTATAAAAGCAACAGTCATATTGGACTAGGACCCACCCTAATGGCCTCATTTTAACTTATTGCCTCTTTAAAATCCATATTTCCAAATACAGCCACCTTCTGTAGGGGAGTTAGGACTTTGACATGTAAATTTTGAGAGGACACAATTCAGTCCATAAAACTCCTCCAAAGATTCCTCATGCTCTTATGTAGTGCTTTCCATGCTCTGTCCCACCCAAAGCTACCACTGATTTGTTTACTGCTGTAAATTTGTTTGCATTTTACGTAAGTGGAACATGTAGCATATTCTGTTGCATATTTTGCTTCCTTTACTCGCATCATTTTGAGAATCATCCGTGTTACATTTATAAGTAACATGATACTTATTGCTGAATAATATTCCATTGGATGAATATGCCACATTTTGTTTATCCATTCATATTTTGACACGTTTCGGTGGTCTACAGTTGGTGGTTATTATGAATAAAACTATTACGAACGTTAGTATACAGTTCTTTATGTGGACTCATGTTTTCATCTTTGTTGGGAAATTACGTAAAAATGAAATACTCAAATCATTTTCAGTTACGTCTAACTTTATCAAAAATGCCTGAAGCTTTCCAAAGGGGCTGTGCCATTTTATATTTGTACCAGGAGGGTATGTGTGTTCCTGTTGTTTTACATATCACCAATATTTGCTATGGGTGTTTTTAAAAATGTAATCTGTTTGAAAAACAGGTTGCTCAGTTCATTTGTAACATTGGCTTTTGTAGCAACTCCACACAATCTACAGGATAAAGGATCCTTCTTTCTTTTCCATGACGATATTATCAGGTTTTAAGATATGTTCTGGGGCGCCTGGGTGGCTGGGTCGGTTAAGTCTCTGACTTCAGCTCAGGTCATGATCTCGCAGTCCGTGAGTTCGAGCCCCGCGTCGGGCTCTGTGCTGACAGCTCAGAGCCTGGAGCCCGTTTCAGATTCTGTGTCTCCCTCTCTCTTTGCTCTTCCCCTGTTCATGCTCTGTCTCTCTCTGTCTCAAGAATAAATAAACGTTAAAAAAATTTTTTTGTAAAAGATATGTTCGATAAATATTTGTTGAGTAGATGAATATTTTGGTTCAAAGGATTTTTTCTTTATTATTTTCCCTGTTCACTATTTAATGACTGTGTTATTGGGCCTCGGCTCTAGTCACAGCACTGTGCTTAGCCTTTTGAGAAGCATAGGATCCTTAAATCCAGTGGAGGAAGATGGAGAACCATGTTTGCTACATGAGTAGAAATATATGCTTTAAAAGAGTTACAAGCCACATGCTCTGGAAAGTGACATAATCCCTGGGGAATGGCTGAGTAACAGGGAAATTGAGAAAAATTAAAAAATGAAAAACGCACTGGGCTGAGTCGGATGCCTTAGAACTGACCAATTACTGCTTATCTGTCTACTAAATTAAAAATAACCCTACTCAGGGACTTCTATTTTGAGAAATAAGAAATATTACTTGTAACAGTTGTCATTTTTCAGTAAGTCAGCATGTGTCGAGGACTGGGCAAAACTTTTTTAAATGTGTATTTATTTTGAGAGAGATAGAGAGCAGGCAGGGGAGGGGCAGAAAGAGACAGAGACAGCGAATCCCAAGCAAGCTCCACACTGTCAGCCCAGAGCCCGACGCTGGGCTCAAACTCACGAACCGTGAGATCGTGACCTGAGCCGAAACCAAAAGTCAGTTGCTTAGACGCTTAATCAACTGAGCCACCCAGCACCCCGGGGCCTGGCAAATATTAAAGTTGCTATTTCATTTAGTATTCACGAAAGCGCAATGAAGGAAGCCTTTGACGCCTTGCTTTTCAAAAGAGGTTTAGAAAGGTGGGGCCCATAGATAACAATTGGTGGAATTAGAATTCAACAGGTCTGTGAACTCTGAAGCTCCTCCTTCCCTGTATCATTTTTTGTTGCAGGTGCAGAGGAAAAGAAAGGAAGGAGACTCTGAGTGTAGGAGGGTTTTTTTTTTTTTAATGTTTATTTATTTTGGGGAGAGAGAGTGTGGCAGAGAGAGAGAGACACACACACACACACAGAGACAGAGAAAGAGAGAGAGAGAGAGAGAGAGAGAGAGAGAGAGAGAGACTGAAGCAGGCTCCAGGCTCTGAGCTGCCAGCATAGCTCAAACCCATGAACCGCGAGAGCATGACCTGAGCTGAAGTAGAACATTTAACCAACTAAGCCACCCAGGCACCCCTGAGTGTAGCAGTTTTAAGGACAGTTTTGCTGTCCTAGTATTATATTACAAGTATAATTCTCAAAATTATTTTAACCCCTTAAGTTTAGTTATATGACTTAAATGTTTGTAGCCCCAATCAAGAGGATATACTAAATGCAACACATTTGATAACTTGAAATAATCAGTAAAAGTACAGTTTAAGTAAAAGTACTGTTAAAATAATCCTTTATTTTATATTATTTTTTATTTTTTTTAATTTATATCCAAATTAGTTAGCATATAGTGGAACAATGATTTCAGGAGTAGATTAAATAATCCTTTTTAAAAACTGGAAACACCAAAACTTCGTAGTAACATTTTGGTAAAACAGGATTTGCAATTTAAAAAAAATTTTTTTTTAATTTATTTATTTTTGAGAGACAGAGAGAGATAGAGACAGAGCGCGAGTAGGGAAGGGGCAGAGAGAGAAGAAGACACAGAATCTGAAGCAGGCTCCAGGCTCTGCACTGACAGGCTGACAGCAGCGGGCCTGATGTGGGGCTTGAACCCACAAACCGTGAGATCATGACCTGAACCGAAGTCGTACGCTTACCCGACTGAGCCACCCAAGCACCCCGGATTTGCAACATTTTTAGACAGCAGTGTATATGCCCACCTATGTAAAGCAGACTATAGAATTTATTTAGATAATTCAGGGGGGTGGAAAACAACCTCTTTTGCTTTAACAGCTTATCTGGATCTGGGTCAGAGTGATATTTGGATAAGAATTAGCCAATGATGTACTTCAATTTTCCACTTGATTAGACATGCAAGGCATAGCAAAAATGACTTGTAGATTAGTCCTACAATTTTTAAAAGTAAATTTTCAGACTCATAATTTACAGATTTAAACACTTGCTTTTCATGTCATTGAGTCCTTTTTTTTTCTGAATTTCTGATTTACATGCACCATATAGATGTGTTTAAATACTATTCCTCTTTATGATTTTCTGTTGGTGGTGATATTATCAGGGAAAATCCCCAAACGTCATCTCTGGTTGCAGTTTTCCACTCGTTTACCAATTCCAACAACGTGAGTCCCTGCATCATAACAACACCCGTGGATTCCACAGGCCAGTGGCTCCAAGGTTTGAATTGAAGTAATTTCTCACTTGAGACCCGGGATGCAGCTGCTGCTACAAACTAGTGAGATTCTATGGTGGTCAAAATGCTGTTGCAATGTTTTTTTGTTTTTTTTTTTAAGTGCTTTTCAGTATGAACTTGGAAAACTGTATTTACCCTAGGTCAACGATTGGCAAACGTTCTCCATAAAGGACAAGAACAGTAGGGATTTTAGGTTTTGCAAGCCACTTCCTCTGTGTTGAAACAACTCAGTTCTGCCCTTGCAGTACATAGACAACCGGCACATGAGCGACCATGGCCGTGTTCTGATCAAGTTCATGTGCAGACACGGAATCATGAATATCACTTACTCTTCATGTGCCATGAAACACTCTTCTTTTTGTGCTTTTTAACCATTTAAAAATCTAAAACCATTGTTTTTGCTGTGTAAAAACAAGCCCTAGGCCGGAGTCAGTGAGCAGACCACAGATTGTTCCCCCTTGCTATCGATGCTCAGATAATTTATGTATCGTCTTGATTGTGTAATCAATATTGAGCTAAAAAAAGGAGGAAGTTTTATAAAAAGCAGCCAAATGATCCTTTATTAAGACATGTATTTCACCACTGTTCTGACATTTTTTTCAGTTATCTTTCTCCCATTCTTTACATCGGAGAGATTAAATACATTTTGGGGGGAATTCTCTCCCTGACATGGCTGCCGTGTGATATGCAGTCCCTTTTAAATCTTGTAGCCTGGAGACCTTTTTACCCCTGTATAAAAACCATTAATAATAAATGCTTTAACCATGCATCTGTTAAAACACAGTATGCAAGGATGAACCAATTAACATTTTATATTTCCTAAGACTCGAAAGCGGCAACATTGAATCTGCTTTGTAATGGCATAAATTCACTGGCACGCTTGTTTCTATTTTCGGGATGGGTACAGCAATAGCGTTCAATACCGATGCTGTGAGGAGTGTGGCTCAGCTAACACATTGATTTCATTATGCTGAAGTCCCATAGTCATTGGAATTCAGTCATTGGCTTTATTACTTATGTTATCTGGTTATGGTTTGAGATCAAGAAGAATATTGTCAATGGGCTTTCTATAATCTCCTCGTACAAAACGAGGACTTATCAGATAAAGTAGTATCTTATATGATAATTATAGGAATTGTTACATAAATGTTTTCATTGCTTCTTGGACTTTGAAATATTAAGGCATGCAAAAGAAATATCTGTGTGATGCACAGTTTCATTTCATCCTAGACTTTGCGGCAGGGAATCCTACTCTGGGCAGTGAAATGAATGCAAATGGGCCCTAACCCCTATGTCACTCCTCTGTCCCCAGACTGTGCCCATGTTAGCTTTATCTCTTACCATTGCATGTGCTT
Organism: Panthera uncia; assembly: GCF_023721935.1. Lineage (NCBI taxonomy): Eukaryota > Metazoa > Chordata > Mammalia > Carnivora > Felidae > Panthera > Panthera uncia. The sequence continues at coordinate 113,021,021 of NW_026057580.1, read as the reverse complement.
TAAGTAGGTCAGTGCTTCCTGAACCAGCCTCGAAAGGCTATTGATAGAGCAAGGAAGCAATGTCTCCATGTTTAGTTAATGGTTATCCATGATGAAATGGATTTCCTTTGCAACCAGGGACTCTTCCAAGCCTCAAGTATGCCTCAGTTCATTGTCGGTCTCCACCAGCCACAGCGTGTGATCAGTGCTTCCCGTGGCTGTCCCTCCAGAGACTGCCATGTTCTAAGGATGGGTGACTACTGTCCCAGATGGAAGAGACACAAGACACTGTTTTTGTTAGAAGTGGTCAGGAATGTTGGAGAGTTAAAAGGGGAAAGCCATGAAACCTTCACAATTATTTCATTATACCCTGCCTCACTTCAAAAGGATTTGACAAGTCTGCAACAATACGTTGAGGCTAAAAACAAGAAAAACCTAATAAGATGAGGAAAGAGGTCAAAGGAAAATCAATTGAGGAAAATAAGATGAAAGCAAAGGTAAAATTAGTAAACCTAATATTTATTATAAGTTATGTAAAGTTTCCAGAGTTGGGCCACAGATTTGACTCTCTAAAGTTTTCCTAGTCCTCTAAAATTGAAAGAAACCACCTGAGTGACTCAGTCGGTTAAGCATCCGACTCTTGATCTCAGATCAGGTCATGATCTCACAGTTTGTGGAATTGAGCCCTGCATCTGACAGTGCAGAGTCTGATTAGAATTCTCTCCCTCTCTGTCAGCCCCTCTCCCGTTTGCAGTCTCTCTCTCAAAATAAATAAGCATTAAAAAAAATGAGAAAAACCCGATTCCCAGTATCCATGGAGTATCCTACAGAGAAACAGATTAACAAACAAACATAACCTCCAAGATGGGTCCTCGGCCGAGGATTGAAATACGACGTGGGCGACTATATTCCAGCCATGCTGGTCTGCACTGAATTTCTCATGTGAAGTTGCAAAAGCAAGGCTGATAAATGTCGTCCAGTTCTTGGTGTCAGTTCTTTATCCTTCTTTTACTTTGATACATGTGTCATTTTGATCAAAGGAATATATGGCTATATTTAGAAATCAAACATACAGATGGCCTCATGATGAAAAAGCAGCATCTTGTAGGGTGAGGATATGAATCCCCTCCTTCGCCTTCTCTCTCAGCTCCACCTTTGCCATCCAATTCGTAACCTTCATGCCTTTACTTTTACATTGTCCAAGCTGCATGGCATGTATGTTTGGTTACATAACCATGATTTCAATCATCTGCCCAATTTCAGTAGTATGATTGTAAGGTTGCAAGTCAAGTGAATGTTTACATCACCATGACTACGATGGATTTTAAATGCATGCATTACGCTTAGAGGTGCAGGGGAAATGAAATTGCTTATTCCCCATAACGGATGTGATCTTCATCACGAACCCTGACCCTTCCATGGAGGTGTGAGTGTATGTTCTTGATTAATCAATGTCATTGTGTCGTGGGTCCCTAAGATGGCTTTGCATGTCTAGGTTCGGTGAATCACTGGAAGGGCTTACAGGACTCGGTGTATCGTCCTACACACGAGTAAGGTTCATCCTGCCAACAGGATGCAAAGTAGCAGATGGAAAAGACATGTGGTGTGAAGTCTGGAGGAAACCACAGGCAAGTTGCCAAGAGCCCTTTCCCAGCGGAGCCGCACGGGACGTGCTCGTTTACCCAGCACCCAGGCTTTACTGGAGGCTGGTCACTGTATACCCCTCCCTAGCACAGACCACAATTCCAGACTCCCAGGGGATAAGGGGTTCAGCACAAACCAGGTTGTTCCTACAGACAGTTTTCATGCTGCAAACCCTCTGTGTAACTAAGCCAATGGGAACACTCCCCAAGTGCAAATTCCCAAGTGTCATCCCAGGGCCACCGTGGAAGCAGCCTCCCTAAGGACAGCAAGTCTCCGGCTTTTCTGCAGTCGCTTACAACCTTGCGGTTGAAGCAGTGGCTTTTGGTGTAATGACCTATGAATCCAGATCGTAGCTCCTTTTGAGGTTTGGTTCAAATGGCCTCTGTTGAAGTTTGGCTTAGAATCTTTAAGGTAGATGCTCAAAGTCCCAGATTCCCTCTGCTCTCCCCTGTTTTTCTCTAAATTATGTGGGTGCACGTGTAAGTGCGTGGGTCTGTGTGCGTATGGTGTGCCTGTGCGTGGTCTGTGGTGTGGTTGTGTGCGTGTGTACACGTGAGTGGGTGCGGGTGTGTGGTACCCATGTGTTAGAGCATCTGATGTGTGTGCACGTGCGTGTGTGTGCTTGGTGCACCTGTGTGTGCGTACGTGTGCTGGTGCAGGGGGAGGGGAAGCGCGCACTCCTGGAGACGCAGGGATGGCTGAGATCCTCGCGTGCTTTCCGAGTTTGCACTGGTTTGTGCGGCATCATGGCCAGGAGGCCGCTTGGTCTGGCTCGTGGGGCAAGGTGGTCCTGGTGCTGACTGGTGGTGACCAGTTTCACTGCTCACATAAACCTCTGGCGGGGTCCCAATGTCTTTGGGGGTAAAATCACCACGGCGGCCATCCCTTGGCCTTAAACTTTGTCTGCCTGGCCGGGCACAGGCCCTATAACACGCCTGCTGGAAGCGCTGTCATCACCACAGCCGGTGACACCACCCTTCTGTCCTCCTCCTTCTCTGCCGTGTCTACAGAGACACCACCCATCTGCCCCGAGGCTCTTGCCAGAGCCGTATGTTGGATGAGGCCAAGGCTGGGCCTCTCCCTGCCTTCCCTCGAGCTGTCTGACATTCCCCTGAACTCTTAGACCTTGTAGCACACGTGTAAATTCGGCAAATCTGCGTGTCCCCAAATCACTCCTCACCATTCTCCCACTTATTTGACAATTCAGTTAGGTAGAGAATCTTAGGTTGAAAACTCTTTCCTCTGATCTTTAAAGGTATTTGTGCTACTTAAAATTTCTATTTCGATTTTTGTTTCTAGTTAGGGGATCTGACCTTTCTCTCTAGAAGATTTTAGGATCTTCCATTTATGAAAATTCTCACTTTCCCACTGTTGGCTGCTCCAGGCGTCACTCTGTTGTGGCCCATGCCTTCCCCTTGAGCCTTCAGACTTGCTGTGGTCCCACAGGGCACAGAGGCCCCTCCGCTGCTGCAGCCTGTTGCAGATTTCCAGAAACGCATGGAAATTTCTTCTCAATCAATACTCTGTCTTCTGTTCTCCTTGGTATTATGGGTTTACACCAAGCTAGTTTTTAAATGTAGTTTTCGTGGTGCCTCAGGAGAGAGTGGGGGAAATGTGTCCGCTCAGCCTGCCGGCTGTGACAGGTGGCCCTTCCCGGTATGCCGCCACATGGTCCACGACTGCCCCCGAAGAATCCTTTTGAATGTAATTGCGTAGATGTTTTCGTGTAAAAGTCATCATTTGACATTGCAGTGAACTTAAGAAAAGTAGTTAAGTTTTCAAACCATTGAATTAAGCACAGTGGGGAGACGACTACGTGTGAATGTACCACATGTTTGGATCAATATGCTAAACATCATCTTAGTGTATTTAAGAAAATAGTTTTGATTCACCAGATCCCCCAAAAGGATCTTGAGAACTGCCAGGTTCTGTGGATTACATTTCAAAAATCATTGGACGACATATTACTGTTCATTATCATTTTATAGTAGAAATAGATTTTAGAAAACATACTAGGGAGTACCTTTGTGTTACAGTTCATGCACCAAGTACATGTTTGTTTTTCTCAAAGGGTCCATCTTGCTGGGACGATGTCTTAATCCCAAACCGGATGACTGGTGAATGTCAAACTGCAAGCTGTCCTGGGACTACAGCCGTAAGTACCCAGTCAAGTCCATTTCTTTTCTTTTCTTTTTTTTTTTCATTATGACATCTTCAGGGTTTAGTAGGAAATGAGAATAGAGACAAGAATGCTGACTTTTCTTCCATATGATAGTATCCAGCAAAAGTGTTCTCTGATTCAAAGCTTTTATAATAGTCACCCAAAATTCTACCTTTTTCATTGATTTCCAGTGTCACTTTCCCAGAGGCTTAACCACTTTAGGTGACTATGTTGAAATATGTCAATTTAAGCTTCTTAAAAAGTGAAATTCATGGAATATGAGGAAGAGCCACTTCAGAGCCTAGAAAAAGAAAATAACAAAGATATAAGGTCAATCTTTGTGCCGATCCTGTGATATTTTGTATTTACATTCCCACATCATTCAAAATGGCTTTCTTTCTTCATCTCTACCTTTCCTTTTCTGACACAGCGGGCTACTAGAAAATCTAGTATGGATGAACAGCTATACAACTGAATTACCACCTTCTGTTCTCTGCAATCCCTTTGCTCTTTGCAAACCTGGGGCATATCTTGATGTTTCACATAGAAGAGGTATTTCTTGAAAGAGACTCTGAGTCCTGAAGTGATTTTCTAAATAATTTTATATCCCAATCAAGTTGGTAATTTGTGTATTGTTTTACTTTTTGCCTCAAAAATTCCTGGATCTATCATAATCTGCTTTTATGTATCTCCTGAGCTGTAAATACCGTTACGGTACCAACACAAATGTCAATGTTAGTTCACAAACTGTCACAGCCAGCTGGGAGTTGGTATCTTCTCTAAGGAACAAAGTCTGTCAGTGGCAACAGGTACGGTGTTGGGAGCTATAGCTATTAGGCGCGTCTTCTCTCTCCGATTTGCAGGGTGATTGCAAAGTACCGAGGTAGCAGTGAGCAGCCCAAGCAATCACTCTCCATCAAACAGGGCCGAGGACCATGAACAGATTTTTATTAATGCAAATCCTGAAGAAAAATAATGACTTGTGTGTCACTCGCAGGTATCGAGGCATAATACACTCTCGTAAGTTTACTACTGGGATGAAGTTAGAGTGTATATATTTATGGAGCAGAATTCTTAAATATAATGAGATATACATACATGCATACAAATGCAATGTGTGTATAATACACACATTGTGGCTGGGCATGAACCCCACTTAAAAAAATCCATGAAGCGAGGGAGCATTGCTCAGAAACTGCCAACGGTGCCTCTCAGGTCCCCTTGGCCACCCTGTGAGTTCCGTGCCTAACCTAGTAACAGGCAGGGGAGACACAGGGGCCACCTTCTTTGACAATGTGCGTGGCGGATGTACATCCCAGCAGAGCCAGGATGGAGAGGAGGTAGCTTCTGTTGTGGGCTCTGGGCTCCAAAGAGCTCTGCCCAGGGAGGACAGGGAATGCAACACAGCCCCTGCAGGCTTGCATGCAAATGGCTCTCGTAGTCCCTCCCCACTGTGACTCTGGTGCCTAGAGTTGAATTATGACTGAAGGCTTTCTTGCAAAGGCTGTTCTCCTAAGGTTCCACCCAGGTGTGAACACATTTCTCCAGAGCAAGGACACAGGTATGCTGAGGGGTTCCCACGTTCCCATGGTCAAAGACCTTCTCTGGTCTGAACTACCAAGTGTATCTCTTCTGCTGGAAGCATGCCACATTGACTGCACTCATAAATCCCTACCAGCGTGTCACCTTCTGGTCACTGGTGTCACAGGAGCTATAGAAGAAGGCTTTCCCACTCTGAGGTCTTTCTACAATGAGGACTTCGGGAAAGATGTGGGAGCTTTGGATCTCTTAGACTCATTGCAGTCAGACACCTTTCTGTGCTTAAAACTTTCGGTGCCAAACAAGGAGGGCATTTGGAATGAAGGCTTCCTCACTGGTGTCGCACATGGAAGACTTTTCCTTGCTGCGTGGTTTCTGAGGACACCTCACACTCCTGATTGTGTGGGGTTGTGTTCCTGTGAATTGTCAGGTGGTAATTAAGAGCTGCTTACCTTGGAAGGCCTTTGTAAACACCTTGAATTTGAAGGTTCAAGGCTGGGTCTCATATGGCTAGACCAAGTCAAGTCCTTGCTGGCCAGCACCCAGGCCTCCTCCCCATACCTCTGTTGTGGGACCATGTGGGGTTGGAGACATCAAGCCCCAGTGGGAACAAGCAAAATTATGCAGGGCACACACCATAGATGCCCCAGGGCCCTTGTCCAAGAGCCTCTCTTCTCCCACGACAGGCACACAACCACACCCTCAAAGGTCATTGGTCCCGGCCAATTTCAGCATCTCCGTGGCCATCATTGGAGCCTTGGTCTGAGGGCCTCCTTGGAAGCCGCCCCATGTAACGTCATGGGAAGCAGTGTCTGGTCCAGTGATCTGCTCAGACCAGAGCTTTTCAGCATCAAATCCTTTAGACTGAAAACACGTTTGAATTGCCTAGGAAAATCATCCAGGGCATTGAAGTAAAATACAGATGTCAAATTAGTTTTAAAAAAGAAAAAGAAGAGGGTAGAGTAGAGGCAAGTAGGACAAATAAGAAGTGTGTATGTGTACATACACACACACACACACTCACAATAATAGAATAAAACCATATACAACAGTGACAAAACAAAATGTAAATGTGCTAACAAAAGTTTAAAAGACAAAGATTCTAAGACTGGATTAAAAGAAGAACATCCAGCTTTATGCGAGACACAAGGTATATACCTAAAACATGAGAACAAAAGCACTGAAAGTTAAAGAATGGACAATGACATACCAGGCAGACATTAACCAAAGGGCAGCTTTTGAAACCATTTTAATTGCATATAAAATCAGTTTTGGGGGAAACAGCATTATTAAAATTTTTCATTTTTCTTTTTTTTTTAAGTTTTTATTTTAATTTCAGTTAGTTAACATACAGTGTTATATTACTTTCAGGTGCACACTATAGCGATTCAGCACCTCTGTACAACACCCAGGGCTCATCACCACAAGCACACTCCTTAATCCCCATCACCTATTTCCCCCCATCCCCCACCAGCTCCCCCTGTTAACCATCAGTTTGTCCTCTGTAGTTAAGAGTCTGTTTTTTAATTTCTCTCACTCTCTCACTCTCTCGATCTCTCTCTCTCTTTTCCCTTTGCTCCTTAGTTTTGTTTCTTAATTTCCACATATGAGTTAAATCCTACAGTATTTGTCTTTCTCTATGACTTGGGTAGTTTAGCATTATACTCGGTAGATCCATCTATGTCCTTGAAAATGGCAAGATTTCATTTTTTGTGGCTGAATAATATTTTATTGTATATCTATGCCACATCTTTTTAATCTATTTATCAGTGAACACTTGGGCTGCTTCCGTATGTTGGCTATTATAAATAACGCTGCTATAAATATAGGGGTGCATATAATTTTTTGTATTAGTGTTTTGTATTTTTTGGGTAAATACCCAGTAATAGAATAACTCGATGTAATGGTAATACTATTTTTAACTTTTTGAGGAACCTCCATTCTGTTTTCCACAGTGGCTGCACCAGTTGGCATTCCCACCAACAGTGCATGAGGGTTCTTTTTTTCTCCACATCCTCACCAACCCTTGTTGTTTCTTGTGTTGTTGATTTTAGCCATTCTGATAGGTGTGAGGTGATAGATCATTGTGGTTTTGATTTGCATTTCCCTGAGGTAAGCGATGATGATGAACATCGTTTCTTGTGTCTGTTGGCCATCTGGATGTCTTCTTTGAAGAAATGGCTGTCCAAGTCTTCTTCCCAGTTTTTAAATGGATTAATTGTTTTTTGACTGTTAAGTTGTATAAGTCCTTCATATATTTTGGATACTAAGCCTTTATCAGCTATGTCATTTGCAAATATTTTTCTCCCATTCTGTAGGTTGCCTTTTGGTGTTGATTGTTTCCTTCGCTATGCAGAAGCTGTTTATTTTTATGTAGTCCCAATAGTTTATTTTTGCTTTTGTTTCTGTTGCCTCAGGAGACATATCTAGAAAAAAGTTTCTATAGCTGATATCAAAGAGGTTACTGCCTGTGTGCTTTTCTAGGATTTTTATGGTTTCAAGTCTCACATTTAGGTCCTTAATCCATTTTGAGTTTATTTTTGTGTGTGGTGTAAGAACGTGGTCCAGTTTCTTTCTTTCGCATGTTGATGTCCCATTTTCCCAGTACCATTTGTTGAAGAGACTGTCTTTTTCCCATTGGATATTCCTTCCTGCTTTGTTTTGATCACTACAGCTTTGTAATCTACCTTGAAGTCTGGAATTGTGACGCTTCTAGCTTTGCTTTTCTTTTTCAAGATTGTTTTGGCTATTTAGTATATTTTGTGGTTCCATACAGATTTTAGAATTGTTTGCTCTAGTTCTGTGAAAAATGCTGTTGGTATTTTGACAGAGATTACATTAAATGTATAGATTGCTTTGGGTAGCAAAAACAATTTAATAATAATTATTTTTCTAATCCATGAGCAGGGACTACATTTTCATTTCTTTGTGTCATCTTCAATTCCCTTCATCAATGTTTTATAGCTTTCAGAGTACAAGTCTTCCACATCTAATCTTTGGTGAGATTTATTCCTAGGTATCTTATTATTTTGGGTGAAATTGTAAATGGGATTGTTTTTTTTTTTTTTAATTTCTCTTTCTGCTGCTTCATTATTGGTGTATAGAAATGCAATAGATTTCTGTACATTGATTTGTATCTTGCAACTTTCCTGAATTTGTGTATCAATTCTGGTAGTTTTTTGGTGGAGTCTTCTAAGTTTACTATGTGTAGTATCATGTCATCTGCAAATAGGGAAAGTTTTACTTCTTCCTTATTGATTTGGATGCCTTTTATTTCTTTTTATTGTCTGATTGCTGTGGCTAGGACTTCCAATAGTATACTGAATAAAAGTAGTGAGAGTGAACATCCTTTTCTTGTTCCTGATTAGGCGAAAGCTCTCTGTTTTTCCCCACTGAGGATCCTTTATCTGATTTTGGTAGGATTTTGCCTCACAGAATGAATTTGGAACTTTTCCTTCCTTTTCTGTTTCTTGGGAATAGTTTGAGAAGACTCGGTGTTAACGCTTCTTTAAATGTTTTCTAGAATTCACCTGTAATGCCATCTGGTCATGGACTTTTATTTGTTAGGAATTTTTTGATTACTGATTCAATTTCTTTGCTGATTTTTGGTCTGTTCAAATTTCCTATTTCTTTCTGGTTTAGTTTTGGTAGTTTATATGTTTCTAGGAATGTATCCATTTCTTCTAGGGATCCTTCTAGGTTTATGAATTTGTTGGCATAGAGTTTTCATGATATTCTCTGATAATTGTTTGTATTTCCGTGGTGTTGGTTATTATTTCCCCTCTCTCATTTGTGATTTTATTTATTTTTGTCCTTTCTCTTTTATTCTTGAGGAGTCTGGTTAGAAGTTTATCAATGTTATTTATTTTTTTCAAAGAATTCACTCCTGGTTTCACTGATCTGTTCTATTATTATTTTAGTAAAACCATCTGTTAAATCCATCTGTTCTAGTGTATCATTTGAAGCCATTGTTTCTTTGTTGATTTGCTGTATAGATGGTCTGTCCATTGAGTGGGTGTGACAGTCCCCAACTACTATTGTGTTGTTACTAATTAGCTCCTTTATGTTTGTTATTAACCGTTTTATCAATGTTGGGTGCACAAGTATTTACAATTGTCATATCTTCTTGTTGGATTTTCCCCTTTATATTTTTTGAGAAGTGCTAATATTCTGTATTTAATATCATGCATAAACCACCCCAACATGCCTTTCATTAAGCAAAAGGCAACATTTTAAATGCAAGGAATTTTAACTCAATTGGCAGAGTTAAGACTAAAAGGAGAAAGGAGACATTGTCAGCTTATCTTTAGCCCTTGCCTTTAATAGGCTAACAAACACAACTTGAAACACAGCTGAGCCTTGCTGTTCTGATAGAGTGAACCTTCACCCTCAGTATTTAAATATATTAATATAACCAATTATATAAATCTAAAAAACCAATCTCCTGTAAGCTTAGAGATGGCATTTACCAGCTCTGTGAAAAGCTGAACACTGCCAATCACATATTCGTTTAACCACGAGCCAATCTTATTTAAATCAGGACTGTCCAAAAGAAATATTCTATCAGCCATTAGTGATCTGAATTCGGGTGTACGAGATCAATTTAAATATGGTACACATATAAAAAAGTCATGAGACATTTTTGTTTTGTAATAAATAAAGCAATGGCCAACTATTACTCCTTAGTAGCTTTTTTAAAAAAAGCTATCAAGTCTGCTCTTTCCCCTGCCTTCTTAATGCCGGCAAAGATCATTTTTGTTCTTGGGATATACTTCTTGGGATTCTCCAAATACTCCATCAGTGTCTCCTCTCCCCAGGAGATGCCTGTGTTCTTGTTGGTATCCGTGTAAGAAAATCCAGGGGCTTGACCTGTCTCTTGCCCAGATAAACCATGGATATTTGGCCCAGCTTGTGATTGCCTCCATTTTCCATGGTATGACACTGGGCACACTTCTGAACAAAAATCTTCTTACCCTTTTCAACATAACCCATGTTTAAATTGCTCTTTGGTCATGCATGAAACAAAGGTGCCTGCTCACAATCCAGATGTCCCACTCTCTCTGGATTTCCCCCTTTACTATTATATAGTGTCCTTCTTTGTCTGTTGTTAGAGTTTTTGTTTTAAAGTCTTTTTTGTCCAATATATATATTGCTACTCCAGCTTTCTTTTGCAATTCATTTGCACGATAGATGGTTTCTCCACTTCCTCACTTTTAATCTGATGGTGTCTTTAGGTCTGAAATGAGTCTCTTTGTAAGGAGCATATGCATGGCTCTTGTTGGGTTTTTTGTTTTTACTTTTTTGTTGTTTGTTGTTTTTGTTTGTTTGTTTAATCCACTCTGTCTCCTTATGTCCTTTGATTGGAGCATTTAGTCCATTTACACTCAAAGTAATTACTGATAGATATGTTATGTATTGCCATTTTATTACTTGTTTTGTGGTTGTTTCTGAACATTTCCTCTGATTCTTGTATTTCCTTCATGTTTTGCTGATTTTCTTTAGTGATATATTTGGATTTCCTTCTTTATACTTTGCATATTTGTTAGTGGTTTTTGATATATGGTTACCATTAGGTTTGTGTATAGCATCTTCTACATATAGCAATCTATATTAAGTTGACGGTCATTTAAGTTTGAACCCATTCTTTGCTCCTCTCCTCCCACATTCTATGAGCATTTCTTTTGTGAGTTCCTTGACTGAATTCTTACAGAAATATTCATTTTTGCTGATTTTGTGTTTCCTACCTTGATATTGTCACTTTTGGTCCATCCTTTCCACTCAAAGAGTCCCCTTTAATATTTCTCACTGGGCTGATTTAGTTGTCATGAATTCCTTTAGTTTTTGTTTATCTGGGAAACTCTTTATCTCTCCTTTTATTCTGAATGATAGCCTTCCTGGATAGAGTATTCTTGGGTGCAGATTTTTCCCATTCAGCACCCCAGATACATCCTGCCCTTCCTTCTGCTTGCCAAGTTTCTGTTGAAAAATCTCCTACTACCTTTATGGGTTTTCCCTTGTAAGTTACTGACATCTTTTGTCTTATATCTTTTTTTTTTTTTCTTTATTACAATGTTTTGCCAATTTAATTACAACATGTCTTGGTGTGGGTCTGCTTTTGTTGATACTTGTGGGAGTTCTCTGTGCCTCCTGGGTCTGGATATCTGTTTCCTTCATTAAGGAATTTTTCAATTATTATTTCTTCAAATAAATTTTCTGTCCCCTTTTCTCTCTCTTCTTCTTCTGGAACTGCTATAATATGAATGTTATTACATTTGCTACAGTCACTGAGTTCCCTAAGTCTATTCTCATTTTGCATAATTCTTTTTTTTTCTCTCTTTGCTCAACTTGTTTACTTTCCATTACTGTTTTCTAGGTCATTAATTCATTCCTCTGCTTCTTCCATCCTGCTGTTCATTTCATCAAGTGTGTTTTTCATTTAATTTATTGAGTCCTTTATCTCTGCTCTGTTATTTCTTATTGTTCTGTTAAGAGTCTCACACATTCTTCCACTCTTTTCTCAAGTCCAGTGAGTTTCTTCATTATCATTGCTTTAAATTCTCTATTAGACATGTTCCTTATATCTGTTTTTGCTTAGATCTCCAGCTGTGGCCTTGTCTTGTTCTTTCATTTGGGATAAATTTCTGTGTCCTCATTTTGTCTGCCTCTCTGTATCTCCTTCTGTGTATTAAGAAAGTCAGCTATTTCTTCTGCTCTTGAAAGCAGTGACTTTATGAAGAGTTCCTAGAGTGCCCTACAGTCCCTGTTCATCAGAACTTGGCACTTCAGGAGAGTATCCCAGGTGTGTTGCTTATGCTCTACTGTTGTGTTTGAGTCACGTTTCCTTTCATTGCAGCACATTCACTGACTTTCTGCCTGTTGTGGACTGGTCTTGCTCTCTGTAGTGTTAGTGGGACCCCAGTAGGCCAGCTCTGGAGGGGTATGCCCACCAGGGAACTTGGGAGCAGGGTAGTGGTGGTAGCAAAATTTGCACGGGGCCACTAGTCCTATGCCACATCTCCCCAAGCACTGTGGTGGCTAGGGGCTGTGTGCTAGGATGGCCCAGGGCACAAAGATGGTCCCTGCACGCAATGGTGGTTGAGGGTGCATGCTTGGGTGTGGTGGGGTGACTGGGCACTACACAGCAGCTTTACATTATTAAAAATTCTAAAAAGCATTATGAAAACTAGGTTTTGCTAAAAGTTTCAATAACCCAGAAAGATATAGCAGTTTAAACATTGTATGATCTTAGTAACACGAACTTCAAATCCATTAAAGATAAATTGTCAGAATTAACCCAGGATATGAATAAATAGGGCACAGGGCAGGAGACAGTCACATTAACCTCCAAGGGGTGGGAGCTCCAGCAGCATAATCAAGAAGCATGTGACTGATCAGTCCAACCAGTAACCAGTATCACATTGTGAGCACTGCACACAACACCTGGAGAATACCTCCTTTTTCAAAGCATATTTGGAACATTTCAACAATTGATCATGTTTTGGAGCATTAAAGCATTTAAATAACATTTACGAAAGCATAACCATAAAAATCTCTGAAACATGGAAATTCAATTATCTTAGTCAATAAAAAACCCAAATGGAAAAATGAAAGCAACCAACAATGAAAATACACCACATATCAAATCTTTAGGGATGTTGTTAAATTAGAATTTAAAAGGAATATTTAGGACCATAAGGGCTTATTTTATAAAATAAGAGAGAGTAAAATGATTTAAACATATTGTTTAAAAAGGTAGAAAAAGAAATTGTCATATCCAACTAATTTTCTCTCATTTTTAGTGAACACTAAGTGCTGGTTAGATAAAGGAATTGGAGGCAAGCACACCTTTTTATAATTATACCAGTGGCTGGCAGAGCACTCAGTGTGAGAAATTTCATTTGTTCTTTCTCTTATCACCTTTTTTTGTGAATTACATTTTTACAATGCAGCTAAATATAAACTCCTGTATTTTCTAAATCATTGTGTGTGATGTTTGTTTCTTAAGGAGGTGAAAAGATATTCATTTTAAGTAGTTTCTCATACTTAAATTTGCAGGGTATTTTAAGTTTTTGACACTATTTTATACAATAGATAATATATTCTCATGAAAAGTTAAATTTCTATCACTTGAGTAAAATATCCATATACTTAAAATTCAAAAGAACAGGGTCCCTAATGTATTCATAATTAATATTTATACACTTAAAGATAATCTAACTACATCATTTTAAGTAGCAGTGAAATCTAACCTTGGTATTTAGGAGTACAAATATAAACTTGACCCTACCTACCCTTTAGACAGAGAAGTCTGTACCTAATTCAGTTTTACACTAATTGCTGTTATCCAAGGAAAGAACATAGCATTAGTTCTGAAAGGCATCTTACCTTTTTTATAAAAAGAGTTCTAGTCAGCTCAGAGAGTATATATGCTTGAGATTTAAAGAGGGACAGAAATCACTTGGGATTTTCTCCATGAGTAAAATTAAGTCAACTTTGGATATGACATAAGACTTTAAATTTTCTGTGTAAATCTTTTTTTGTATATATATTTTATGTGCAATCCCTTAAACAGCAAACATATTTGTGTTTGTCCATGCAGTGAGGTATATGTTTTACTTAGTTGCATACATGAAGGCTAAGACATGCCCAGAAGTCTTATTCTCTCTCTGGGTGTTATTTCTGAGTTCCAAATTATAAGTTAAAAACAAGTATCCCCTGTTCATCAAACACTTCCCTGTGAAAACCTCTGACTTAGTCGTGCTTTTGTGGTAATGAAGGGTTTCTAAGCCAACTGTGAGAATGCGGCCTCTTCCCTCACACCTTACAATTAGACAGAAGGGTTTAGGATAAGGGGATAGTCTCTTAGATGACAAGGACAAAAAATTAAATCATGTCTTTGTCTTAGTTCCTTCAGGCTCCTATAACAAAATACCATAAACAGGTGGCTTATAAAAAACAAAGGGCACACTTCCTGATTCACGGATGCCATTGCGTGGTGGAAGGGACAAGGGAGCTCTCTGCTGTTATGACCCAGTCACCTTCTTAAGGGCCTCACCTCCAAATACCATCACAATGGGAATTAGGCTTCAGCCTATCAGTCTGGTGCAACACACATTCCGATCATACCAACCTTCAAAGTAATAAATGAACTAAGGTCATTATTTTTGTTCTTGTTAAAGAGTATTGTTTTGCTACTTAACATCCTATAACATACATCATATTTTACATTCTGACTAGTAATATTTACCTGATATCCCATGTTAAATAATGTATTTTTAATAATGTAATGTTGAAAATTATTCGACTTTGATATGTGTTAAACTCTTTTACATGGAACTTCTGTTATTTATCAGAAAAAGTTGAGAAGGACATCTTAAAATAGCTCAAATGAAATTAGATACTAAAAACTATCCCCTAAATTATAATAAATAGCATAATTATTAAACTCAATGTAACAAATGGGGGGATAGCATCTTACTTAACATACAATTTATTTCTTATATTTTTTCCCAGTTGGGCTCAGGATATGTCAACTGGAACATTAGTTTGAATAAAAGTTAATATTCATAGTCTGTATCTCTGATTTCATCTTCTGGGTAGATGTTGGGTAAAACAAAATGAAGAGTAAATAAGAATCACCCAATACTGAAAAAACTTTCTAGAGAGAGCATTTGCATAGTTTATGTCCAAAAAGTTTCTAATTAATGTTTAAGTTTAATCAAATGACTGTCCTCAAAGGGAATCTGTGTTTCTTTTTGTTGTTTCTATGATTGTTTTAGACTTGATTAGAATCTCACAAAATGAGACTCAAGATTTCTCAGGATGGTTTCCTGGTATAGACTGTATGTTCTTATTTTTTTTCCAGTATCTAATAACAATGAAAAGTTTGCTCTGTTTTGCTCTTAAGGAAAGAGTTCAGGTTGACCAGGTACCCCTGAGATAGTCATAAGAGACCATCTTTATCTGCAAGATATAAAAGGAGCTGCAGACTCCATAACCTTGTGTTGCTAAGCCCATCTGCACAACTCAGTAACCCACATGGACACAGACATTTCCAAATAGGTAGTTAACTCCAGCCCTGTAGCTTCCAGGGGCTGCATCCATCCCAGAGGGCAGCTGGGCATGTAAGTGTGGAGGGCACAGAATAAAAGCAGAAATGAGAGAGGAGACGGCGTGTGCTCCCCACTCTTTCTGCCCTGATGTTTGGTTGAAGAGAAATGGTATCCCTTTCCTGTTCTCGGTAGTCATGTTTTCTTAATTCTAAATAAAATTGAATTGTGAAAGCTTTGAAGTCAAACGCAGATTATGATTGAATGGTATCTAAGCGTGACAAAGTGTTCTCTGTTGTCTGACATGCAATTTGGGTGACAAACTAGAAACTTCTGAGAGCATTTTTCAAAAACTGATCAAGTATTCAGACTCAAGGACAGTTCACTTCTAAACTAAGTTTTTAGTACTGTATAACAAAAAGGTTCATTTTAAAAAATTAAGGTAAAAATTAGAAGACAGATATTTTTATTACAGAATCAGTGAAAATTTTGCACATATAAATAAAATTCTTAAATGTTTATATGAAAAAAATATAGAAGTCTACTATGGAGAAAAAAGTGTGTTTTTAATAGCACTTAAAGAAATTGAACTAGTTTTTAATAACCTAAGAATATTTGGGAGGTTTAGAAGCCAAGAATCAATTCAGTTGAACTATTTTTCTGTGATATAACCCCCTTTATTGTCTAGGCTCTTTGACAACTTAGTGGAAAATTATATCAACAGCCATTTCCACGTTATTGTTAAAGACTCCTGTGTACTGTTCCATGAAAAAAAAATCTGCAAGGAAAGGAAACAAGGTACCAGAAATTATTGCATGTGGATCAGAATACCTATACATACAAAGTAACCGGTATCTACACCGTAGTCCCACACATATAACCTTGGTTATATGATGATGCCATTGTTCAAGCAAATATCCACTTCCATAATATATACTTTTAAATATTAAAAATATTTTGTCCCCTCAATTCCAGGAAACTCCTGTTTTATGTGAATTGTAAGTATTTTTTTCCACTTGATAACCCATGATTCTAAGTGTCATAATTTGTATCTTATTTTATATGAGATAGAAGAAAATCATGCCTATGACCACTACACTGTAAGATGAGCAATTTAAAATCTGTTTACTATTCCCAGAGGCTTCAAAAGTTACTTTACTTTTTGTCTGTCCATAGAACAATTCTAAAGCCAGATATGATAAGAGGCTGCATTGGAGGTTGTGTTATGGCTTTAGACAAGGGCCCAAGACAATGAAAAATAACCAACAAGGAAATTTATCACAATCAGAAAAAAGGTACATTTCTAGACCACTAGGTTATAGACTGGGGAGAAAGTGTATTGATCTACCAGGAAAGCTAGCAATAGGTGTAATAAGATAATTTCAAATAGATTTATAAGTGAAATTCTGAGAACTGGAGTAAAGGAAGATTAAATACCACTGTAAACATCATTGAACTTTTCAACTGGGATGGTAGACTGGACCCAACTAGAAATACCAGGGATTAAGGACTGGAGGTCACTCTGTGATCACCACCATGCAGATACACGGGAGGCTAATGGAGTGAGAAGAATAGAAGGAAGATGCACAAGTAATGGGGCAGGGGAATGAGGGCTGCTTCTCAGCGGGTAAATAGCCCTCTTGATCCTTCAAGCAGGTGATCGATGGTTCTCCGAGACCCGCACTTCATCATGTGGTGATGGAGGTCATTAAGAAACCATCATCTCTCTTACTCAGGGCAAGCTAGCTCTCAAAAAGTTATCAAGGGCTATGATAAAATTTAGTTTTTAAGATATATGCTGCAAAAAATACTTAAAGCCAGTTTCCTAAACTTGAGATTTAGAATGAAATCAAAACTGAGAAGAATCCCCTGTGCTCTTGACCACATGTGGTGAAACATTTATTTCTACTAATAGTTCTTGGCAAACAAACAAAGTTTGGTATCCTCAGATTGGAATGTCCTAAAGTGGGTAATAATTTTTTTAAAAAAATTAGTGTTTATTTGTATTTAAAGAGAGAGAGAGAGAGAAAGGGAGAGAGAGAGAGAGAGAGAGAGAGAGAGTGAGAGAGAGAGAGAAATGGGGGAGGGGCAGAGAGAGAGGAAGACACAGAATCTGAAGCAGGCTCCAGGATCTGAGCTGTCAGCACAGAGCCTAACATGGGGCTGGAACTCATGAAACGCAAGATCATGACCTGAGCTTCGGTCATAATGCTTAACTGACTAAGCCACCCAAGCGCCCCATAAAGTAGGTAATAATCATCATCCCTTTCAATCATCAGAGTTTTGGAAACTAAATGTCAGTGTTTTTATGAGATGAAGAGAAAACTTTTATGTTTCAAGATTGGAAAGCAAATATGATTTTTAAAATGTTTGTCCTTCCATTGAAAGACATACAGTTCTTTTTATAACAGGTATTTACTTGTTGTGTTAGTCACTGTGCAGAAAATAAAGGCTGACCTTCAAGAACTGGGAATCTAGTTGCAGCGCTAAGACTTTACAGTAATGACTGCAATCCGGATTCAACAGAGCAAATAAAAAAACTTATTGAGCATGTCCTCTATGCCAGGCACTGAGAAAGAAAAGCGAGTATTTCTATTTGCTGCTCTCACAGTATGGAAAAAATTTCAGGGGAGAGTCAGACATACAGGCAAATGGTGGCTTTTACCATGAACTAAGTATTGTTTTGTTTTTTTTAATGTTTATTTATTTTTGAGACAGAGAGACAGAGTGTGAGCGGGGGAGAGGCAGAGAGAAAGGGAGACCCAGAATCCAAAGCAGGCTCCAGGCTCTGAGCTGTCAGCACAGAGCCCAACGCAGGGCTCGAACTCATGAACCACGTGATCATGACCTGAGCTGAAATCAGACACTTAACCGACTGAGCCACGCAGGCACCCCATAAACTAAGTATTGTTAAAGATGGATATGGAAGGCTGTAAAAAGACTTCACTTTGTGAATAAGCAGAGGAAATAAGACAAAGTGGTGTATCCCGAATCCCATGAAACAAGCGCCAGAAATGCTTGTGAAAGTTCAGAGAAGAGAAGTTTCCTCCACATCATGGAGTTAAAGAAAAGGCTTCCCACAGGAGATGGTACCTGAGGGAAGGCAGGTGTAATTTCCATAGGTGGTGATGTTGGCAAGGTGGAGAGAGGTTTGTGAGGTAGAGAAAATGATAGGAATAAAGAGAGAGAAAATTGAGGGGCATTTATTCCATGAGTTACTATTAACTGCGAGACAGAATGTTCGGCTCTCCTATGTGTGCAAAACCAATGTTCTCTTCTTCCATGGAGCTCCTCCCAGCCCTATGACCTGGCACTTGTCAGCAGGGAAGATGAAAATTGAAGAGCCATCAGGCAGGAAGAGCCCCTTGAGAAGCATCTAGAATTTGGTGACTGGAAACAAGAGGCAGTCCAGGTTCCTTTTTGTGTATTTGTTATTTTGTTTGTGGGTTTCCACGTAGAGGATTATAATAGAAATAATCTGACCATGGAGAAGTTTAGATATTTTGAAATAGCAGTTGAGCTGGTTGGCATGATGGGTGGAATGGAGCAAGGCACACACACACACACACACACACACACACACACACACAATCTTGAAGGGAACAAAACTTAAAGATAACTTTTATACAATTTGTTTATTGTCCTTGATTCCCCAGGAACATGTGAATAAAGGTAAATGAGAATTGGGATTTTGCCGTCCTTAAAACTAGAAACACAACATACAAATGAGATTTTGGTTTGGAACCCATTAGAAGCACCACACTTTTCTTGTATTTATTGGGTCATTAAGAGCAGCCATATGGTTGTCTTCTGTCCTATCTGTTCACGTTTCTCCAGTATGTTCCTCAGTGGGAGTCTGTTTAGTGGTTGATTGAAATTCTATCTTTATTGGCAACTTTCTGTTTTCTGTAATTGCCCAGTGGATGATCCAATATGAAGGGTTTCCTTTTCCTTCTCTTCCTGCCACTCCCTTTTTGTCAATTTTACTGGAAAAGCAGAATTGTTTTTGTTTGTTTGTTTGTTTTGTTTTGTTTTGTTGCCATTGACTTTTGAAAATATTAGAGGGGGCAGAAAATAGGTTACTACAAGAAATAAATTTTGAGTCTATCTGACAATCTATTTCTTCTTAAGGATAATCAAGCTGACTGGAACTATATGCTAAACAGTTTGAGGAGTGCTGGACTGAGTTAAGTGTATCTGTAACTCCTTCTGTTTTTATGTGCATGTTAATTAACTTCTGTTCATTTCCAGTCTTCATTTGTGAAGTAAAGGTTGTACATCACTCTTGAAATTTCACTGAATGTTTGTAGGCAGTCAGGACTCAGTAAATTTTCCTGGTTTTCAGAAATGAAAGATGTTCTGTTGGGACGGCATAACTGTCAATATCTGTAGATTTTCGTAAGTTATTCAGAAATGCCTATGTTTTTCTGGATCACAGAAATGTCATTTTTTTCTTAGAGTTATCTAATTTATTCATTCTTTTTCCAGCCTTATAAAAATGAACTATTTCAACGAAGCAAAGAACCAATTCTCCATGTGCTTCTAACATTTCATTAAAATTTGCACTGATATTCACAAGAATTATAAATCTCATTAAGTGAATTTATGTTAAGCAATTAAAATCATATCACTTATCACAGTGTCCAATATATGAAGACCCTTTAGAGAATCTATTCTAATTTAGTATTTAATAGTGAGTAGTATTAGTTATTATAAGGCATGCATTTAAATTTGGACATTTTCTTGATTGAACAATGAAATATTTAAAATGCACTCACTGCTATGGACTGTGGTTCAGTCACACACTTGAATGATGAAATGTTTATCCCATATACAAAAAAGCAAATATAAATGAAGAAGAATGCATAGTGGGGTTCATTGAAGGTCATCATGTGGCTCTATAAGAATGAAACCACACAACAGTAAAAATACTAAACTACATTTTATTAGATTTGAGCCCAGAGGAGCTTCTTAGGGATGGCTTATATTTACTCTAAAGGAATCAATAGTCAACAGAACTGTTATAAAGAAGGGGCCACTGTAGGACAGGATCCATCAGCCACAGTTATGGAACTAGATGAACTCTGTGACTCTCAGATCCCAAGAGAGCAAATAATGGAAATGTTATCCAGACCAGAGAACTAGTGAGGACACTACAAAGTCATGATTACTACAAATTAGGATTTAGAATCCACTAATCCTGGTTACTACACACTCTTGAAAGCATGGATCTTTGGAAATCATGGAATGGCATCATATTAACAACTATGATTTAGTCTGAGTCTTCCACATTTTCTTTCCAGCCGTCACAACTGATTACCTCGCAAAGATTCTGTCACAGATATCACAGGTAGCTCTCCAAGAGAGAACAAATCACACCACAATAACAACCAAACTCCTCCATAGTGGTGAAAGCCAATCTCTATTAGAGGAGGCAGCGAAGCAGAGAAAGTAATTAAGGTTAGCCGAATCAATGGAAATTAATTGCTCTATGTTAAGGAGAAAGGCCTCCAACTGGTAAGAATTGCCATGGGTCTGACCAAAAACATTTTCAGGTTTAGGAACTAAATTTTAGCAACTCCTGTCTTGAAGAGACCAACTCATGAGCTAAACCAACATGCAAATGACTTTGTTAACCATGATATCAGTTTGTTAATTTATACTCTTGGTACAATATCTCCAACTGCACAATACTCACATCTACCCCCACAGATCTGTTTCTTTTCCTTTTTGCTTCTGCTCCTCTGCCTTCTCTCTCCCTCCCTCTTTCTCTCTCTCTAGCTTTCCCCCTCCATTCCTTCCTCCTTCTTTCTTATCTCTCTTACCTCCGCTCCTCTTTGGCAGCTCCCAACTCCCGGGCCTTGCCCCAAATCAACAAGCTATGCATCCTTGTGTGGTTGTTTATAAAGTGTCCGCAGGTTCTTTGATGGTTCCCTCCTTACACGTTGGGTCCTAATTCTCCTTCCCTCACACCTGGGCCAACCATGGTGCTCTGTTCCTAGAGAATAGAAAGCAGTGGAAGTGATGCTGTGTTGTGAGGCCAGGTCACAAAAGGCAAAACCACATCTGTGTGGCTTTCTCTTTTTTGAGACACACATACTAGGAGCCCTCAACCAACACAGAAAACTGATTGGATTCCCTACAGCTGTAATGATGAGAGACCAAAAGGAGAGGAGGCCATACAGGAATAGGGAGAGGTACCTAAGGAAGCCAAGCGTTCCACACCCAGCGGGTTCGCCTTTCCATCTTCAAGTGTCATTTGTGTGAACAAGAGGGCCCTCAGACCACTCCAACTTTTGAGCCTCCCTGGCTGTTGTAACAGGAGCAGAGGTAAACAGCCTCCACCAAATGGTGCTGAAATTGCAGCTTTGTTAGTAACATAAAATTCTTAAAAATTTGTTTAAGCCACTAACATTTGGGGTGTTGTGTTGCCGTAGATACCTGGAACACCTTCCATGGTGTTCTGCATGATCATGTTATTATACAAAAGACTATGTACACTCATATGTATAAATATGTGTGTGTGTGTCACACATTTATGAAAGGGGGTTCAAGTTAAAAACTCAGACAGTGGTTTGATGATGAAACATGTGACCTGAGAGAGTTCATTCATGCTGGGCTAGAATCATTTGTATATTTGAAGCATATTTTTACCTTAGATAATATTGGATAAACAATAACAAGAATTTTCGGGTCAATTCCCCCACTTACTAGGTACCAAATACACCTCCTAGTCTGATATATATCTTCCCAACGTAATCTTATCATGTCTACCTGAAGTTACACCCTGATCTTTTAGATTTGGGTGTGTAGTTCCCAAGCCACCATTAACAACATATTGACAAATGGTTTTAGGTCAATGTCCTGCTTTTACAGGAGTCCCACTTTACCAAAGACTGAACTAGAAGAGCAGCGCTTGGGTAGTGGGGTCAGAGAAGCTGGATAGGAATTCTTGTTCTGATACTTATCGGCTGGTGACCTCGGACAAAATCTTTCCACCCTGTCAGTTTCCTCGTCTGTGAAACAGAGATACCAGTGCATTTTATACAAGGTAATTGGAAGGACTAAGTCTGATAAAGAGTATAAAGTGCATATGCTAAAACGTCTCATGGTAAAGAATCAGTAAATTGTAATTAGTATAAGCATAGCTGTTGCTACTATAATGTGTTGACTCGTACTAGATTTGATCTCACAAGGTGGTTTTTCTCCAGCCTTTTCCACCAGGACTGGAGACAAGTTACCAGAGTGCTTATGCAGTTGATTGCCATTTATACAAATGACAAGAAGCATTCAAATTAATGGTTTCTCTGATGATAACTCTGTAGCAAACTGTAGCATCTGTAGTTCCTTAAATAAAAATATACTCAATTTTCATTTCATATAATACATGAATGTAACCTAAATAAAATTTTCTACCAGCTAATAGGGAGGAAAAATATTACATCATCATAATGACTTAGAAAAGCATTATTGTTGATCTTTATTTTTTGAGAACCATATGCCAGCATAATTTTTATAACACCACATTTTTAGTTTTTTATTTTAATTCCAGAATAGTTACATACAGTATTATATTAGTTTCAGGTACAAAACTTCAACAGTTTTATACATTACTCAGTGCTCGTCATGGTACGTGGACTCCTTAATCCTCTTCACCTATTGTACCCATCCCTTCACTCACCTCCCCTCTGGTAACCATCTGTTTGTTCTCTGGACTGATGGATGTGAGATGATATTGTAGTTTTGACTTGTATTTCCCTGATGATGAGTGATGTTGAGTATGCTTTCATCTACCTGTTGGCTGTCTTCTCTGGATATCTTCTCTGGATAAATATCTGCTCACATCTTCTACCCATTTTGTAATTGGATTCTTTGTGGGATTGTGTGTGTGTGTGTGTGTGTGTGTGTGTGTGTGTGTGTGTTGGATTGTATAAGTTCTTTATGTATTTTGGATATTAACCCTTTATCAGATATGTTGCTTGCAAATAACTTATCCCTTTCAGTAGGTTGTCTTAGTTTTATTGATTGCTTCCTTTGCTGTGAAAAGGTTTTATTTTGATGTAGTCCTGTTTATTTTGCTTTTATTTATCTTGCCTCAGGAGACATATCTAGAAAAATGTTGCTACAGCCAGTGTCAAAGAATTTAGTGCCTGTACTCTCTTCTAGGATTTTTATGGTTTCAAGTCTCATATTAGGTCTTTAATCCACTTTGAGTTTATTTTTGTATATTGTGTAAGAAAGTGGTCCAGTTTCATTCTTTTGCATGTTGCTATCCAGTTTTTCCAACACCATTTGTTGGAGAGATTGTCTTTTTTCCATGGCATATTATTCCCTTCTTTGTTGGAGATTAATTGCCCAT
The DNA here is from genome assembly GCF_023721935.1 of Panthera uncia. NCBI lineage: Eukaryota > Metazoa > Chordata > Mammalia > Carnivora > Felidae > Panthera > Panthera uncia. The sequence continues at coordinate 112,997,290 of NW_026057580.1, read as the reverse complement.
TTCATTGTGAGTTTATTTCTGGGCTTTCTATTCTGTTCCATTAATTTATGTGTCTATTTCAGTGCCAGTACCATACTGTTTTGATTACTGCAGCTTTGTAGCATATCTTGATATCTGGGATTGTGATACCTCCAATTTTTTTTTTATTTTTTTTTAATTTTTTTTCCATATACTTTCAGAATCTTTATTTTTTTTTATTTATTTTTTATTTTTTTATTTTTCAATATATGAAATTTACTGTCAAATTGGTTTCCATACAACACCCAGTGCTCATCCCAAAAGGTGCCCTCCTCAATACCCATCACCCACCCTGCCCTCCCTCCCACTCCCCCATCAACCCTCAGTTTGTTCTCAGTTTTTAACAGTCTCTTATGCTTTGGCTCTCTCCCACTCTAACCTCTTTTTTTTTTTTTTTTCCTTCCCCTCCCCCATGGGTTTCTGTTACGTTTCTCAGGATCCACATAAGAGTGAAACCATATGGTATCTGTCTTTCTCTGTATGGCTTATTTCACTTAGCATCACACTCTCCAGTTCCATCCATGTTGCTACAAAAGGCCATATTTCATTTTTTCTCATTGCCACGTAGTATTCCATTGTTTATATAAACCACAATTTCTTTATCCATTCATCAGTTGATGGACATTTAGGCTCTTTCCATAATTTGGCTATTGTTGAGAGTGCCGCTATAAACATTGGGGTACAAGTGCCCCTATGCATCAGTACTCCTGTGTGATACCTCCAATTTTGTTCTTTTTCAAGAATGCTTTGGCTATTTGGGATATTTTTTGATTTTAGAATTGTTTGTTCTAGTTCTGTGAAAAATGCTGTTGATACATTGGTAGGGATTGCATTAAATCTGTAGATTGCTTTGAGTACTGTAGACATTTTAACATATTTGTTCTTCCAATTCATGGGCATGGAATGTCTTTCCATTTACTTGTGTTGTCTTCAATTTCTTTCATCAATGCTTTATGATTTTCAGACTATAACTCTTTCACCCCTTTGTTTAAGTTTATTCCTAGGTATTTTATTATTTTCGGTAAATTGTAAATGGGATTGTTTTCTTAATTTCTCTCTCTTCTGCTTCATTATTAATGCATAGAAATGCAACAGATTTCTGTACACTGATTTTGTATCCTGTGACTTCACTGAACTCATTTATCAGTTATCAGTAATCAGTATCAGTAATCAGTAATCAGTTATCATTTATCAGTAATGGTTTTTTGTTGGAGTCTCAGGTTTTCTATATATAGTATCATATCATCTTCAAGTAGTGAAAGTTTTACTTCTTTCTTACCAGTTTGGATGCCTTTTATTTCTTTTTGTTGTCTGACTGCTATGGCTAGAACTTCCATTACTATGTTGAATAAAAGTGGTGAGAGTGAACATCCTTATCTTGTTCCTGACCTTAAAGGAAAATCTCTACATTTTCACCATTGATTATGATGTTTGCAGTGGGTTTTTCATATAAAGCCTTTATTATGTTGAGGTATATTCATCTCAGCCTACTTTGTTGAGGTTTGTTTTGTTTCGTTTTTATCATGAATGGATGTTATACTTTGTCAAATAGTTTTTCTGCATATTGAAACGATTATATGGTTTTTATCCTATTACCGATGTGATGTATCACATTGATTTATGAATAGTGAGCCACCCTTACTTCCAAGGAATAAATCCCACTTGGTGGTGGTGAATTGTTTTTTATTGTATTGCTGCATTCAGTTTGGTAGTATTTTGTTGAAGAATTTTGCATCTATGTTCATCAGAGATATAGGCCTGTAGTTCTCTTTTTTGTGGTGTCTTTATCTGGTTTTGTTATCAGGGTAATGCTAGCCTCATAAAATAGATTCATAGGTTTTCCTTCCTCTTGTATCTTATTAAATAGTTTGAGAAGAATAGGTATTACCTCTTCTTTCAATGTTTGGTAAAATTCACCTGTGAAGACATCTGGTCCTGGACTTCTGTTTCTTTGGGAGTTTTTTGATTACTGATCAGTTTCTTTGCTGATTATCAGTCTTTCAAGTTTTCTATTTCTTCCTGTTTCAGTAATGGTAGGTTATTAATTCTAAGAATCTCTCTCTTTTATCTAGGTTGTCCAAGTTGTTGCTATATCATTTTTATAATATTCTCTTATGATGTATTATAATATTCTGTTTATAATATGTAAGATAACATATTATTTTATAATAAGAATAATAATATTTATAATAGTCTATAATATAATAATATTCTTGTTTATATTTCTGTGATGTCAGTTATATATTCTCCCATTTCATTTCTGATTTTGTTTATTTGAGTCCTCTATCTCTCTCTCTCTTTTATTTTTATTAGCTTGGCTACAGGTTTTCTGATTTTGTTGACCTTTTCGAGGAACCAGCTGCTGGTTTTATTGATCTGGCCTATTATGTTGTTGTTGTTCCTGTTGTTGATGTTGTTGTTGTTTCTATATCATTTATTTCTACTCTAATCTTTATTATTTCCTTCCTTCTGCTTGTTTTGGATTTTGTTAATTCTTATTTTTGTACTCCTTTAGGTGTAAGGTTAGGTTGTTTTTTTGGGGGGAGGGGGGATTTTTCTTGCTTCTTGAGGTAGGTCTGTATTTCTATAAACTTCCATCTTAGAATCACTTCTGCTGTATCCCAAAGGTTTTGACCATTGTGTTTTATTTTAATTAGTCTTCATGTAACTTTATATATCTTCTTTGATTTCTTGGTCGACCCATTTGTTGTTTAGCAGCATATTATTTAACCACCATGTATTTGTGCTCTTTGCAGATTTTTTCCTGTGAAACTAGATTTCTAGTTTCATAGTGTTGTGTTAGAAGTTCATGGTATGCCTTTGATATTTTTTAATTTGCTGAGGCTTATTTTGTGGCCTAACATATGATCTATTCTAGGGAATGACCCATGTGCACTCGAAAAGAATATATATGCTACTGTTTCAGGATGCAATGTCCTGAATATATCTGTTAAGTCCATCTAGTCCAGTGTGTCATTAAAAGCCACTGTTTCCTGGTTGATTTTCTGTTTAGATGATCTGTCCATTGATCTGAGTGGGGTGTTAAACTCTCTAACTATTGTTTTATTGTTATTGATTAGTTCCTTTATGTTTGCTATTAACTTTTATGTATTTGGTTACCCACATGTTGGGTACATAAGTATTCACAATTGTTATAGCCTCTTGGGTTTATAGTGTTTTTCTTTGTCTCTTGTTATAGTTTTTGTTTTAAAATCTATTTTGTCCAATATATGTATTGCTACCTGGCTTTTTTTTTTTTTTTTGACATCCATTTGCATGATAGATATTTCTCCATTCAATCTGCATGTTTCTTTAGGTATGAAGTGAGTCTCCTGTAGGCAGCATTTACATGGGTGTTGTTTTTTATCTACTCTGTTACCCGTGTCTTTTGATTGGAACATTTAGTCCATTTACATTCAAAGTAATTATTGATTGATATATGTTTATTTTTATTTTATTATTTTTGTGCTTCTTTTTATAGTTTTTCTCTGATCTTTTCTTCTTCTCTTTCTCTCATGGTTCGCTGGCTTTCTTAATGATATACTTGGCTTCCTTTCTCTTTATTCTTTCCATATCTATTACTGGTTTTTGATTTATAGTTACCATTTGGTTTGTATATAACATTGTCTGTATATAGCAGTCTATATTAAGTTGATTAAGTTTAATTCCATTCTTTACCCCTCTTCTTCTCACATTTTAGGTATGTGGGATTATAGTTTACATCCTTGTATTTTGTGACTCCTTTGCCTAATTTTACAGATATACACTAAACCCTTATTTGCAAGCATCATTTGTTCTGGAAACATGCTTGTAATCTAAAGGACTTGTATATCAAAATGAATTTCCCCTAAGAAAGAGTGGAAACTCAGATGATTCATTCCACAACCCCAAAATATTCACATAAAAATGATTACAGTACTGTAATATAATACAAAAGAAAAAAAGAAAATACAAAATATAAAGAAAAATAAACAAATTAGCCTGAAAATTTGAAATTTGAAATTTGAAAATCTTCATGTTGGTGTGCAGTAGACGAGAAATAGGAACGTTATTGTGTTGGATGACATTTGCTATCACTAACGGAATCTCTGCTAGAGATTGGCTCAGTGGAATCTTTTTCTTTTCGTGAAATATGCAATGATACTTGCTTTTGCCTCCTTTTGAGGATTTCATGGAAACGTGCCGTTGCATTGTCATTAAAGGGATTTATCTCTTGCCCTGCTCCAGCCTTCTTTGTGTGGTGTTTTTCTACAAAATTTTGTGGTTTCCCACAGTTTACACATCTCCCAAATCTCATTTAAAGTGAGGGATTCCTCCAACTTTTTCTCCTCCTCCTCTGCATATGAGATGCAGACACAGACTTATAAAATCTTGCAGTTTCGGCCACTCACCTACCTCATTTGTACTTCTTGATGGTTTCCTTCTTAACTTCCACCATAATCATCTCCTTCTTCTTACCACCTTTCTTTTCAACTTTTTTCTGCATGAGGGCCATCGTATACACTCGCACAGATGTTGACTATAGTGTATAGTATTAATAAAGTCTGTCATATACTGTACTTAATGTAACTGGCAATAAGGTAGCAGAGGAAAGGGTCTATATCTGCAGGCAGCCTGACCTAGAATGAAGCAAAGCATTCCTAACCTTACTCATGTATGGAAAAGCAAAGGATGATCTATAGGTTCTTTGAAGTGACAAAAAATACACTAGTGCCAGTCGTGGGCACCTTCTAACGTTCTGAAAAATCACTACACCGTTCTGCCAAACACCATGGCCTGAGACCAAGCATCCGAGCATGTGAAACAATTGTCCACAAGCCCTCAGAGAGAGAGAGAGAGAGAGAGAGAGAGAGAGAAGAACCATTGGCTCAGTTTTGATCATGTGACATTCAGTTTCACATACTCTTCATATTGCAAGACATCGCTTGTTTATCAAGTTAAAATTTATTAGAAATATTTGCTCATCTTGCAGAACACTTCAGAACAAGTTACTCACAATCCAAACTTTTACTGTACTTATTTTTACTGCTGTTTTATTTCCTATTTTTTATACTCTTACCTATGGTCTTTCCTTTCCACTCGAAGATTCTTAAATACAGAGAACAAACTGAGGGTTGATGACGGGTGGGGGAGAGGGGAAAGTGGGTGATGGGCATTGAGGAGAGCACTTGTTGGAATGAGCACTGGGTGTTGTCTGGAAACCAATGTGACAATAAATTATATTAAAAAATAAATTAAAAAAATAAAACTCCAGGCTTAAACTAAAATAAATAAATTAATAAATTAATTGAAAAATAGGGACACTTTGGTGGCTCAGTCAGTTGAGTGTCAAACTCTTGATTTCGGCTTAGGTCATGATTTCAGGGTCATGGGATTGAGCCCCACATTGGGCTCCATGCAGAACATGGAGCCTGGCTAAGATTCTCTTTCTCTTCCTCTGCCTCTCTCCTGCACTCATGCTCTCTCTCTTTCTCTCTAAAATAAATGAAATTTAAAAAAATTAAAATTCTAGGCCTTAAGTCGTGCTGGTTGTAAGAACTCACAAAATTCAGCCCTTCCTACTTTCCAAGCCAAATATCATGACGATTCGTCTTGCCCATGTGGGATCCCCAGTGTGATCATCTTTTTCTTACCCATCTCTGCACTCCAGGCTCCCTCTTGACCAAAATGCCCAGGGCCCTTTTAGCTCCCCACTGCATCTCCACTCTTCACTCTTCCTACCCTCTTCAATATGATCTTTAGTTATGGAGTTTGTTCTGCCAGCCCTCATTTTCTGGGTTGTTTACATTGATGTGACTGTTATCTAGTTGTAGTGGTGGTACAAGGTGAGTTTAGGGTCCTCCTACTCTGCCATCTTCCCAGCCTGTCCCCAATACCACATATTTTTAAATGTCATACTAGAAGTACAATTTAAAGCAATGATATGCCATCTTCATTGAATTTATTATGTTAAATGAGAAATGTTACCTTTTCTGAATCTAAGAACTGAATGTTGGCTGAAAAAAATTAGCCAATATACTTTCGCCTAAAGATAAGGGTAAAACTCATGTTTAATCAAACCTCCTGGAGAGCATTACTGTTCACATTGGCTGTATATTCTTCTGGACTGTTTTCAAGGTGTAGACACATGTGCACATGAACACAACACACACTTATGTTTAATAGAATCCTATCTCATATATTATTGTGTGACTTGTGTCTTGTACTGCATACATCATACTCATTTTCCATATCAGTAGACAGAGGTCTACATAATAATATGATGATTGAGAGTATTATGTTTCAGTGAGCCTCTTTTGATAAGTATCTGAGTTGTTCTACATTTCACTACAAAAGTAGCACTTTCATGTTCTTCCTTGTGTACATCTCCATAAACTTGTGTGGTCACATGTTCTGAGTATAATTTTAGAAGAAGAGTTGCTGTGGTGAACGTATTCTACATTTAAAGTGTTATGGTGCTTAATTCCCAAAGGTCCTTTAGAAAGTTGACACCAACTTCCACTCTCCCTATAGCCATAAGAACACACTTTATTCACATTCTTTATCAGTGGGTGCTCTCATTCTTTTTTTTATCTTTGCCAATTATTTAGGGAAAACATGGCATCTCACGTTACATTGCCTTTCTCTAATTACCTGAAAGTTTAAGTATGTTTTCTTTTTTTATTGATCACCATTACAACTATTTTCTTATAATCAAACTTTATAAACATTTTTGTGTCATATATGTTGCAGATGTTTTTACCACTAAGTAAATTAATTTCAAAGCATTTTTATGATGTTTTCCAACTATTTAAGCTGTGCATTATAATGGAGTTTCATGTATCATTTTCTGCATAGAATTGTGCCTTGGCAATCATTCTTACTTAACAGGATCTTGACACTCAAATTCATTGTAGGTATTTCCTGAAAATATTTTCAAGTTTTCTTATGGATTCACTTTTAAAACTATGTGCTCTGTATAGAGTTTATTTTAGTGTGAAGGGTTTTATATGAATCCAATTTTACTTATTTCTCCCCCCAAAACCTACAAATTACATTTTCTTCATTGTTTATTGAATAAAACACATTTCCCCACTGATTTGAAATAAATCCCATCTTTATATTATATTATATTAACTTTGAGATCTTATCTCTAGAGTCTGTCCTGCTTTATTCATCTGCTTATCCTGCCTCTAACTCCGCAGTGTTTTGATTACTCTAACGTATTACACATTATAACTTATTCAATATCTGGTACTGTAAGTTCTCCAGACTGCTGTCACATTTTTCTTTGCTGTTTCCACAGATTAATTTCTTCACATGATCTAGAATGCTTTACAAAGTTTGAAAATGAATTTTATGAATTAATTTTTAATATATGAATTAAGTATGTCATTCTAGAGAAGTGTAGTCAAGACAGAATGTAATTTAAACATTGATTACATAATGGCAAGGTATGTCTCATTTTTGAGTTCCTGAGCTACAGAAAAACTAACTCCCTCTAAAATTGATTCTTTAGCATTTTATTATATTCATAGTATAAGCTATTGGCTAGTTTTCCTGGTCGACCATATGTTCTGAGCCATTAAATTGTAATTTGATAAATGGGCTATGTTCTTTATTGCCTGCCAAAGTGAATAGTAGGTAAGGGTAACTGGAAGACCACTATTCTCTGGATTACAGATATGCAGTAGGTTTCACTTTGAAGGAAGTGTGTTAAATCAGTTGTCTGATAATAGGATTTTTAAGGATTATTATTTCTGTCTGATTCATAGCATTACTCTTGGCGAAAGTAGGTGCTAATGAAATTAGTACTGTGGTGTTCTGTATCCTTATGTGTTCTTCTAAGTCCAATGTCTTCTTCCGTCCATCTTTCAATACATCTTATCATGTATTTTTCTTAAGTAAACATAATATTCCAAAACTGTATACGAGCAGAAAGTAGTGAATAATTTATAAGAACTATTTTTGTTTTTATTTTTCCTACCTCCTTCGGATCAATTTAGTAAGGCAGCAGACTATAGTCTTAAAAGCATTGGAGCAAGAAAGATATAGATGGGGTCAAGTTACTTTACAAGCACTACCAGTTGTATGACCTTGAACACAGTCTTGGTTCTTCACTTTTAACATAGGGATTTGTTTACCTGACACATAACAGACACTCCCCAACTTTTTGCTATTTTATTATTATGTAGTCTAATGACATTATAAGAAAGGTAAATATTTTGTAAATCTTTAAAAATATATTTGTCACTTTCCTTTATTTTTTTTATAATTCTCAAACAGTATAATGCTACAGTCCCCAAAATTGGTTATGCTGTTTTTTTGTCAATCAATTTAGTTAGGACTAGTTACACCAAAAGGGCTGCTTCCATCTGACATAACATTTTTATCATGCATTCAGAAAACATTTACTAAGTATATAGACATGATTCTAGAGGTCAAGAAGTAAGCAAGGTTAAAGACATAGGAGGCAAACATATAATATTATATATAGTTAAATGAGTGACAACGTAATTTCAATTGGTGATAACTGCCATAGTTTTGCAAAAGTCTGCAAACTAGTCTTCTGATAAATTATTAAGAGGGAATTATTTCTTTTTTTAATTTTTTATTGAAGTTTATTTTGAGAGAGAGAGAGAGAGAGTGTGGGTGTGTGTGTGTAAGGGAGAATGGGAGAGGGGCAGTGAGCAAGGGAGAGAGAGAGAGACAGAGAGAGAGAGAGAGAGAGAGAGAGAGAGAGAGAATCCCAAGCAGATTCCATGCAGATTCCATGCTGTCAGGACAGAGCCAGATGCAGGGCTCGATCCCACAAACCTTGAGATCATGAGCTGAGCCAAAATCAAGAGTAGGACGCTTAACCCATCGAGCCACCAGGTGCCCCTATGAGGGAAGGATTTCTAAGACAAAAGTCAATCAATTAAAAAAAATTATCTTTGAATATTTTTTAATGTTTATTTATTTTTGAGAAAAGGAGAGACAGAGACAGAGGTTCCAAAGTGGGCTCCACAATGATGGCAGAAACCCTGACAAGAGGCTCAAACTCACAAACTGTGAAATCACAACCTGAGCCAAAGTTGGTTGCTTAACCGACTGAGCCACTCAAGTGTCTCCCAAACACTCATCTTTGAACCAGAAGAGAAGCTATGAGAATGATCAGAACTCAGAAACCTGCCTTCCTATTTTGCTTTTTAAAAAAGATATTGACCAAATGACCTAAACTCCTCCTAAATATGAAGTTTAGGGCTAGCAGATCTTCAAAACTCCTGTAAACTTCAAAAATCAGTGATCTGTACTTTTTCTAAATAAAAAAAGAAACATATCAGTTATAAGATAACTAAGGCACACAAATATAAAATAAAGTAAACATTGTGAATTATACATCATAAATTAGAATATGATATTCTACCAATGCTATATATTGCTTGGTAGCACACGTAGCATATTTTAGGATTTCATACATTTAGCAAATAAATATATGAAGTAAAAAATTACTCTTCCAAATTCCTACTCTCCTATGCCAACAGTTTTTTAACCCAAGATATTCATAAATGTCTTACATGAAGAGAGATGTTTTAGAAAGATCAAAGGAGGTCAGGTTTCTGAAATGTAAACTCATAGCCCTACACCCTGATATACTCAAATATGATGTAGCCAGGACTTGTATCAGCCTTTGTCTTGTCAAAGATCAAGAAAAGTGTTGGAAGAAAGACAACATATGAGACAGATGATCCAGGAACTAGTGTCTGGAAAGAAAGAGGCAGAGACATTGAGCAAGAATTTCTCTAAACCAAGAATAAACCAAAGGATCAGATTAGGGAAAAGCCAAGAACTCACAGAAATTGGGTCAAGCCTCTTTTATATCACAGTCAAAATCAGGAATATTTTTATCATCACGGAGAGGTTTTCAAACATGTGACTTCCTTTATGACATTTACCTCTTGCCCAAAACCAGGTATGAACATGGAACTAATTTCAAAGGAAGAATGAGGAATTCTCTCTCTGGAATGTTCAGACGAAGCCAGATTTAGGTAGTAGGGCTACGTGATACGAAGGTGACACAGGGGTCTTCAGATACCCCCTACCCCTGCCAGAGGGCTCAGAAAGCCTCCACCCAGTGCCATAACTGAACGGAGGGCAGCATACAGCGAATTGCTGCAGTGTGGTCGTGACCACAGTGTTTCCCAGAAGGGTACTGGTGTGAACAGGGCAGGGTTGTGGCGATGGACTGTAAAGGATGGATAAGGGCTTTGACATGTATGGGGGCATAAGGAAGGCTTGACTCCAGGAAGGAAGCAGCTTCAGCAAAGGTGCAAAGATAAGAGTCGGTGTGATGTGGTACAGCTAAGTAGGAAGACTGGTCTATGAGAGCAGGAGGCAAACGTGACTAATGGCAGTTTCTGAGATGTTTCCGGTAATCATGACTGTTTTATGTGCAGAGCGCAGCAAATTCCCAGTAGTGATTTCTTAAATGGAGACATACAGATAACTGGGAGCATTTCATAATGGAAGAAGCAAGATCGTTTGTCAAGGGGTGGGGGGAAAATGGCATTATCAGTTTTAGGGGAGTATAAAAAGTTTCAGACAGCTGTTCTGGGAAAGTTCCAGGGATTCAGGGAAAACCGTGCCACAGAAATGGCCTGGGATGTTTTCAGCAGCTGTGCCACAGTTTCAGGTCCATGAACATGGACTGGCACTGGACTTAATTTTTTAACGTTTGCTGGTGATGCTTGGTGGTCTGGCATGAGGATTAGGCAAAGAATAGAAAGGGGCCATCCTGCAGGTGGGGACCAGCAGAAAGGGGAGGAAACCCAGCCGTTGGTGAGGAAGTCCATGTTGCCGAAATGTGGCGGATGGTTACATTGCTTCTGTCATTACAAACTGAATCTCTGTTGAATTTCTCATCGTTTTCTTCCTTGACATTCAAACTTTACTTTCATGGGAGAATCAGAATCGACAGTGATAGCCCTGGTCAATTAAAGATGTACAAAGATAATATGACATTAAATAGGGGGTAAAAAACCAAATTGGCCAAAGTTAAGACTGAGAATAAACGATGAAGCAAAACACAACAGGAGCCAATGGTCACGAAACAACCCGGTTAACATCGTGAAGTCTGCTGGAGTAGATTAACAAGAGCTTGGTGCACAAGAACAAATAATACCTAGGGATACAGCAGATGCATCCTGGAACATCTTGAACACAGCAAGTGTTCTTTCATTTCTCTGTTCTTAACTGCAGCAGAATCTCCCAGGGGAGATGCAAGGAGGTCAAAGCCTTCCCTTTGTGGACTTAGCTCACCAGGGAGCTAGAGAGAGAAAACACAATCCTGAAGAATGGTCCTTTGTGGGAAAATTTGGTGCTCCTTGTCCCCATCTATTTCTGTAAACTTTAACCCAGTTTTCTACAAAGGTGTCTGTAAGACAGAATTACCTAAAAAACTGGAAGAAAGAAAGAAAGAAAGAAAGAAAGAAAGAAAGAAAGAGGGGGATGGAGGAAGGAAGGAAGGAAGGAAGGAAGGAAGGAAGGAAGGAAGGAAAGAATGTCAGACTCAATAACTCAGTTTCTTCAGGCTGATCTTGGATTGGGGAGTGGGGGATTGGTTTTAGAAAGCCTCCCTAGGTGATTCTGAAGCACAGACTGACTGGAGGGCCAGCAGACAGGGTACATAACTGGTATGCCCACAGGTTCTGATTGTGTTTGGGTACGAATACAGTCATTTTCATGATTGGTGCCAAAATCAGAGTGGCAGAAGTTTATTCCAGCTGAATTTCAGCTACTTTCTATGTAGTCATTCTAAAATCCACCTTAAGGGATGCCTGGGTGGCTCAGTCAGTTAAGCATCTGACTCTTTGTTTGGCTCAGATCATGATCTCATGGTTCATGAGTTCGAGCCCCATGTCGGGCCCTGCAACGACAGCACAGAGACTGCTTGAGATTCTCTCTCTCCCTCTCTCTGCCCCTCCCCCGCTCACTCTGTCTCAAAACTAAATAAACATAAAAAAATAAATAAAACCACTTTCAGCATAGACATAGTAATTATTTCTGGGACTCTCTGAAGAGTTCATCGAATGTGCTGTCAAATCACCCTGTTTTCTTCGGTCTCCACATTGCTTCTGCCATGTTCTTTCCGGACTGGCTTCCCTACTTGATGTCTGCTGTCTACTGTCATCTTGAGGCCAATAAAGGAGCCACCCTCTTGGCTCTGCCAGGGTCCCTCATTTGTGGAGAACAGTGCCCAGACCAAGGTATCTCAAGGCTGATGCCCAGCGGCAGGAGATAAGGGCTCCTCTTTCAGTTCAAGTCTCCACCTTACGCCCTGGCCTGAGGCAGTGGTGCTGTGCCCTCAGTCCTTCTAAGGAAGTGGCTTTTTCAGTTTCTGGTGTCCTGCTTGCTTTGTAAAGAAAGATTTCCACATGATACCTCCACGGGAACACACAGCTTCCTTCCGGAATCCACAAGAAAGAAGGCTCACTTTCTTCCACATTGCCCTAGATTTCCATTGCGGGGCAGGGGTCCTGCTCTCATTTTGTTTTAACGAAAATTTCTACCATTTTGTCCACCAAAATGGAGTTGTGTTTACGTGCCCACCAAATGACCACCAAAATGGAGTCATATTTATGTGACTTACTCAGAACAGTGGATTACTCTCCCAACAGAAAGTTAAACCTCTACATGGTGGGAGATACAGAACGCTGAGCGTGGTTTTAAACGGCACGCTCTGGCTTCTATCTGTCAGGTTAAAAACACACCTTTTAGAGCAATGTTTCAGATCAAATACATCAATGAGTAACCAAATTTTTGTAACACCTGGCTCTTCTAAAAGAGTACGGTTACATTCTTTAAAAGAACCTCCTAGGAACACTAATGACCGTGATCATTTCTAGTGTTTCTGCCTATTTTTCCTTCTGTTCTTCAGAATCTGGGTCAGAGGGTTTATTCAAACTACATCTGGTATGTGATGGTGGTTTGTTCTTTTACTGTAGCAATTTGGGAAAAACGAGAGTATAACAATTTAATATTAATTTCTTCCTTTTTCCCTTGCTCCTTTTTTTTTAAGTCTCTCCCTCCTGCTTCCTCATAGAAAAATGAATGGGTAAGGGTCCATTTCTTTTTTTCTATAATCAGGTATTAAGCCTCTAGTCTACTTCAAGAACTGTGCTCAGGTCTGGCACATTTCCCTCTCTCACGTAGTTACTGTCTTGGGAGAAAGATAGACTTGTAAAAAATATTAAAGAATATGATAATATACACTGTTATATAGGATTCACTGCAAACCCCAAATTGGGAATGGTTAACTTTACCTGAGGTCGGGAAGGCTTAACGGAGGACGTATCGTGAACTTACTCTCAAAGAAACTGCCCATATTTCTTTTTTCCTTAGTTACCAACACAGTGGAAGGTGTTCCTGTTTCTTCTACTTCTGCCTGAGGACCATTTTATATATAAGGATATATAGAGGTTTGTCATGCCAGCAGGAGGTAACTGAAAATAAATGGAAATGAGAACAATTTTCTGGCAGGATAAATAACCAGAGGGACCTTAAAAACGGTGCTTTCTGGGGATGCTGCAAAGCATCAACGTAAGAGGTTTCGTGATTATATCATTGAAATGCATCAAAGTGAATAAAATAGTTATAGACAGAGGAATCTTAAAATGAAGTCGCATGAAATGTGGAGTCAACTTACTGACATAAAAAGAATAATGCTAAGAGACTTTAATGACAGTGGGGACAATGGGACATTCACAGTGGTTAACAATGAGGGACTAGAAGTTGAAAGTGAAGGTTTGAATTTCAACACTGTAACGTAGCCATGACTGTGGGAAAATAGTTTCTCTCTCTGTTTTATGTCCTGCACCTATAAAGTAGGAATTCCAAATGGCATCTAGTATATATGTTTGTTACAGTGATTAGGTAAGAAAATACTTGAAGTACAGTTGCCCGCATGTAGAAAATATTTGGTGGGGCACCTGGGTGGCTCAGTTGGTTAAGCATCCGACTTCGACTCAGGTCATGATCTTGCGGTTTGTGAGTTTGAGCCACACATCGGGCTCACTGCTGTCCATGCAGAGCCTACTTTGGCTCCTCTGCGCCCCCCCCCTCCACCTCCCCTGCTTGTGCTCTCTCAAAAATAAATAAACGTTAAGAAAGAGAATATTTGGTAAATATTAGCTATTGAGACCATCATTATTCTATGAAGAGGAAACTATTCGCAATGCAATGCAACCCTGAGTGCTAACAATACCTAAATCATTGGCTCTTCATGTGATCTGATCATTTCTAAGATTTCTTGAGTGTACAAATTTGGAGAACTTCTAGCAGGGCAGTTATGTTTAAACCACTGCTATTTAACTTGGTAAATACTCATTTCCAAAAACAAGGAATGAAGAAGGCAGAAAGAAGCAGATGATGTAAATTGATGTGTCCTGTGTGAACCTTCACTTTGCTTACTAAAAGTATTGTTCTAAGCCACATAGTTTCCGAAACACTTGATCAAAACACTTTCAGAATATTTACACCAAAAAAAAAAAAAAATTCCTCTTAGGAAAGTTAAGGTAGATGAGAACAAATGTGCCTTAAAGCGTGAAGACTCTTGCAGGTCTCCCATCCACAGGCTGTAGGTCAGATGCTTTCACACCGCCAATGGGAATTCAAGTATCCACATTCTGGTTCTTGCCAGGAGAGTTTGCAAAGAACTGAAATGGCTTCACGTTCTCCGACTTGCAAACAAGAAGTGATGGGCGCGTAATTGCAGTGTCCCAGGAAGACACCACATCAGTGATTGTCACATTTTAAGGAAAGCCGAATTGCTTCTCAGTTGTCACATGTGCATACAGACCCGAGAGCTCACGGAGCCGGGGGTCTGTCTATGCAGAGCTGAGGAAGTGACAGCCACAAACATCCAGGGGCCTCAGTTTACTTCACAGCAACTCACTGGGAGAATTGAGACATAAAGGAGTCAGACCTCTGACCTCTTCCCCAGCCTATTGAACTGTCCTGCATCTGGCTGTGTTGGTAACTGATTTTGTTGAGCAGGGCCTGTGAATCTTACCCAGCCCCCACCTGCTCCACTAAGCCTGAAGTGTTAACATTTTCCTGAACACAAGAGAAGGGTCTGCAGCTTTGGGGTTTCCTCAACTGTCCGCTAACCAAGCCTGACTGTCCGCTCCTGTATTTATAAGGTACATTAAATGTACTCTACCCATGTCGGTTACGGGCAGATCCCAGAACTCACTAATGATGTCTTCTTAACAATTTGACAGTGACAGAAAGGATAAGCAAGAAGAGGAAGTCACTAAAGAAGTGGAATGGGTTGGATAGAAAACATAGGGAGAGATGGGGCGCTGTTGAGATGAGGTCACTTCCTATGCCATGCAGGAAGGAAGAGAATAAAATCATTTTGCAGATGTGACGGTGAAATGAGAGTACTCTTGTCTTCTGAAATTATTTATAACCAACATGCAATAAATAAGTAATATGCAATAAATAAATAATCTATAAAGGAACATACTCTAGAAATACTATTACACACATATAATAAAATGTTATAAATATATTTAACATTTTGGAAAAAAAGACTTTCCTTGAGTATTCGTGCTGAGGACACAAAATGAGATATTGGCCTTATCTTTGAGTTGCTCACAGTTAGTCACTAATCTATAACGTGCTTGAGTTTTCTTTGTTGCCATTACTTCATGACTTTGAAGAATTCGAAGTCCCTTCTTAGGTATAAAAAGTTAAGTCTCTGTTAGGGACCACACTAGCGTCACTGCAGTTTAGAACTGACTAATCCGCAATGATTCTGAAAGTTCCCAACACTAAATGTGGTCACCAAGGGCATCACAGGGTGGGAAGAAAACAGATTCTGGCCTTCAGAGGGTGTTTGCTGTAAGTGAGGACCCGACAAACTTTAAAATGTACTGAAACAATTCTTCTAATGCCTTTGTTAAAAGGCATCCAGTTTTGAATCATTTACTTGTGGTTTTAATATGATACGATGAGTATTTGCATTCTTATCCATGGAAATATTTACAGAATACATTTTAACAGATAATCAAAGAAAACGATTTCAATTCGTTATGACACTTCCACATTGTGAAACGTAGGAATATGGAAAGAGTCTTTATTAATCCTGTGTATGAGAAAAGCCCTTCCATTTTCCTAATTGTACCTCATACTAAACTGCTTTACTCTGCAATTTCAGAGTTTAAGATATTTTTTGAAAAAACTTTTCTCAAGTAATTAGATTTCGGTAAGTGCGATGTTTTGTATTTCCTTAACTATTTTCTTTGCCCGTCAACTACTTTCAAATTGTCACATCAACATCACCAGAGAAATATCTTTTTAAACTATCAGCTGCCTCCAACTTCACCAACCACTTTGAGGCATCCAAATGAAAATGTCTCGAGTATCATCTACAAGAAAAAGTATCGAGAAAACACTAAATTTTTTAACATCAAATTTGGCGCTTTTAAGATTTCATTTGTTGTTGTTGTTGTTGTCTTTGCTTTTATCTGTTCGTCTTCTTTTGAATTCTTTAGTCACTTAGCCTTCTGTCAGGACGTATGCCATCTGTCCCCGTGCGGCGCCTGCATTCTGTCCTACGCACAAAGTGCAAGTCCAAGGTAAACAGCGGTCACAGGTTTGCAGGGGGCTCATCCAGACCAAAGCCTAAGGTGCTCTCACCCCGAGGCATGCCTGGAGGACACCTTTGCTCCCCCCTGGCTGAGTCCGCTCCCTCTGTGAGTGCATCACAGGTTGTAAATGTAGACGCACTCACAGGGGCTGCAGATATGAACCAGAGCGGCGCTAAACCTCTTTGCGATTTTTAATAAGCGAAGTTACTTAGCATATGTGGAATCACAGATTAAAGGCTTGTTGCAGTCTGTTGTGCTAACAAAGCATGGACCAAGGACTCCCCGAGCGTTCATTGGCATGCCAGATCTTAACAGCTTTGGAAGCTCTCTGCAGCTACGGCCTGTCACCACTCAGCAGATTAATTACACCTCGGCGCAATAAGCCATAAGCATTCCGGGGGGAGTTATTGTCATATATCACGTCAATGATCTGTGGATTGCACGCTACTGAGAGACTTGTTTTGAATTGCACCTTTCAGTCCATCTCTTGGTGCTTTGAGGTGGCACCCAGGCACGAGAGAGCAGAAAGACTCCAGTACACGTCAAAGTCCTGGTTAAGCACCTTGCCCCTGCCTTCCATGGTTCTGGTGATTCTAATGTCACGCTCACAGCTAGAGCACCTTTTATTTACTCACTGAACGCATCATCATCCGGGACCAAAGGAAGGGTGAGGGAGGAGGAGAGCTAGGAGAAGTCTCAAGACTTAAAGCTGAAGTGATTAAACAAACAAACAAACAACAACAACAAAAACTCCCGGTCTCCAGGTAGCTCATTTTTTCTCCATAAAGTATAAAGCTCGCAATGGAACATTAGCCCTACTGGTTATGATTCGGATAGCAGAAAGACAGTATCCTGGTAGCTCATCCTGAAATGCAGAATGAGTCAGTGAACAATCCAAGTGGGCTTGATCACCAAAGCGGCCAGAAGGAAGTATGTAATGCTTCGCAGAAGAATTGGTGATATTTATATGTAGCAATATAAATGTCAGAGAATGCTCTGATTTTCAGATAGCACATCAAGGCTCAGTTATGGGGAAATAATATTATAAAGACAGGTGCCTCGCTAAATGCTTTAGATCTTATGTTTAGATCTTATGCTTATGTTTAATTTTGGATAATATTCATAAAGCCTTTATATAGTAATCTTGTTATTGTGGAACCCACTCATTTAAGATTTACTTAGTGATGTAGAATTCTACTCAAGACACCTTCATGGTACTGGGCGAAAAAAATAAAAAGTGTTCTAAGTACATACAGAGTATTAGAGGCAGTTAAGAAAAGCTGAGCAAACTTATAAATCGCTTTGAAATATTCAGTGTACATATTACAAATTCTTCATACAGATTGTAAGTCATTCTTGTTGCTTTTTAAAAAATTTTTTTACATTTGTTTATATTTGAGAGACAGAGTGAGACAAAGTGAGAGTGGGGGAGGGGCAGAGAGGGAGGGAGACACAGGATAGGAAGCAGGCTCCAGGCTCTGAGCTATCAGCACAGAGTCCGACATGGGGCTTGAACCCACAGACTGTGAGATCGTGACCTGAGCCGAAGTCGGATGCTCAACTGACTGAGCCACCCAGGCGCCCCTCTTGTTGCTTTTTAAAAACAGGTCCTGGGGCGCCTGGGTGGCTTGGTCGGTTAAGCGTCCGACTTCGGCTCAGGTCACGATCTCACAGTCCGTGAGTTCGAGCCCCGCGTCGGGCTCTGTGCTGACCACTCAGAGCCTGTTTCAGATTCTGTGTCTCCTTCTCTCTCTGCCCCTCCCCCATTCATGCTCTGTCTCTCTCTGTCTCAAAAATAAATAAAACATTAAAAAAAAAATTTAAAAACAGGTCCTAACAGGCATCTGCCAATATTAAAGGAAGCTTAAATTTTTAAAAATTTTTTTTAACGTTTATTTATTTTTGAAACAGAGACAGAGCATGAACAGGGGAGGGGCAGAGAGAGAAGGAGACACAGAATCTGAAACAGGCTCTGAGCGGTCAGCACAGAGCCCGACGTGGGACTCAATCTCACGGACCGTGAGATCGTGACCTGAGCCGAAGTCGGATGCTTAACTGACTGAGCCACCCAGGCGCCCCTTAATTTTTTTTTAATGTTTATTTATTTTTGACAGAGAGAGAGAGACAGAGCATGAGTGGGGGAGGGGCAGAGAGAGGGAGACACAGAATCTGAAGCAGGCTCCAGGCTCCAGAGCTGTCAGCACAGAGCCCGACATGGGGCTCGAACTCATGGACTGCAAGATCATGACCCGAGCCGAAGTCAGATGCTTAACTGACTGAACCACCCAGGCGCCCCTATTTTTTAATCTGTAACATAAGTTTATTAATACATAGTCCTGCACGGTTGGGTCAATGTGCAGCTAAATGAAATGGAGTTACTGTTAAATTTAGATGTTTTTTGTTTTTTTGTTTGTGTTTTTGTTTTTTTGTTTTTGTTTTTTGTTTTTTTGTTTTTAGGGAGAGAGAGCACAAGAGCAGGAGAGAGGGGCAAAGGGAGAGAGAATCCTAAGCAGGCTCCACACTCAGTGCAGAGCCCACACTGGGGCTCAATCCCACGACCCTGTGATCATGACCTGAGCCGAAATCAAAGAGTCAGATGCTCAACTGACTGAACCACTCAGATGCACCAAGATGAAAATTTATTTTTTTTTAATGTTTATTTTTGAGAGAGAGAGAGAAGAGAGAGCACAAGTGGGGGAGGGGCAGAGAGAGAGGGAGACACAGAATCCAAAGCAGGTTTCAGGCTCTGAGCTGTCAGCACAGAGTCCAAAGTGGGGCTCGAACTCACAGACTGTGAGATCATGACCTGAGCCAACCAGGCTCTCTGCCCTTTGCTCTCTGCTTAACCAGCTGAGCCACCCAGGCACCCCATACAGGAAGCTGAATTTTTATCACCATAAAGGATTGAAAATAATCAAAATTCTTTTGACTAAAAGAATGTTTTATAATTCAGACCATTCCGTGAATCCAGAAACGGCTTTCCTCATCATTGGTATAAATTAATTTTCTTTTCACCACATTTCCAAAGAATAAAAGACTCAGTGATTTTCCTCCCTCTGGAAGTGACTGGAGCCTCTGTTCTTCAGGCTCTTCCAGACGTTCCCAGCCCCTCCATAGGGCAGACACAGACAGCCACAGCTCTGCTCTGGTGTTTTTTGTCTGCACTGGGATTGGCTTATTTTAAGACGAATACTTGTCTTATGGGAAGCAAGAGAAAAATCAAAATGTAAGTAAATGAGAAGGTTAACTATGAAATGTAAAAGTCTATTTTCTCTTAATCTGACAGGCAGTTTCAGAAAATGATGGATTTGATTTTTTCAAAAGCATCTTTCAAGGAGATAGAGAACATATATGAATTAATTAGACACAAAAGCCAGTGCTATTCAGCCCCTGCTGAGAAAAAAACTATGTTTCTTCCATCAGTGGTTAAAACAAACCTTGGTTTTTCAGACATTCTTGAAATAATTGTAGTTTTAATTTTAATTTTTTTTTTTCAGTGTTGTGTGAAAAGGAATGGTTTTCTATTATTTGGTCTGAATTGGCTATTTTTTTCCATAATGATGACATGACAATGACAGGCCTGACTGGGCACTCAATATTGTCTGGCATCATGTCCCATGCTCTCCATACCTTATCACATTTAATCCTACCAGAAACCCTACGTGGTCAATGTCATCTTCTTCATTTTCTGGGTAAGGAAACGAGGCCCAGATTAGCAACCGGTGACAACTAGTTACGTTACCTAACTGGCAATTCCTACAGCTGGGCTGCAGACCAGTTTTGATGAATCCAAAGAATAGACTCTAAACTAGCTGGTGGAGGTGACTCCATAGAATTGAGCTCCATGTAAAAATTCCAGAAGCAACCATTTACACAAGATACTGTGCTTTTTCCACAAAGCTTAAGTGATGAACTGAATTTAAAAATTACAAAAGTCGAAACATGGATTGCATGGTATGATTTTAAGTATATAAGACAAATTGCTTGTCAGTAATGGAACAATTTGACAGGCTCGTTGGGGAGGTCTGGATTCGAGGGAGGCCTACACTGAGTGGAAGATGCGAATTTGATAGTAGAACGTGTCGGGGTTTGGTGGACAGGTTTCGGTGTATTTGGTACATACCAGCCCTGCCTGTCCCATGCGGTTACTGAGTGACACTGGGGAAAATCACACACAGGAACAGCTCCCATGGAATGAAAAGTGGAGGGACACCTTCCTACTGGCCGGGACTGTGCCTGAAGCCCCATGGGTGTCTCCAGGTAGAGGCTGCTCTGGACCACTTGGCCCAGAGGGGCTTAAAGCCAAAGAGGACCTTCTGGCTCCCGCCTTGTGTAAATTGTGATCTCAAGGTTATTATCACTCAGTGACCAGCAGGCTGGGGTCACCAGAAGGGGGCTGCTGGTTAAACTGCCTGAACTTCTAAATTTTTTTAATGTTTATTTATTTTTGAGAGAGAGAGAGAGAGAGAGCGCAAGCAGGGGAGGGGCAGAGAGAGAGGGAGACACAGAGTCCAAAGCAGGCTCCAGGCTCCAAGCTGTTAGCATGGAGCCCAATGTGGGGCTCGAACTCACGAATCTTGAGATTGTCACCTGAGCCGAAGTCGGACGCTTAACTGACTGAGCCACCCAGGCGCCCCCAAACTGCCTGAACTTCTAATACCCCACTTCTGATTGGCCCCACTCATCCTAAACACGGTCCAGTTAATGAACCAATTCTGCCCTGAGATTAGCCCCTCTGTTCTCACTGACGGGTGTCAGGGAGGTTGGTAAGGGACAGGCAGCGGTGCTCCGCAGTCCCGATGAGGGCCAGAAGGAAGAGACGTGGAACATTTTATCCCACCTGAGGGGGCGGTCTGGATGGCTCCACGTCCCAGCTTGTACATGGAAAGTAGGCGTTAGAAAAAATGTCCATCCCTATCTGACCTATCTGTATTTTGATGGGTCTGTTCTTAATTTGAATCTGACTCATGTATGTGACCTATCACTGATTCATGCAGTTTATAGAAAGGAAATTGGAAAGGCAACAGATTTGTTACCTTTGTTATGGATTCACCTTTTTTTTTTTTTTTTAAAGCAAGAATTAGTCCTGCCTTTTATTCCTCTGGCAGGGAATTGCTCTATAACATAAAACTGACTTTCATAAAATACCAGTAAATCTGAAATGCCAGATGGAGACCTTCATCTTGGCAGTTGTGAACTGTTCTTTTCCATTTTAGAGGCTCAGAATGAATACTTATCTTGTCAGTTTATGCTCTATTGTACAAAGGTTCTGTTTTGTGTAAACGAACTTCAGTCAATTTAAAACAAATTGATTCCCATCTCTAAGAATGAAACATCCTACCCCGTAAGTAGATACTTTCCATGAATGTGTCATTTACATTTGATTTCTGACCTCAGCCTTATATATCGATGTTAACATATAAGCCTTCATACTCTCAGTCCTGAGATTGGAAAGTTCTCTGCACACTATTTTCTCACCCAAGGACTTGGCTATATTATGTTCTTTATATCTGAATAACTCTCCGATTCTCCTAGCTTGAATCTTATAGAATACATTGCAATTTGCTTCAATTTCACAGAGCAGAAGGGTGAGCAGTTAAAGGTGACAGAGGGACATGGAAGGAAGAGGGATGAATTGAAAGCAGGCTTCAGAAATAAGAACACAGCCGACAGTCTCCAGCTTTCAAATACCATTTCTGTTGAAAATTAGTCTGAAGTTGAAACTGAACCTCGAAGGGGAGAGTATTACAGCCCTGAATAGAGTTGGTTTTGCACTTGTGCCTGAATTCTGGGATGGCTGTCCTGCTTCCCCCTTTGCAATTACCTTTGATGTGTATCTCTCTTTTCCCTTAGTGTTTGATCAGTATCCTTAGCCCAAATACTCGTTACTGCAATTGAGGAAAAGACAATCCTATAATCTCAGGAAGTTTCCCCCAAAAAAGGAGTGAAATCCAGAGATACACTTGGTGAGTTCCTTTTCTCCACTGAGGCAATTTGGTGGCTTGTTGGCATAAAATTTCAGAACTCATAGTCAAAGAAATCTTACCTACAACTACATTAAAGGGAACACTTGATGATAAATGTGAACAGTAGCCTCTATTTTTTTTTTAAATTTGTTAACCTTTACTTATTTTTGAGAGAGAGAGACAGAGTGTGAGTGGGGAAGGAACAGAGAGAGATGGAGACACAGAATCCGAAGTAGGCTCCAGGCTCTGAGCTGTCAGCACAGAGCTTGATGTGGGGCACAAAGTCATGAACTGCTAGTTCATGACCTGAGCCGAAGTCGGATGCTTAACCCACTGAGCCACCCAGGTGCCCCGGCTTCTTCATTTTTTTTTTTTTCTTCAAAGAATTGATTGCAAAAGTTAGATCTTCTAAGCATGTCTGGGTGACTCAGTCAGTTGAGTGTCCAACTCTTGATTGGGCTCAGGTCATGATCTCACAGTTCATGAGTTCGAGCCCTGTGTGGGGCTCTGCACTGACAGCTCAGAGCTTGGATCCTGATTTGGATTCTGCGTCTCCCTGTTTCTCGGCCCCTCCCCCCCACTCTCTCTCTCTGTCTCTCAAAAATAAATGTTAAAAAAATTAAAATTAAAAAAAGGTCTTCTAGACATCGTGCTGCAAGTTTACTCAAGATAGTCTGTTTTAAAAATGTTTTTCCTACAACATCCTGAATTTGTTATCACCCAACAATACGAAAATACATATTCATGAGATAATTGTTTATAGCTGGAAAATACTGGAAACAACCTACTTGCTGACACCTGGAAGAGTCCACCCCCCTCACGGAGTACTATGCAGCTGGGAAAGACAGTGGGGAAGACCTCTCCACAGTGGTGTGGAGGGATTTACTGAAGGTGTAACTAGACACAAAAGGCAAAGTGCCAAAGATGATCTAGATTGTATTACCCTCTGTGTAACGGTAAATGGAAATCCGTCAAGAGCTCAACTGACATGGGAGAGAGAACTCGGAGCGGCCAGTGTCAGACAGGACTGTTAAAGCAGCAGCAATAAATTAGACAAGACTTGGGGTAACGGGGTGCCTCAGTAGGTTCAGCATCCAACTCCTGGCTTGGGCTCAGGTCATGATCTTACGGTTTGTGGAATCAAGCCCTGTGCCGGGCTCTGCGATGACAGTGTGGAGCCTGCTTGGGATTTTCTCTCTCTCTCTCTCTCTCCCTCTCTCTGCCCCTCCCCTACTAGTGCTCTGTCTCTAAATACATACATACATACATGCACGCATACATAGAGAAGCCTCGAATCACCTACGGCAATCATATTGCAAGAGTGTAAGCCCGAGGGAAATGCCATCCCCCTGTTACATTTTCCTCCACGGAATGGTGCGGCGGGGAGAGTCAGGTGGGTCAGCACAGACGTGGGGGTCGTCTCACTGTTGAGAGAGCCCTGCTGCAGTTTTATGAACCCCAGGTGTGAGTGAAGGCAAGGAACAGGAGGACTTGAAGTGCATTCTGAGTCAGAGTGGGGAAACGTGCCTTCCAGACGTCCCCCGAACACCAAAGGGAGGCCCCACCAGAGGGCCTGAGGAGGATCTCGGCTGAAGGCCTCAGATAAAGAGACCTGGGAAGGAAGGCTCCGGGTCTGGGAAGGCAGACAGGGCAAGAGCATGAGCCAGCCGGCCTCTGGAACCTTGTCTGCAACCGGCTCAGAGTCTGTAGTGTACCTGCTGTGCCCAAGTCTGGGGTGGGGAGGGCAGTGCCCCCCAGGGCCTGCCAGGTAAAGCCTGCGTAATTGCTCATGGTCAGGTGTGAACGATCACACGTAGGTTTTTAACCAGCAGCCCAACTCCTCAGGGACAAGGAAATACGCTGCTTACTAGAGTAAACGCGTTGATGGGTGATTGGAATTACAGGGGATTACAGAACTCAGGGCTGTCATACATACAGATATTTGTCGGTATGACACATGTATTCCTAGCTTTGTTTTCTGAGAGATCCAGAAGCAACATCCTCTCAGTAGCAGTGAGGACACCTACTGCTCAGGTCTTGGTTTCTAAACACTTTCTCCACTAAAAACAAAAACCAAGGCTCCTTGGGGAAATGGTTCATTCCGAAACAGGCTTGATTCAGGGAAAGTATAATATGAGCCTGGAACATCTTTTTGCTCCAGAAAGTAAGGAAGGACACAAATGACAATGGAGATATGCCCAAATGACAGGGTCCGGCTTGAAGTGCCCCCCCCCCGACAAAATCTAGGAGAATTTGAGCATTAAAATAATCAAGGGATTAAAACCAGTAAAATAGGAATCCGTGCATCCATATAGATTTAATCAAATAAACATATAAAAGAACACGTGGTTAGAAGGGCTCTTCCCTCCGTGAAATGTCCAGCGTAGAAGGACTGGCACATTCAGAAAATCACAATTTGCTAATTGTCATAATAATAATTGATTCAGGAAAGGATTGGTCATGGATGTGAAACCAGTGAGTAGAAGTTTCATTAGCAACAGGATATTTGCATGGCCTTAGTTATGTCCCCAGAAAAGCACTTATGATAAGAGGAAAAATGACACCATCTCAGCCAAGTGACGGAAGGTAACATATTGGTGCAAATCGATGGCATGTGTCTCCCGATGTGAAGAAACTTTAGACACACCCACACGGAGGGACACGTTAGGCAATAACTGGCCTGTACTCAATAGAAAGTGTCAAGGCTATGAAAGAAAAAATGGCAGTTGAAGAACTGTATGAGAGGAGATTAAAAGGACAGAACAACCAAATATAATATGCGATCCTTCATCCAACTCTGGGCCAGAACATTACTTAGTATAGAATGGACGTTACAGATATAATCATATAATTTATAATTGTAAGAATTATAAAATTTATAAAAAATTTTTAAAGTAAGAATTTATAAAAGTAAGAATAAGGTTAGTTAAATTGTATAGCAGTATTATATTGGTATTTTCTGATTTTGACAACTGTACGGTGCTCACGTATGAGAATTTTATTATTCTCAAGAAGTACAAACTGAAATATTTAGGGGTAAAGAACATCATGTCTGCAATTTGCTTTCAAATGATTTATAAAAAATCTATATGCATTTTTATGTGTATGTGATTACATATGATATCTATTGTATTGAAAATGAAAGAGAGAGGGAGAGAGACAGATGATAAACTAAATGTGTAAAACACTAACATTTGGGGACTCTGGAGGAAGACTATGCGAGAGTTGTCTGGTCAAGTCTTTAAAGTTATTTCAAAATCTAAAAATTCCAAGAGAAAAAACAAATGTGGTCTTTGGCATCAGACTAAGGCTGGAGTCATGGTTATATTGTTTATTATCTCTGGATGATTAAACAGTAGAATGAAAGTACCCACATGATACAGTTGTTGAAGAATCTGCATGTAACAATGCATTTAAAGCATCTGGTACCTCGTTACAGTATAACATAGTGGAGTGCTGTGTGGTATAGTTTATCCATTCATCTATCTATCCATCCACATCTATCATCTATTTTCTCCAAAAGGAAAATGTTAAGACATGTATCCATTTAACTACAATTTGGCTAGTCAATAAAACTAATTGGATATATAGAAATAAAATATAATTTGATAATAGCTATTGAAAAACACTGTACACTTTTAGTCACTTCTTAAGGTTATAGTACACAGAATTTTGAAGTTTTTAAAATATAGATTTAATCTAAAAAGAGGTCACGAGCCCAAAGCAGCCCTCTGAAATACAGCTTTTTAAATATATATCATGGCTGTGAAGATTTCAGCTGTAATAGAAAGGATGGTTATTTTTGCCTTCTGTGAAATATTCACAGCCCTGGAAACAAAAGTTAAATGGACCATCCAAAGGCCAAATCAGTCCTCAAACTTTCAATCTTTAGCTCTGTAAACCAGAGTTTTGTCCCAGTAGCAAAGGTGGGATTCTTGAAGCTGCTGTGGGCTCTTGCTGGTGGGGGGCGGTGGGGGGGTGAGGGCAGGGGAAGTGATGTCCTCCCCAAGCTCAAAGAGAAGAAACTCCTATTTCAAAATGTGCCCTTGCTCTTTCCAAAAGCTTTCTGTTTGTTTGCTTCAGTAAATAGTAACTCCAGCTCTATGGGAAATTAGCATGCAGAAACTAAATTTACAAGCAACATTTTACAAATGTATCTTGTCATAAACCAGAAGGCTTTTATTTCACCCACGCCCCCTGCTGGAGGGTAAAACAAAAACAAAAACAAAACACCTTTGAAGTTGTGTTTCGCCTTCAGTTGAGCCTTTTGTCCACGTGGAGACTAACATTATCCTTTTCTCGCCCCTTTTTGCCTTAAGTGATTGCAGAACAGTGACGGTAGTGGTTTTGTTTTCATTTTGCCAAAAACAAAGAGGTATGTTTCCCTAGCTTATGAAATACGATCGTTCCTTTCCTGCGTTCTTCTCGGGGTGAGTCGCTTTGATTTCCATTTTTCCAGTTTTGATTTCCAAATTTCTATTTGCCTTTCAGGTCTGAGTCTGGGTAGGGCAGCGTCTCATCTGAAGTGACAGCTTCCAAGTACATGTTTATGTCTGTCACTATATTGTGCAAACATGTTTGGCACCTGTATGTGCTTTTTATGTCTTGTTTCTGGACTTTTACCGTCTCTTCAGAATTTACAAGGATTTTCATGATAAGCTTTGCAGCTATGCTTTCCTACTTGCCTTAAAATTGACAGAAGAAACTCACTTTTTTGGTCTGAGGCAATTCAGTTAGACCTCATTTCCCTTGGTAATTTTTTTTCATTTGAGCTGCCGTTTTTATTTTAGTATCTCGCATAAGTGCAAGATACCTTATAAATACTCCCTTAGTGACATCTGAAAATATATCCACAGCTATAATTTTCAAACTTGGGCTGTATATGAAAGCCTTTCATTCAGCTCTATCAGAATGACACGTACAGAGAGCACCTGGTTGTTTTGAATGTATATTGATTCTGGTTTTTTAAAAGGTATTCAAAATTTAGTGTTTATGGAATGAGGTTATTATAGATGACTCGGGATAGCTATAAATTCAAATTGATTTGGAACTGTAGTGCATGCCTTTGGGAGATGCTAAGCCATTTTCCTTGCTTTTTTCCTTCCAATATAGTATCATTAAGGTGATAATGTTGTCTGCCAGGATTTGTTGTGATGAACAGATGGATTACTAATATTTTGTTGATTGATTTTGTACTCGGCTCTGCTGTAAAATTTAACTGATGATTCTGCCATCAACAATTTAAGTGGTCTCTATTAAGTTTAGACTTGGAGACTGAAAAACTCTTGCGCATTAAGCTTTATTATTATTCTTATTATTCTTATTATTATTATCCATTGTCATTTTTAGAAAGAATTCTCAAAACACCCCCATCCCTAGCTGAAGAAACGTGTCGTACTATAAAATTATTCTCTGGGGGGGTTTTTTCTTTTTTAATAGCTTTGATTTCTTGCCTAAAATGTGTGTGCTATTATGCTTGTGAGTGGTATTATTATTGTTGAATAATATTTTCTCTAAATTCTTAGCATGAAAGAATGAGCCCCATGGCCTTTCTTTAATGGAATAGAGTTGAATTTCCACGAGACACCTATAGACACCTTTTTCTTCATATCATTTCAACATGAGTACAGTACTATAGCCTAAGACCAATGACAGCTCTGTAAAGGCACAGCCCTTCATGAAATAGAAAAGACTATCAGTAACATTGCTTTTCCAGTCATAGTTAAATTAAAATCTGATTTTTTTTTAAATTTGCATTTTCCACCATCCCTCTAAATACATACAGTGTTTGGATCTTGGCTGATAGTACTTTGCTTTCATTCATCCATTCATTAGCTGGCTCATTTATTTAACTATATATTTAAGGAAGCCCTACAATGTGCCTGGCACTGTTATTAAAAAGCTATTAAAAAGGCGATTGAAAAAATCACCATCCCAGAGAATAATTTTATTATATGACACATTTCTTCATATACCTTGCATATTCTCAGAGTGGTCGGGTGGAGGGAAAACAATGCAACAGAAATAAATAAATGTTTATTAATTAAGATTCATGTCAGGTAATGACAAATCCTATGATGGAGGTCAGTATGGAGTCACATCATCAAGACAGAAAATGATAGGAATGAGAGACTACGTTAGATTTAGTCTCGAGAACCATGAGCTGAGGCCTAAATGGCAAGAAAGAACCAGGCACGTGAAGATCCAGAAAGCAGAGTGTTCCCAACAAAGGGAATGACTGGTGCAGAGTCTTGAGCAGGAAAAGAGAGCGGCCCATCTGGGGAGCTTGAAAGAAGAAGGCCAGTGCGGTGAGGATGAGGAGTGTGTCAGGGATGGAGACCGGCGGGCCCAGATCATGTAGGGTTGTAGACCGTGGTGAGAAGTTTAGATTTTGTTTTCCAAGTGCTATGAAATACTAGAAGAGAGTAAGCAGAGGAAGAGTATCATCTGGATGTGTTGCCTCAAGACTCCACTTGCTGTGGAAAGAATGTGACAAAGCATCAGTTAATTGTGTCAGATATTCAGTTCCTTTCTAGAATCCCCAATAATTGTCAGTGGTTCATTCAGTTTAATTAACAAATATTGATTGATTGACTACTGGGTGTCGTAGAACAGTGTTAAATGGTAAGAAACCAAATGGGAGAAACAGATTTTAATAAAAATAAAATAACACAAAAAATCACTGTAATTGTTTATAAAGAAAATTTTGATGCATTTGGTAGCAAGTCTAATAGGAACACATTGACCTAACTTTGTTCAAGTAGAATAGCTTTGTTTTGATATGCCTCTTTCTTTTTATTTTTTTAATGTTTGTTTATTTTTGAGAGAGAGAGTGAGACAGAGTGTAAGCAGGGGAGGGGCAGAGAGAGAGGGAGACACGAAATCTGAAGCAGGCTCCAGGCTCTGAGCGGTCAGCACAGACCCTGACGTGAGGCTCGAACCCACAAGCCATGACATCATGACCTGAGCCAAAGTCAGACATTTAACCAACTGAGCCACCCAAGGGCCCTTGATAGGCCTCTTTAAATTAAAATTAGCAATGCCACTGTCAGCGTCAAATATCAATAGATATATATTTTTATACTATTTTAAAATCCTCGTTATTAATTCATATTATAGGATTCATTTTAGATAATAGAATAATATACAGGTTTTCTCTTTGCCATCTTCTAATCTTATGCCTAGCACCAGTTTTGAAAGTTATTTTTTTTTCCCAAAAAGGTCAGGTTTGATATGTTAGCAAAGACCCTGACGTTTTGTGTCTCAACTGCTTTAAAGCTAACTTGGAAAAGTAAACTGAGCCCAAAGAGCTTTTATCATGAACGCAGTCTTTCTTCTCTCTAGCCAGAGGCATTCTTCACAAAGCAGTAGGTTCAGGCTGTCGACACTCAAGCAAAAAATCAAGTAAGAGCTCAAGAGTTTCCTCTATCTTTTTAAATTTTCTCCTAGAAATTTAACACTCCTGCTGAAAGTGAGAGAGACAGACAGGAAGAATTGATTTGTGTTTCACTGAACCTAATCTCCCAAGAACTTTCTCTTGCTTAAGCAAAGTAACAGGTCAATTTAATTTTTAATGATATGGCAAAACGTCTCCCCATATGTTATAGCATGCTTCATGAGCTCACAGTTTTTGTCTTCATTCTATAGAACTATTTTTCAGAATTCCTAATTTGTTCAGCTCTTCTGGCATTTTATATTGTCCTCTACTTTATTCCCTTTCTTATCAATTAAGACTGGAATGTAGACCAAACTAAAAGACCTCGCCTTAGAAGAAACACATACTTGAAATGTCATTTTTCTCTTTATTTAATTGTACTTATATGTTTAATATCAAATATTAGTTTGATGTTTTATACTACCTGTAATTTTTTTTTCCAGATTAATGCCTTGATTTCAGAAACTATTACTATAATATTTATTTCATTTGAAGTAAGTTGTTTTTTAGGTATGTCTTCTTCATTCCTAAAGACAAATAATATGTTCCTAAGGGCAAACAGTATACTTTAAGTATTTTGCAGAATAATCAATACCAATTCAAAGGAAACATGATCTTTTGTGTTTTCCTGAAATTTGACTTATCCTGTTGACCCCAACAAAAAAATATCCCCATGAAAGTTACTTTCCATTCAGAATCAAACTTGAGTCTGAAAGCTGGTCAATAACCAGTTTCCAACAATCATTGCTTATTACAAGGGAAGCATGTACATGTGAACTGCAAGTGGTCCAGTTCGATGGTCCCTTTCCTGAACTATTATTTTGCAAAGGCATTTCTAGAAACCTTTTGGTACCATCATTAATGCTTGCTTCACTGAGTTTAAGAAATCTGTCTATTGCTATTGAAATGCTAAATACTCCTTATTCCAAGCAAATAATTAAGTAGTAATTCTCAACTACTATCTGCTAAGCCAGTGGTGGTCTATGAGACCCCCTCAGATAGATTACTAATTTCTCTTTATCGGGTGTCTCAGATCCCAAGATTTTCCGGTCTGGACATGAGTTGCTTCAGGGTGAGGATACCTTGCAGTCTTTCTTCATCTTTTTCTCAGCTTACATGAGTCTACTTGCAAGGTTTGCATGGAGAAAACAAAACAAAACAAAACAAAAAATGATGAAGCTGGGAAAAGATGATTCTTGGCATCTGTACATTAACCTAGAATAGTGTGAACTGAATGAAACTGTAAAAAAGTATTGCTTCTGTTTTGATTAGCACATTCTGGTCAAGTTAGATTTTTAACAATTGTAATAATAATAAAGTGCCTGTCTTCCACTTCCTTCAAAACAGTGAATCAGGGACTAGGTTTATCCCTTCCTGGTCTGAAACAATAAAAAAACTAGAAAGAATATATGAAGTTTTCAAGACACCAGCCACAAGGGCCGTGACTCCTTAGAGGCAGAGAAAAATGAGGTGATCTCTGTGATTGCCCCATCTCACTGCCTAAAGAGATTTTTCAGGCTCTGGCACAGGGAGAAATATCCCAGGCAGAATCCAGGAGGTTCCTAGAGTTGAAAAGACAGATATGAAAGTCTGTAAGATAAGAGTTTGTAGGACAATATCGGGAGAAAAAAAAAGCTGTATAGAGAAATAACCCATAGATTACCGTAAGAACTATCTGAAAGGATTCATTTCTACACAGGGCTGGGAACAGTGCTTCTCTCCAGCATTCAGACTGGAAAACTTTATAATTAATGAGGCACTAGATAGAATACTCAGCAAAATCCTCAGTAGTGGGAAATAATGTTCTCTGAACTAAACACTTCTCTGGACCCAACCACTAACTTTTAAAAACAAGAACCTAATGGATAAAACTATTACCAGGTAACTAACTATATTTCAACACAAAGCCCAAGAATATTTCTTGGAATACAGAAGTTTAACATGGCAAAATAACAATGCCTAGCATTCATTTGAAGATTATAAGTCATGCAAGGAAGTAGGAATACATCACCGATAATGAGCAGGCATATTAATCAATAAAAATTGAACAAAACCTCAGATGTTAGAAGTGGCACACAGGGATATTAAAATAGTCACTATACCTATATTTCATATGTTCAAAGAATTACATGGAGACATGAAAGATGAAAACAGACCTAAATTGAACTCTTAGTGAGGAAAACTATGATGTCTGAGATAAAAACTATGCTGGATGACAATAATGAAAGATTAAACATTGCAGAAGAAAAGATTAGTGAATTTAAAGGTCATAACAGCAGAGGGGCATCTGGGTGGCTCAGTCAGTTGAGCATCTGACTCTCAATTTGGGCTCAGGTCATGATCCCAGGATCATGTGATTGAGCCCCACATCAGGCTCCATGCTGAGCATGGAGCGTGCTTGAGTTTCTCTTTGTCTCCCTCTGCCCCTCTCCCCAACTTTCTCAATCTCTCTCTCTCTCTCTCTAAAAAAAAAATGAAGACATTAAGATATAAAAATAGAAACTATACAAACTGAAACTTAGCAAATTATTTTTTATAAAGGAGAATATCAGTGAACTGTGTAGGACAATTTCAAGCAGCCTAATATATGTGTAATTAGAGTCCCTGAAAAAAGGTGCTAGAAGGGAGGATACAAAAAAAAAAAAAACTATTTTAGAGCACCTAGGTGGCCCAGTCCATTAAGCATCCCACTCTTGATTTCAGCTCAGGTCGTGATCTCATGGTCATGGGATTGAGCCCCTACATTCTGGGTAGGAGGATTCTCTCTTTCCCTCTCTCTCACTGCCCCTCCCTCATTTGGGCTCTCTCTCCCTCTCTCTCTCTGTCAAAATAAAGAAATAAACTTAAAAAAACTATTTGAGGAAATAATGGCTAAAAAGTTTTCAATGAACATGAAGAAAATCACATCAGGCACATGATAATCAAAGGGCTTAAAACCAGTAATAAAGAAAAGAACTTAAAAAGGAGACAAAGAAAACAGAAACTTTGTATACAGAGAAACAAAAATAATGATGATAGATTTCTTATTGGAACAAAATAAGAAAGAAGACAGTTGAACAACAGCTTTAAGTACTGAAAAAAAATCTTTCAACCTACATTTTTATACCTAGCAAAAGTGAATATAAAAAAATGAAGGTGAAACAGACTTCATTAGACATACAAAAGCTGAAGACTTTTGTATCAGAACCTCATCTCTAGCAGAACCACGCTATGATAAATATTTTAAAAAGCCCTTAAGACAGAAGGAAAATTATATCAGATGGAAATATGGGAATAAAGTGAACCAGGAATCGTAACTGAACGATTAAATATAATGTTTTCATTACCTAAATATTTTAACTCTTCAACTCTTTAAATAAAGCAAAAGAATGTATTTTAAGGCTTATTATATATGTATATGTAAAGGTATGACTACAACACAAAGCTGGTTGTAGAAAAACATGGAAGTCCTTGAAAGTGCTTATACTATGTGAAAACTGGCATAACATTGCTCTAAAACAGACTTTGGTAAGTTAAAAATGTATACTATAATTCCTAAACAATGACTAAAATAACGAAAGCTATAGCTGATAAGCCAATAAAGAAAACAGAGGCCCAAAAATAACACAAAAAAGGCATGAAAAAATAGATTATAAAATAGTAAGATGATAGACTTAAATCAAACCATATAAATAATCACATTAAATGTAAATGTTCTTGACATCTCAAAGGCAGACTTTTACATTGAATAAAATAGCAAGACCTAATTGTATGTTGCCTACAAGAACCTTACTTTAATATGAAGACATAATGTATTAAAAATAAAGGGATACAAAAAGACATATCATGCTAACATTAGTGTTTTGAAAAGCTGGCTTGTATGTTAACATCAGACTAGTAGATTTCAGGATGAAGAATTTAGTAAAGAGGGTAATGTCATAATGATAAAGTGTCAATTCATAAAGAGGACTTGATAATCCTAAATGTTTGTACACCTAATAACAGAGCTTCGGTGAACATAGAGTAAACACTAATAGAGCTGCAAAGAAAGAAAAGAGAGAGAGAAAGATCAACCCACAATTAAAATTGAAGATTTAATATATCTCAATAATAGAACACACAGAAATCAGTAAGGATATGGAACATTTAGATAAGACTATCAAACAATGTGACGTAATTGAGAGTTGTAGAATATTTTACCCAACAGCCAGACATGTATTTTCAACTGTACATGGAATATTTATCAAGATAGGCTATAATGTGAAACCACATTAAGTCTTCATCAACAGGTGAATGGATAAATAAATTGTGTCATAGTCATGTGATGAGAGTACCTGCGATAAAAATCGGGAAATATAGAAAACAAAAGAGCTAGTTATTTTACCAACAAAATGAGTTTATTTGGGAATAGCAGAAGAATTGCAATTTTGGACAAGCAACCCGTGGTAAACCATAGGCAAATCCAGAGAACAAAGAAGAGGGGCTAGCTTTTATGAGGGAAATGGAGGAAATGGGAGGGGCTGTTTCACTGAATTCTCATTGGCCAGGCTGTTGCTGGGCAAAAAGAAGTTCTTCCTTCCACTTGCCCAAGTATGTAAAGTAAGCTTCTTTCTATTAGAAAATGTGAGGTATACTTCTTTTTATTTTTTTTCATTCAAGGATTTAATTTTTTTTTATTTTATGTTTAATGTTTATTTTTTTAACTTTATTTTTTATTTTTTAAACTTTACATCCAAATTAGTTAGCATATAGTGAAGCAATGATTTCAGGAGTAGATTCCTTAATGCCCCTTACCCATTTAGCCCAGCCCCCCTCCCACAACCCCTCCAGTAACCCTCAGTTTGTTCTCCATATTTATGAGTCTCTTCTGTTTTGTCCTCCTCCCTGTTTTTATAGTATTTTTGTTTCCCTTCCCTCATGTTCATCTGTTTTGTCTCTTAAAGTCCTCACATGAGTGAGGTCATCTGATTTTTGTCTTTCTCTGACTGACTAATTTCACTTAGCATAATACCCTCCAGTTCCACCCATGTAATTGCAAATGGCAAGATTTCATTCTTTTTGATTGCTGAGTAATACTCCATTGTGTGTGTGTGTGTGTGTGTGTGTGTGTGTGTGTGTGTATCTGTATACCACATATTCTTTATCCGTTCATCCATCGAGGGACATTTGGGCTCTTTCCATACTTTGGCTATTGTTGATAGTGCTGTTATGAACATGGGGGTGCATGTGTCCCTTCGAAACAGCACTCCTATATCCCTTGGATAAATGCCTAGTAGTGCAGTTGCTGGGTTGTAGGGTAGTTCTATTTTTAGTTTTTTGAGGAACCTCCATACTGGAAAATGTGAGGTATACTTCTTAAGGTGAGTGGTAGTATGTGAGAGCTCCCCCTTCAGGGCTGCCCAACTCCATTTTAAATGAGGCTTCCTTTTTTTCCACATTCTTCCTTTTGATCAAGATTTTTCCTCAAAAGCATTGCTGATCAAGAGTCAGATTTTTTGTGTTTAGTGGTTTCACTGCTTGATCTTTCCTGGTTGTCATGTCCCATGTTGGAAGACAAGTACATACACTGGAAACCATTGAGGCACATTTGAGTAGCAAGGATGGGTAAGAGGAAGAACTTGCAGGCATTTCCTAGCTAAGGTAAGCATTAGAGATCATCCTGAAGTGTTGAACTAGCACCACTATGTTGAGCATGTCATTTCTGGTCCAGTCATCTTGGGAAAGCTGTCTCTTTCAGCTACTGTCTACTTTCATTCCTGGAAATCTTTATTTTCAGGTCATTAGTTAGTATGCAGGTCTAGTAAGGGTTTGGTGCTTTCTTTATATGTGACACAAGAATCCAGGAGTTTGTTCCTTGGAGTTTGGTGGGACAAGGATTGGTTAATAGTACCTGATAGGGGACTTTCCAGTGGGTTGAAGAGTTTGTCTAATAGATGAAATCTCCAGGATGCAACTGGATGTTTAAGGTCTTTGTCTCTGGGAATGTGCTATGGAAAGATCGTTCTTCTAAAGCATGGTTATTCTCCACAGAAGCAATTAGACTTTGCAATATTGAAGTATAATTTCCTTTACCAGCTGTTGATTAAAAGAAGAAGTGCCACGGGGCGCCTGGGTGGCGCAGTCGGTTAAGCGTCCGACTTCAGCCAGGTCACGATCTCGCGGTCCGTGAGTTCGAGCCCCGCGTCAGGCTCTGGGCTGATGGCTCGGAGCCTGGAGCCTGTTTCCGATTCTGTGTCTCCCTCTCTCTCTGCCCCTCCCCTGTTCATGCTCTGTCTCTCTCTGTCCCAAAAATAAATAAAAAACGTTGAAAAAAAAATTAAAAAAATAAAAAATAAAATAAAATAAAAATAAAAGAAGAAGTGCCGAGCGCCTGGGTGGCTCAGTTGGTTAAGCGTCTGACTTCAGCTCAGGTCACAATCTCACGGTCCAAGAGTTCGAGCCCCGCGTCAGGCTCTCGGCTGATGGCTCAGACCCTGGAGCCTACTTCCGATTCTGTGTCTCCCTCTCTCTCTCTGCCCCTCCCCCGTTCATACTCCGTCTCTCTCTCTCTCTCAAAAATAAACGTTAAAAAAAATTAAAAAAAAAAAAGAAGTGCCAAGTGCATTGGACATCCTGTAATTATCTCAAAGGGTCAGAATGTATGGGTTTCTAAAGGGATAGATCTGAGATTTAGAAGGATTACTGGCAGTGCTTTTGGCCAGGATATTTGAAGGACATCTACAAATTTTGCCAACTGGGTCTTAATGATGCTAGTAGTGAGTCTGACTAGCCATGAGGATAGATGATGGTACAGTGGAAGTGTTATAAAAATTGGCCAAACAGCACATATCTATTAAAGCACTTGACTGGTAAAGTAAGTTCTCTGGTCACTATGAAATTTGAGGGGTGTTCCCTGGCTAGGGATGATATTTTCTAGTAAGATTTTAGGTAGAGAAGTAGCAATCGTTTGTCTCCAAGAAAAATCCAGTGAGAAAATATACAAACCATCACTAAACCATAACTAAGACATATTTCTATCCATGAGATGAGGGAAGCTAAATAAAATCCACTTGCCTAACTTCAAATGGTCCATTGGGCAATTCAAAGTGTTCAGGAGCGGTGTGAACAGGATTTCCTAAATTGTGTTTTGTGCAGACAGGGCAAGCCAAGTAGGCACTCTCTCAGCCTTGTTAATATTTCCCCACCAGTATTGGTACATAACGTCTATCATTTTATCAAGAGACTGATGATTCAATGCATGTACAGTAATCAGAAATGGGAATTTTAGAGTCTCTATCTAGTAAGGCTGGGTTATTATTTGGCCCAACCCATAGTCTTCTTATTTTTAATCAAACGAACAGTTGTTAGATTGCTAATTTTTTTTTTCCTTTTCTGGGGCCAATTTTTGGATTTGGAAGTCAGTTCTTCCAGACTGTCATTGGGGGTACATCCCTTTGGACTAAGATATATTTAGTTGGCAGTTCCTTTGAAAGCAGTATACTTTGTGGCAATGTTAATGAGGTGATTTTCTTTAACCTCCAGGAAATCAAGTTTGGAATGCCCAGGGACCTTGACAGTGGTCAAATGAGCTGGCCAAATATATAGCATCTAATAATTTCTGGACATAAAGGCCATTTTTAATTTTGTCACCACTGGAAGTGACAAAGCCTTCCTCTTTCCATAGCATTTCAAAATCACAAGCTACTCCAAGGGTATACCAACTGCTAGTATAAGTATTTTCAGTTTCTCCCTTGGCTAAAATACTGGCCCAAGCAAGAGC
The DNA here is from genome assembly GCF_023721935.1 of Panthera uncia. Classification (NCBI taxonomy): domain Eukaryota; kingdom Metazoa; phylum Chordata; class Mammalia; order Carnivora; family Felidae; genus Panthera; species Panthera uncia. Next base: position 112,959,517 of record NW_026057580.1, on the reverse strand, counting down.
ATATAACTCAGCCTGCTGTGCTGAGGTAGCTAAGGGCAAAATTGCTGCCTTCAAAAAAAGTTGCAATAGCATACCAGCGTGTTGGTAATTTTCACCTTTTAAATAGGAACCGTTGGTAAACCATGGAAAGTCAGCATTGTCCAGAGGAGTTTCCTGAAGGTCATCAGGGGGGTTCAGGAGGTGATCTGTTAGAGTCAAGCAGTCATGAAGAGTATCATCCATAGAGGAAGGAAGAAGAGTTGAGATTATTACAGTGAGAAAGAATAATATGATGACTATTAGCAAGCAGATTTCATGGGAGGTGAGGTGGCAGAAGGGTGTTGAGTGTGTTGAGAGTTCAGGGGGGCTCCTACTGTATGAGGTCAAGGATGGTTCGAGGGAATCAGAGGACTGTCTTTGGCGGGCTTGACTAAGAGGGTGCTGGTGGGATGACTGAGGCAAAGGGGGTATCCTTCCATAGGGTCCAGCTGTTGACTACAATATGCTGTAGGTCAATGGTGGTCCCCATGTTTTTCAATGAGTATCTCAAGGGCATTCCCTTCCTTTTCAAATACAAAAAGGGAAAACAGAAGTTGATAATTGGGGGTCCACGGGCAGGGGGATTTATCAAGCTTTCCTCTAGGGCTTTAAAGTCTAAGTTACCTTGATCTTCTCTAATAATAAGGTCAGATTTGTTTTTGTTTTTTTGTTTGTTTTTTTTTTAACAAAACATTGGTCGGGCTATAAGAGAGAAGTCTGAAAATCAGTTTCGATGGTAGCCAGTTAGCCTGAGAAAATCACACTTAATTTTGGGAAATTGAGAATATCATAAAGTCTGTTTAGATCTAAATGTAGCTCTTGTCCTGAGATCAGGTGCCCCAAACATCAAACATGAGTTTGAGTACATTGCAATTTCTCCTTGGAGACTTTGTGTCTCTTCAAGGCTAAAAGTTGACGGATGCCGTCTAAGAAGAGGCCCAGGAAAATCAGCAGAGAAGCAAGTCACTTACATGGTGTCATAAAGTAGAGTTTCCAGGTAACTTTATATCATGTAAATCCACTTTTAAGGTTTGGGAGAAGTAGGAAGGACGTTCAGTAAAACCCCAGGGCATCACCATCCAGGTGGATGGCTTTCTTTACCAACTAAAGGCAAATAGCCATTGGCTGTCCTTATCCATGGGGATTCTAAAGAAGGCACCGCATAAATCAAGCATAAAAAATTACTTTCAGTGGAGATGGAGGCTAAGAAAGTATGGGGATTTGAAACAACAAGGTTTTGAGGGATAATGATATTGTTTATGGCCCAGAGATCTTGGACAAATCTCCATGTGTGGCCATTAGGTTTCCTTACAGGCAAAACAGGGATTGATGCAAGAGATGAGGCCCTAAGCCTTATAATCTTCTATTTTAGGCTTGATGCCTTAAGGGGCCATTTTATGTATAGGGTATTAATTCTAGAGAATGGGTTTGGGAAAGCCTTAGGGATTGCCAGGTGAAGTCCTTTAGTGATTGCCTGAGCCTGAACATATAACAAGGCAGGGGAAAGGTCTCTCGTTTTGCAGATCTAGAGATTTTTCAGAATCATTCCAATTAGCTGTTTTCATCCAGTGTTGGGTTTGGCCTTCGCAACAACAAGCGTGTGAACTAGCTGGGGTAGATCCGAGGAACCAGGTGGGTGAGTCTGGATGACTGTATGAAATTCCTCAGCATGTCTAGCAGGATCTCCAGTAACTCTAGGACAATCTTTGGCTAGGGCTTGTAGTTTGGCGGTAGTCCGAGGGACATACAGGAAATCGGGGTTTAGCAATAGGATCCTCTGAGCGTCTAGCTGTAAAGGGACAGATTCTAACAGGTCCAGAGAAGGGGCGTTTGAGGAGAGAATTAGATTGAGGATGCAGAGTGTATAAAGTAGGCTGTTTAGGGGACAGAGGATGATGGAGGGGATGAAGAGAACTCAGATTTTTTTGTCTTCTGTCAATTGTTTGTACATCTTGTTTAATTCAGAAATTGTGTTTTTGTAAAGAGGTGATTTGAGAGTCCTGGATCTGCTTGGAAGCCTCAAGATACCAATTGAAATAGGCATCCCATTCAGTTTGTTTTATTTTAGAGCCACAGTCTTCTACTCTGATTCTAAGAAAAACAAGTTGGGGGGGCGCCTGGGTGGCTCAATCATTTGAGCGTTCGACTTCGGCTCAGATCATGATCTCACAGTCTGTGAGTTTGAGCCCCGCATCAGGCTATGTGCTGATGGCTCAGAGCCTGAAGCCTGCTTCCGATTCTGTGTCTCCCTCTCTCTCTGCCCCTTCCCTGCTCATGCTCTGTCTCTCTCTGTCTCAAAAAAAATAAATAAATAAATAAAAACATTAAGAAAAAAAATTTTAAAAAAAGGAAAAACAAGTTGGGGACATTGAAAGTTCCCCCAAAACAAAACAAAATAAACAAAACTTAGATCCTGAATAACATTGAAAAGCTCAACTAAAAGGAAGGAGCTCAAATCTGAGAGGAGGCTTGCCAAACCAAAAGGGAGAAGACAACTCATGGAATCGGAGTACAAGGGGCTGGAGTGCCTGGGTGGCTGAGTCAGTTAAGCATCTGACTCTTGGTTTCGGCTCAGGTAATGATCTCACGGTTTCTGAGTTCCACCCTGCACTGGGCTCTACACTTACAGCATGGAGCCTGCTTGGGATTCTGTTTGCTTCTCTCTGCTCATCTCTCTCTCTCTCTCTCTCTAATAAATAGGTAAATAAACATTAAAAAACAACAGACTACAAGGGGCTCCAGTGGATACCTCACATGGTTCTGGGGATTCTTAGTTCCTCAGGGATTCATCTCCCCCAGGTACCTTCTTGGTTGCCATGCAATGTTGGCCTTAAGAAACAAAAGATCCAGTTACTTTACCAGAAAATTGAGTTTTGGGGGGAACAGCAGAGGAATTGCAATTTTGGACAAGCAAACTATAGGCAAGTCCAGAGAATAGAGGACAGGAGCTTATTTTTATGGGGAGAGGGGGGAACTAGGAGGGGCTGTTCTACTGAGTTCTCATTGGCTGGACCGTTGCTGGGCAAAGAGAAAGTCTTCCTCCCGCTGGGGTGTGTAATGTGGGGGAATGCGAGGTATATTTCTGGCAGCGAGTAGTAGTGTGTGAAAGCTCCCTCTTTAGGGCTTTCCACTGCCATTTCAAGTGTTTCTTTTACTTATTTTCACAGATTCAATGACATAGATAAATTTCAAAAAATTATGCTGAGTGAAAAAAATCCAGATAAAAAATAGTATATACTGTATGGTTTCTATATAAAATTATAGAAAATTCAAACTAATTTATAGGGACAGAAAGTAGGTCAGAGGTTACTTGGGGTTGGGAGTGGAGGTGGAAAGGGGTGGGATGGACAGATTACAAAATGACACAGGAAAGCCGTTGGAGGAGGGGGGGGTGATATAATTCACTATCTGCATTGTGGTGACGAGCATGCAATGTATCAAAATTTAGATCGTTGTATACACTTTATTGTATATCATTAATACCTTAAAAAAAGAAGGGACTGAGATAAAATCAGTATTTCACATTGTCCATTTAAAACTGCCAAACTGCAAACTTGTATCAAGAAAATGATTTACAGAACTTTTGTGAAACAAAATTTTGTTCTGGATTAAAATTTCAAGTATACCTGAATTTCCTTCTTTTTTAGTTTATTTTCTTATGTTGAGAGAGAGGGAGAGAGCACCAACAGGGGAGGGGCAGAGAGAGAGGGAAAGAAAGAGGATCCCAAGCAGGCTCCATCCTGTCAGCACACAGCCCAGTGTGGAGCTCAAACCCAGAAACCGCAACATCATGACCTGAGCCAAAGCCAAGAGTCAGATGCTTAACTGATTGAGGCCCCCAGGTGCCCCTGATTTTAGTATTAATATAAGCATTATGTTATTATTAATGTGAAGTGCAATTATTAGTATTTTAAAAGTTATCACTAACCCAATTCTTTTTTTTTCCACTAATTTAATTCCTCTTCCTCTTCTCCTCCTCCTCTTCCTGCTTCTTCTTTTTCTTCTTCTTCTTCTTCTTCTTCTTCTTCTTCTTCTTCTTCTTCTTCTTCCTCTTCCTCTTCCTCTTCCTCTTCCTCTTCCTCTTCCTCTTCTTCCTCATTCTCCTCCGCCTCCTCCTCCTCCATCTTCTTCTTCTTGGTTTATAAATTCTAAATGTCTGGAATACACAGTTGTAAAGTCAGAGAATCCTGTGGAGCTTATTTGAGGAAAGTGGCCGTCAAGGGACCCTGCCTTCTCACAATTTGATACACTGCTCTTCAGAACTAGAGGTGGTTGCTCTGCATTGTTGGCACAAACGCTGGCCGTGCTCACACCTGAGGGCATCACTCCTTCATTTTTGTCTCCATCTGTTGCTACCACAGCAACAGAGCATCACGTACTTCATGACACTTATTCCTTACCTGTTTCTACTGTTTTGGCTGCGGTGCCTAAAGGTCAGGCTTTTGCCTTACTCTGTGTGATCCACAGGATCTGGCACGTGGCCCGACACGTGGAAAATACAAAACAGATGCCATTGCACCAACAAACACGTAAGGAAATATTCTGCTCACCCACACCTGGATAAAGATTTGCTGCCGTGTGCTCTTGCTTTGAGATGATTCACTACATGTCACCTTACAGTTTTCAAGAATTGTGGAGCTGGTACCAGGCAGGGACCGTCCCTCCTCTTACTATCACAGAATATCACTTTTCGTAATATCACTGGCCAATAAAGTGCAGGGTACAGATGGGGAGGAGTGGTATTAGCATCCTGATGTCAATTGCAGAGGCATCCCCTCTGGGCTATTTGTCATTTTTACATCCATGAAGGTGGTTTCTTCTGTAAGCAGTTGATGCTGATTTTGTTTTTATTGTTGTTGAGTTATGGTGGCTCAACATGACAATGATACTGAAAGGGCTGAAGAGGGGCATAGAGGAAAATCTTTTGTGAAAGGTGCGAGCAATGTATAATTTGTGTTGGCGGTGCTGGGTATCCCTCTCCTTCCTTCCCTTAGTCTATTGAGAATCTACATATCTCTCCATCAAACACTTTTGTGTGTTAAGAGCACAAAATAAACTAGAAGGGTTTTCATTCTCAAAGGACCCCCAAATGATGATGGTATTGTAAAGTAAATTACCAAACACACATACTGAATTCATACTACTCTTCTATAGAAACATAAACCAACACTATAAATCACTTATTTCCACAGTATGATTTCCCTGAAGATCCCACTTATATTAAGGCATTTTGGGAGGGAGGAAATATACTGGAAATTGACCCTCTGACAAATTCACACTGCAAATATTTATAAAGCTATTGGACTTCTCATGTACTACCTTTTCTTCTCTTGAGACTTAACTAGAAAGTCTAGAAAACTCGTTTAAGCCTTCTCTCATTTATTGTCTAAACAAATGCTGTTTTTTTACATACAGCAATCTCAGCATGCTGGGCAAACAGTAGCTAACGAACCCTGATACCAGAGTAGGAAGCTGATACCAGGAGAACTGGCATGAGGCCCCGACAGCTCGTACATTGTTTGCTAAAGCTATACTGACAGCTTACTGTAATTTTGACTGTTAGACAAACATATCAACAGCAAAACATGTAAACATTTATTTACATGCAAGCATATGGGGAATTCCCTATGTAAGCTAATATATTATTCCCGATTTTAGAAAGAAGTTATAAAACATTTACTAAAACATGACTTCGTGTCAATTATGATTTACACATAAATGAAGCATCTCCTAGCTGCCATTATAGCCCACATAAAGACTCGCGAGAGTGTATCTAATATGGATGCATAAGGAGCTGAGGCTGGTAATAGGCTAAAAAGGTCAATTCATGATTTTTATCCACAGATTATCCCAAAGTCTAACGTTTATTCATTTTTTGAGAGAGAGAGACAGACAGACAGAGCAAGAGTGGGGGAGGGACAGAGAGAGAGGGAGACACAGAAGCCAAAGCAGTCTCCAGGCCCTGAGCTGTCAGCACAGAGCCCGATGCGGGGCCCGAACCCACAAACTGCGAGATCATGACCTGAGCCGAAGTCAGACACTCAACCGACTGAGCTACCCAGGTGCCTCTAGATTATCCCGAAGTCTAATTGGTATTACTTCTTCACTAACTCTTAAGTGGTAGAACTCCTACAACCCCAAAATCCTCATAAATAAAAGACAAGATGGAATAATATATTAAAAGGGCTTTGTAACTATCACAAACCTTAATTTTTTAATATTTGTAATAGTGTGTTCCCTGTATCTCCACATTATTGCTTCATATAAAACTTTTTTGTCAGCTGTCTTGTTTTCCTAGGGTTATGAGGTTATCGGAGCTCATCATTGCCTGGCACCCATGTTTTAGGACACCGGTCTGGCCAACACTGAGCCGGCACTGGGCCATTTTTGCACAGATGGGCTTATATATAACGAGCCAAGTAATGATATACTCTCTGAGTACCAGGTGCTGGTGATGAAAAGAATGGGTGCAGCCAAAAAATACGGACAGCACCGTCCAACTTGAGGTTACTTACACATATTTTGGTTTGGGACTGGTGTCTCACTCATTAATATAAGATTAAGTAATTGCTGTTTTTCTGGTTTATATGAGAGGGGTAGGGAGAAAATTCCACGTCAGCAGCAGAACATATTGAAGTTTCCTGATACACCTCAGTGTGTTCTGAGTAGAATGATTGACCCAACTGATCTGAAAAGTATAATGGAAATAATACTCAGCCCTATGTGGCCATGCCTTGAGGTAAAATAGCTAGCTGGCCAGTATCGAGTTGGGTGACTGGGGGGAAGAAACTATGTTCATGATGTTGGGTCCCAGTGCAGAAAGTCACAGGGACATTGCACAAAATCCACAAGTTAAAAATTATAACTGGTTTGATTGAATGGCTTAGATAAAGCCGCTGGCAGTCCAAAATAGCCACGGAACCCGGATACCTGGTTTTTATACTTGCTGTTCTAAGTGGAAGGTTATAGTGTGTACCCCTGAGTAACATAAATTTAATGTTTTCTTAGCCTTCCACTGCAGTGAAGAAATAAAATTTTTGCAGAAGTCACTATAATTAACGAGGACACAGATCTATATATATAACGAGAATGACTTCATCCAATTTAATGCACCAACAGATAGAACAGGATATGTCTGTGAAATGGAACACATTGTGTTATATGTGCCCGTCACCTAGGTCTCAGTTTATTAGATATTTCATTGTATGTGTTTGCTGTCATTCATGAACTTAACTTGAAGCCTACTGTTTTACATGTACAGAGTTAGACTAGGTTGTCGAGATTTATAGGTCATTTCAGTTGTGAGCTACCTACTGATCTGAGTACAATGTCAGGGGGCACATTTTGTGGTTGGGTGGCTCTCAGCGTGACTTCCCGTTGAGGTATGATGATTTAATGCTTTCTCCATGTTCATTATAAACAACTTTTTTTCCCCCCAGCACATTTTATAACCTAACCATAAACATCTCCTCGAGGCTAATGCTTGATATATGAGATCCTGGGCAGAAGACATTGTAGGGAAGGTTATTTTTCATGCTGATAATTTTCCTTTCAAACATACTCTCCAATGCCGAATAGTATTGTTAACTATGTACACATCAAAGTATTGTAATAGTAATCCATGCTAATATAGCTTTCCTAAATTTATAACCAATTGAAAGATTTACTCGCTAAGAATCTGCTCTTCTATTTTTTATTTAATGTTTTAAAATGTTTATTTATTTTTTGAGAGACAGAGAGACAGAGACAGAGCATGACCAGGGGAGGGGCAGAGAGAGAGGGAGACACAGAATCCCAAGCAGGCTCCAGGCATCGAGCTGTCAGCACAGAGCCTGATGCGGGCTTGAGCTCATGAACCGTGAGATCATGACCTGAGCCGAAGTCGGACACTTACGCTATTCTTCATGTAATAAACCAAATATTACCTATATCATGTACATATATACATTTCTTAAGAAGAGCTATAAATCAGAAAAAATAAAGACACAAAATTCTGTAAGTTTAGGGCAGCGCTAGTATTTATTACTTTTATTCAGGTGACCACCTTTTGGCAAATTAGCCAAAAAGAAAATAAACATGGTCTAAAGTAAAGTACACACCGCTGGCTTGATAAAGCACCGTTTGAACCCGACACTGAAGGTCAGGCAACCAGACTGGGGTCAGTGTTCACTGTTGACGTGGGGAGGTCTTTCACTGAACAACACAGCTGGGCATTGCCCGTGCTACAGCGCATCACCAGGTGACCTTCCAAAAGGAAGGTCAGAAGGTGTTTGTTTTTGTGCTCTTCTGTCTATAACTAGGCTTTATATGTGTTACTTCTAATGTAATAGCATCGCTCACCTGCTTAAAAGCATTCACAGGCTGCTCTTTTCCTTCAAGATGCAGCCAACCATCCCTGGAGAGGTACAGCGTCCTTTCTGCTCCAGCCTCTGGCTACTGCTCAAGCCTGGGCTTCTGCCATGCTCCCCCGGGAATTTCTGCCTTTCAAAACCAACCTCCAAAATGCACTCTAGGCTGGTGCCCGTGAGACTATACTGCCTTTTTGGGTCAGTTGTCTTTATTTGGATACTTTATTTAAAAAAGAGTGCATGCCCTTTGTAACAATTCAAACAAGAAATAAAGAAAATGAGTGAATAGTTTTCTCCTTTCTCCCAGTTTCAATCTCCCAAGATGGTTAAGGTGAATTTTTTCCTGTATATTCCTCTATAAGTTTTTCTGTACTTATTTGAAAATGTGAAATTTTGCTGTGTTTTAATGATTTCTCTTGCAGTGCTAATAATACGATATTTCATCATAACTTTTTTCACATAATAGCAGTTCTTGTAACATTTTGACAACCAATACATGCATAGACCAAACGTTCATTTTTAATATCTGTGTAATATTCCACAACTTAAATATTGAGCAAATCCACTCCTGATGGTTTCCATTTTCCCCTACAAACTATGCTAAAGTAAAATTATCATAAATTTTTATATACAAGTACTGTTATTTTTGTGGCTCAGAATAGCTGAATAAAACAACACATCAGTTTAACACTTTTATCCAAACTGTTAGGATGATTTCCCAAAGGGGTTGAGGCATTTCCCACTTGTTCACACTATGTTCTCGTTGAACACGCACTCACCAGCACTGGATCCTTTGTTTTTGATAAAGTCTCTTTTGAAAATTGCACGTCATCATTGCTCTTAATTTGCATTTCTCTGACCACTAGTCGTATCAGGCATCTTTTCACATTATTAGCCTTTTGCATTTTCTTTTCCTAGATTTGCCATCTCATGTTCTTTGGTATTGAATTGGATAGTTTGCTATTTTATAAAGTAAATGTCAGAAATACTTTTTTAAGAGTAGGTATGTTACCTGTCTGTAAGATATTGTACAAACATTTTTGTCTTTTTACATTGCAGAAATTTTTGAAATGCAGAGCATTTTCCTTTATATAAGGAGAGACTCAGTTGGTATCTTTGCAAAGAAGCTCTCCCCATCACTCCCATTGCAATTTTTATGAATTTCCACTGTTTTCTTTTCTGTCACTATTATATTAAACTTTTTGTCATTTGTTTTCACATTTAGATATTTAACTTATCTAGAAGCTTTTCTGCAGTAATGGTCAATAATTTATTTACTCCAACCATTGACTATCTAGTTGTGCCCACACCATTTATGAAATAAACCACCCTTTTTTCACTGAATGAAAATGCCAATTTTGTCATGTAAGTTTCATATATACTTGCAGATATCTCTAGGTTCTACTTCACTGGCTTATTTATGTACTTCTATGCAAATACCATATTTCTTTGGCTATAATATAATATAAAAATATAATATAATATAATATAATATAATAGTGCAATAATTGTAACCCCTGCTAGGATGTTACCCTTCTCATTATTCAAAAATGTAAATTCTCACTTGTTTGTTTTTCATGTGATATTTTTAAAACAATCTTTGCATTCAATTTCTCTCTCTCCCACCAAAATAATTCCACCTAGGATTCCAATATGACTGGCACCAGAATTATATGTAAATCCTAGGACTTGTATTTAACTGATAATAACCCCTTACACTCAGAATGCTTTGCCTCTTCATTTACTGAAGTCCTACTTTTAAATACTTATAATAAGTCCTTTGCCTTTCTTGCTAAATAAATGTACCAGTGTTTTATAGCTTTGTCAATATTAGGAAGGAGTTTTTTTTTTTAATTCCCATTTCCAACTGGATTTTGCCAATATGAAGAAAAATAATTTTTTACTGTATACTCTGTATCCAGTTAATTAGCAAAATTTTCTCATTAATTTTCAAAACTTTTAATTGAGTCTCTTGAGCCATTGTGTCATCTGGAAATAAGGATTAATTTGTCTTTTTTTTTAAACATTGATGATAGGTGTTCTTTTTTTTTTTTTTTTTTTCTTATTCAGCCATGGGTAATACTAGTCCTAGGGAGCATTTTCATTTAGTGCTTGATTATTATTACAAGTTTTGACAAATGACATTATCAAATTTATAGCAGCTGACTTTTACTTACTGTATTTAATGTAGCTGAATTTTCTTTTTATTTTACATAGGATTTTATTAAAAATGGCTTCTATATTTGATTAAGCGGTTTGGGTTTACCACAGACAGAATCACATATATCTCTTTTAAGTTTTGAATAGCATGAATTAAATTGATGAATTTTAAGATTGAGTCATCCCTACAGTTTGAAATACCCCATTCCTACCTTACTTTCTTATTGTAGTCACCACTACCTGGAAATATATTGCATTCTTTTTTTTTTTTTTTTTAATCTTTCCCCATTCCATAGTGTATGCTCTACTGTTTTGTTTATACTATATCCTTAGTACCTAGACTACTATCTGGCACAGAGATGATATTCAGTAAGTACGTGTTAAATAAGTCAATAAATGTTCTAGATGTATTCATATTTTAATACATTGGTGGCTTTGTCAAAAATTTATCTTGAAGCTTTGTATCATTATTCATGAGTAAATTGGTGTGTAGTTGTACTTTCTGGTAGCTTTATGAGCCTTTTAAATTAAATATATGCTAGTTTCTTCATGTGAATTACAACGTTTTATATTATTCTGATTTGGATTTATTTGGGTAGCTTACAAATGTCTATGCTTTAGCTCACAGGAGGTCTTTTATGTTTTTGATTCTTCTCTTTGGTTATGATTTATATAGTGATGTCCTCATTCACATTAATGGCTCTGATATTTTCACTCATGCTGTCCATTTTATTAATAGGTTTTCCCTACCTTTGGTCTTAGAACAGTATGTTTTGTTTGTTTGCTTGCTTGCTTGTTTTTTAGTTCTTTTTTTTTTTTAAATCTTTTAAAAGTTTATTTATTTTTGAAGGCGAGAGAGACAGAATGCAAGCAGGGGAGGGGCAGAGAAAGAGGGAGACTCATAATCCAAAGCAGGCTCCAGGCTCTGAGCCATCAGCACAGAGCCCGATGCGGGGCTCGACCCCACCAACCGTGAGATCATGACCTGAGCCGAAGCTGGACGCTCAACCAACTGAGCCAGCCAGGTGCCCCTGAGAATGTTTTAAGTTTTGTAATGACAATCTTGATTAAGAAGAAAAGCTGTCTGCACTATCGTTTCTTCATAGTCTCTTATTTCATTTGTTCACTTGTGTGTTTTTACATGTCTCTTTTCTACCAGAGTATGTAGTCCCAGGGATGAAATTGTCCTTTGTCTTTATTCCTCCAGCATAACATACATTTCTCAAAAAAAAAAATAGAGAAAGATGGCTAAATATGTTATTTTTATGGCACTCTTGTGATTCAAAAGGTTTGATGTTCCTCCCTTATTATTTCACTTACTATGACATATAGATATGGTATTAATCTATGTGACTCTCAAATTGACCAGGCAATGGGAAATATACATATGTATTTATTTACAAAACATACGTGCATATATCCATGTATATTCCATAAATAGAATGAGTGAGTTTTTATTTCTTCTATTTGTAATTGGTTATGCAGTCATGGAAAAAATACTTAGTGCCATACTTAATGCTGAGAAGCTAGAAGTTTTCCCACTAAAATCAGGGACAGATCAAGGATATCTCCTTGCAGGCAGCACACACAACTATAAACAGTCCACTCAAGATCAATCTGGGCAGAGGCAAGTGCTTTATGTGCTTTAACAGTGTCTCACATTCTCTATATTTATTTTGTTTCCTCATTAGAAAAGGACTAAGGTAAAGTATAATTTAGAAATTTACCTACAAACTGTTTACATCCAGCAAAACTAAGATGAATAAAACTGGGAAATAACTACTCCTTTTCAACATCATACTGAAAGCCCATGCTAATGAAGTCACACAAGAGAAGGAAATAAGGGTATATAGATTGGAAAAGAACAAAACAAACCATCTTTGCTCAGAGATGACATGAAAATCTCTGCAGAAAATCTGCAATAATCAGCAAAAAAAAACCCTCTCATTTTTTTTGAGTTTTATAACAGCTTTATTCATAGTTGTTTATAGCAACTTGGTTCATAACTGAGTAATTGTTCATCATTCCCAAACTCAGAAGCAGCTAAGATATCCTCAGTAGGTGAATGGATAAGTAAGCTGTGGTGCATCCAGATGTTGGAATATTATTCAGTGCTGAAAATGAATGAGCTATCAAGCAGTGAAAAGACACGGAGTAAGCTTAATTAAATGCATATTTCTAAGTGAAAGAAACCAATCTGAGAAACCTACATACTATATGATTCCAACTATATGGAATTCTGGAAAAGGCAAAACTATGGAGACCTTAAAAAGATCAATGGTTGCCAGAGGATATGAGGAAGGATGAATTGTTAGAGCACAGAGGATTTTTAGGATAGTGAAAATCCCTATGAATCTATAATAACAGATATACATCACTGTATATTCATCCAAACCTATGCTATGAATATGGAATATAAAATACCAAGAGTCTCCCCAATGTAAAGTACGGGCTGGATGATTATGATGTGTGAATGCAGGTTCATCCATGGTAACAAGAGTCCCACTCTGGTGGGGGCTGTTGATTATAGGGCAGCCTATGCATGTGTGGGAGTGAGAGTACATGAAAAATCTCTGTACCTTCCCCTCAGTTTTGCAGTGAACCTAAAACTCTTCTAAAAAATTGTCTTAATAAAAAAGAAAGAAAGAAAGAAAGAAAGAAAGAAAGAAAGAAAGAAAGAAAGAAAGAATCCACTCTTTGTTAACATTTATTTCCTAGTTTTATTCATCTTAGTTTTCCCGGATGTAAACAGTTCGTAGGTAAATTTCCAAATTATACTTTATTTTCTTCCATTTCTAATGAGGAAATAAAATAAATATGGAGAATGTGAGACACTGCTAAAGCACATAAAGCACTTGCCTCTGCCTGGATTGGTCTTGAGTGGACTGTTTATAGTCGTGTGTGCTGCCTGCAGTAAAGAACATGGGAATAAAAAGAAGCTTTAAATTCTGCTTGCCAAAGAAACAAGGACTTTTGAGGGGAAAAAAGTTTGGATTGCAAGTGTAAAGTCATTTACAATGTTTTAAATCTAGGATTTTTTTGTTGTTCAATATTTCTCTTTGCTTGTAGCACAAACCAAGTTATATCATCATTTCATGAATTACTGCTACCAAAAGGTATGTTTCTCTTGCACTTTCCATGCCCAGACCGGACACGTTAAAGCTGAGTTGCTAAGTTTCTCAGCCTCTGGCTGCAAGAGAAAACTGACAGCATCATTCTGCCACTGCTTGATCCAGGGAGTGGGGGCTGTTTTCCAAATAAGCAGCAGAATAGATTCAAGGACAGGAACAACAGCAGCAATAAAAGTAAAGAGGAAGGAGCAGAGGAGCCAAAGGTAGAGGAAAGAACATTGAATGCACAGGAATAAAAAAGGGCTGAGATGCAGGGTTTCCTATCAACCTGTTTCCCCTCAGTGTGACCTCATACCAGGGAGAGCCCTTCCCCACTAGCCTTTCCTTTTCAAAGAATTTTAATTCAAATGTATTTAACATACAGTGTCATATTAGTTTCAGGTGTAAAACTTAGTGATTTAACAATTTTATACATTACCCAGTGCTCATCCTGATAAATGTCCTTTTAGTCCCCATCCCCCACCCACCTCCCCTCTGGTAACCGCCAGTTTGTTCTCTAGAGTTAAGACTCTGTTTCTTGGTTAATGTATTTTTTAGCCTGTTCCTTTATTTTGTTTCCTAAATTCCACATATGAGTGAAATCATATGGTCTTTGTCTTTCTCTGACTTATTTCATTTAGCATTTCACTTTCTAATTCCATCCATGCTGTTGCAAATGGCAAGATAATATATATATATATATATATATATATATATATATACACACATATGGATATGTATTCCGTGCATATGAATATATGACATCTTCGTTATCCATTCGTCTATTGATGGATACTCAGGCTGCTTCCATATCTTGGCTACTGCAAATATTGCTGCAATAAATGTAGGGGGGCATACAATTTTTTGAATTAGTGTTTTTGTATTCTTTGGGTAAATATCCAATAGCAGAATTACTAGATCTAATAGTAACTCTATTGTTAATTTTTTGAGGAAACTCCATACTGTTTTCCACAGTGGCTGCACCAGTTGGCATTCCCAACAACAGTACACGAGGGTTCTTTTTTCTCCACATCCTCACCAACACTTGTTGTTTCTTGTGTTGTTAATGTACCCATTCTTACAGGTGTGATGTGATAGCTCAAGGTAGTTTCGACTTGCATTTCCTGGGCTTGTTGGGGGCTGTCTGTGCCACGTGGATCTGGATTTCTGTTTCCTTGCCCAGATTCAGGAATTTTTCAGCTATTATTTCTTCAAATAAATCTTCTATCCCCTTTTTTCTCTTCTCCTTCTGGGATCCCTCTAATGTTAATATTATTATACTTCATGGTGTCACTGAGCTTCTTTAATTTATTTTCATTTATTATTTTTTTTTCTTTCTTTTGTTCAGCTTCATGACTTTCCACTCCTCTGTCCTCTAGTTCACTCCTGTGTTCCTCTGATTCTTCTAGTCTACTGTTTATTCCATCCAGCGCAGTTTTAATTTCAGTTATTGAGTTCTTCATTTCTGATTGATATTTTATATGTTTTCTCTCTCTTTTTCGAGGGTCTTATTGAGGTCCTCCAATGTTTTCTCAATTCTAGTGATTATGACCATTACTTTATATTCTCTATCAGGCATATTACTTATTTCCATTTTGTTGAAGCTCTCTTGCTGTGATTTTTGTCTTGTCTTTTCATTTAGGACATAGTCATCTGTCTCTTCATTTTGTCTGCCTCTCTGGGTCTGTTTCTCTGTTACGAAAGTTAACTATGTTTCTGGCTCTTGAAAGTAGTGGTAGGGCCCCTGGGTGACTCAGTTGGTTGAATGTCTCACTCTTGATTTTAGCTCAGATCTTATCCCAGGGTTATGAGTTCAAACCCCACATTGGTCTTCACACTAAGCATGGAGCCTGCTTAGGATTTTCTCTCTCTCTCTCTCTGTCTCTCTCTCTCTCTCTCTCTCTCTCTCTCTTACCCTCTCACCCTCTGTCCCTCCCCCACTCATTCTCTCTCTCTCACTCTCGGAAGAAAGAAAAGAAAGAAAGAAAGAAAGAAAGAAAGAAAGAAAGAAAGAAAGAAAGAAAGAGGACTCATGAAGTAGAGGTCCTATGGTGCCCTACAGTGTAATGTCCCCTGCTTACCTGAACTGGCAAATCAGGGGTGTTTCTTATCTTCGTTCTGTGTGCCCCACTGTGGTGGCTGAGCCATATTCTCCTTCAGTCCAGCTGTCTGCAGTGGCTCTCTTTGCCTCTTGTGGGAAAGGTTTGGTCCCTCTGTTGTTAGTTGGCCAGTCTCGAGCTGATCTGGGCTGGAGTTGAGTCAGACCAGGCATTTGCCAGAGATGCGGTTGCACCAAACTACAGGGTGCTCTCCTTGCGTCGTCTCCTGAGAAGCTTTCATTGGTCAGCAGACCTGCAGTCGGACCCGATGTCTGCTGCCAGCCCACCACTGGGGCTACAAGTGGTTTAAATGATAACTTCTTCTCCCCCTGGAGCAGAAGTCTCTTTGGAGGGGGCTGGCCCCTCTTGGGGCTGGTGGCACGCTGCCAGGCCTGTGGAACTGTTTTCGGTGGAAGGGGTGGGTCCACAGGAGAACATGAAGGGCAGGGCATGTGATGCCAGGAAGGTCCACATGGTTGCTACAGGAGGAGACCTGTCGATGCCCGGGAAAACTGCCGAGGCAGGCTGGGTGGGAGGGGGTAGATCCACAGAAGCACATGGGGATGGGGCCTGCTGTTAGCAAGCTAGGTGGAGAATGTTGGCACCACACCGGTTCCCACAGGTGTTCGTGTATCCAGCTGGTCGGTGGGAGAAGGAAATGGTGCTCCCTTGCTCTTGGAGAAGTCTCCCAAAGATCCCTGCACCTCCAGCACATGCTCTGGGATTAGCAGACAAATCTCCATGCCCTATACCCCAGGTGTCTTTCAAACTGCTGCTTCTGTGCTGTATCTCTGCAGGGCTGTTTTTGTGCTGTCTCTTTAAGGGAAGTGACTCCACCCTCCCAGCTCTCTCAGAGAGGAGCCCACTGGTTTTTAAAGTCCCGGGGATTAAGCCCCACTGATTATCAGGGCCCTCTGGTTTTCCAAACCAAATGTTATGGAGATTTGTCTTCCCGGTGCAGGTCCCAGGTGCCTGGGGTGCCCGGGGTGGAGGCCTGCTCCTCCCCCGTCTCCATGCCCCGTATGTCCTTTCCTCTTGCAGATGGTCCTCAAAGCCCACTTGGCTCCCTACCAAATCTCCACCCTTCCTACCCTCTTCAATGTCACTTCTACTCCACATTTATCTGTGGAGAGTTTTTTTGCCAGTCTTCAGGTTTGCTTGTTGGTTTGTTGCTTACGTCGATGTGGGTATTATCTACTTCTATCTGTGGGACAGGTTGAGCTTAGGATTCTCCTACTCTGCCACCTTCCCTGAAAATCCCCCCACTTTCCTTTCTTACTCTTCAAGTCTTTCAACTGATTTGACACCTGCTGTGCATTCAGCCCTGGGCCAGGTGCGGGATGAGATGCCTTCAGGTTGTTTGCCCTCTAAGGAGTCTTCTAGACAGGAAGGTGATGTCAATACCATAGAACAAGGGCTTGGCAGACACTAAGCACAGAACAGGATAGGAGCGAGGGGGTAACATGGAAACACCTCTCACCCAGTCCTGAGGAATCAGGAAAGCTCTATGGGCGGATGACATGTAAACTGAGGCATGAAGGACCCTTGGGGATTTCAAGGGTAAAGTGACTGGCAAAGGTGGGAGAAAGACAGTCCATATAGGGAGAAATTGTGTTTAAAGGATCAAAGGTAATAGGGAGAGCATAGCTTTCAGGGCAGGAAAAGGGTCTTTATGGCAAGACTGTGTAGGGCCGGGGGAGGCAAAAATGGTGGGGCATATGATGTTGAAAAGGCTCCAAAGGCTTTGCTCAGGGAAGTGTGCTTGAGCTGGAAGGTATGCAATGAGGAAAATGACAGCATTAAACAGTTCTTTCACATTATTTACCATTGTTGATGAGAATAATCAAAATTAGAATGATTTTTTTTTTCACATCTAGAAATAGATGTAAAACAACCGCCAATTTCTAGAGATTGCCTGGAAAATACTGGGAACACAACTCATCTAGGGGTGTTGAGTCATTGTAAATTTTCAAAATTATGACCCTGCCCCTCCATTTCTTGCAAATTATTTCCAGCTAACGAATATTTGTTTCTGTGCCCTCTCCTGGAGCTCCCAACTAATGTAATCAGTGGTGGTGGTGGTGGGAAGGCTATAAGAAGAAAAGCTCTGTTAACAGAAAAATGTTCTAACATCTTATTTTGTTCATCTGAGAGCAGAAGCTGGAAGGCTTTGCCTAAATAATGAAAATAGCAAAGGCTATGATGCCTTTACGTTCTCTCAAGCTGACACATTATGAGAGCTTATGAAACCTTTAGCTTCCAAAGGAATTAAAGAACAGCTAGAATAATGAATATTGTCTTTTATAGTCTGGCTAGGCTGCAAAATTTAAGAAGATGTATTCAACTTGGATACTGAGCCGATGATATCACATAAGTAACTGCTATTACATTGTGGTTGGAGGGAAGTTACATCGCCAGACATTAATGCAAAGGTGATGGAAATCCAAGGAACATGAGGACCACACTGGAACAACTGACTAGTCAAAGGAACGTCAGATCTGGAGAAAGAATGACTGTGGTTCTGTGCAAATCATTAACCAGATTCTCCCGAGCCAGCCAGGAATTCCTGGGAATAAGTTAAATGTTGTGAATATGTCCTCTGGCCATAGGGGCCTCTCAACTCGCATTCAGGGAGCCCATACCCTATGGAATAAATACAACTAAGGCAGCTGTTCCTATGTTCCAGGAAGGTTGGAGTCAAGGACCTTTAATGGATGCTAAGAGCAAGATGATTTTGCACAAGATAAGAAACATTAACAGCCATGGTCAAGGCATTTGCTGTCAAAATTCTCCAGTGATACCTTATCTAGGGCACAACCCTTGGAGTGAAAGCCTTCTCAAGATAATAAAGAAAAAAAAGAATTCTGTGTTCCAGTCTGAAAGATAATGTGGAAATTTATCTCGGAGGTTTCTATGCCCTGCTAAGTTTAAAAAAAAAAAATCAAAAACCTGTTTTGAAGGGGGGAATCTTTGAAAACTGGTGACAAAGAACTAGTCATAGTACATATTCTTTGTGTCACAGCTTAGTCCTTTTTGGTGGGGAGACTGACAGAGTCTACTAACAAGAACATTTCCAGGCTTTCAAAGCATAAGCAGCAGTATGGAGGGCTCGGATCAATGTTTATGTGCAGGAAGAATCACAGATTTCCCATTACTCACCTGCCCAAGCTCCCTCCACCCCTGTGAGTCTGGCCTCCCTGTGCTCACCGCTGTTCCTGCACTCACTTCCCTGCCTTCACCTGGCAAACCCTGACCTTGTAGAACCCAGTTCAGGTATCTTCTCAAAAGCAAAACCTTCTCATTCTCCCCTAAACTGGTCACCATTCCACTCTTGCCCCCGCAGCTCAGTGCTCAGGCATCTCTACGGCATTTACCACTTTGTGTGTGTGTGTATGTGTATGCAAATGTTTGTTAAAGTGTCTTTCTCCTCCAGGCTTCTGGATTCCTTCAGGGATTTTGTTTACCTCTGTATCTCCAGCCCCCGGTCAGGATTGGACAGGGAGAAAATATCACACTTTTCTTTCTTTCTTTCTTTCTTTCTTTCTTTCTTTCTTTCTTTCTTT